>NC_136698.1:16908861-17191038 GCF_947650265.1 Symphodus melops
TACAGAGTGAGCACAGGAATAAACAAGCAGACACTAAATGTTTCTGTTGTTCTGAAATCCTCCTCAGCTGACGAGTGGTGAGCGGGAGGGAAGAGGAGAATTGGACCTGTTAACTGTTTAAGTGTGCCATGTTTTGTTGTAATTTTTTTTAAGTTAATTTTTTCACTCTTTCCTTTAACCACTAATAAATGCATTTAGGAAAACAAAAGCCCAACATTTTCTGCTTGTGTCAATCAACTTAAAAACAAAAATGCAATACAAAAAAAATGCTTTAAAATAGCTTTAAGCCTTTATAACTGCTACACAGTTAGACAATGACATTTTGTGATATTATAGTTTTCTTAATGAGGCTTTAAACATATTCATTCATTCAGTTACACGGTTTGGGTCTGCATGGCTGTTTCACCTGATGCGATGTATTTCATGTGATGTTAAGGATTTTAGTAGAACTAGGCTTAAGTGCTGTTTCTCTATCGGGTCCCCGAGGACACTTAATCAATGAACATATTAACATTGAATTAGCCGACTGGACCTATTGATTGACAAAGCAGAGGACACTGTGACTCAGTGACAGCTGGTGAGTGGCTCAGTCTCAAAAGGTTGGATCGAAGAGGAATTACAAGCAACTAAAGCTGGGAACTGTGACTCTAAATATAGAAAGAAAGAAAGAAAGAAAGAAAGAAAGAAAGAAAGAAAGAAAGAAAGAAAGAAAGAAAGAAAGAAAGAGAGAAAGAGAGAAAGAAAGAAAGAAAGAGAGAAAGAAAGAAAGAAAGAAAGAAAGAAAGAGTAGGTTAGGACACATGGTAAATGAAAAAAGGAGTGACCTTCAGTTGGCAATTAATTATGAGAACATTTAAAATCTCTCCAATAACAGCAACATATGCACGTACAATACATATATTTAATCTTTTAGCTTTATTTATTGAGGAGCCATGAGTATTATGAAATAAAAATAGCACATCTAATGACAACATTACTGTTTATTTATAGTGACTATTTGCGCCTCTATTATTTTCAAATATTTACAAGACCATCCTCTACAGAAAACATTTTCTCTCCGTCTTTTATACGTCCCCTTGCAACTTCATGCTAATGTTTATGCCAGCATGTAAAATATAGCTGTCACTTCGAGAAAGATAATTTGCAAACAAACTTGACATTTTTAACAGGGTTGTCACGATACCAGAATTTAAACTTTGAAATGATTCATGCAAAAAAACAAACAATATCAATTGCTGTTTAAATACCATGTTAAGACACCTAATAACTGGTAACGTTTCAGTAACGACACTGAAACGTTGCCCACATATTTCTGCCATGGTGACATGGTGAGTTCTCTTTTGGTCCAAAATATTAGTGAAGATCTGAGGTGTTTTTTAAAGATGATTTATACCTACTGATCTTTTTTTTCCCTCGTTTTGAGACTGTATTCTTACAGACACAGTATGAAAATGGTTTTAAAGTATCACAAATTTAACAAATAGGCTGACTTACACCCCCCCCCCCCCCCCCCCCCCCCCCCCCACACACACACACACACAAAATAATAAATACATGTTTATGTATTGTGACCCTTCAGGTCTACAGACTTTCCCACACACATTTCCACAGTCCTCCTCTCTTTGCTCAGTATCTGTGTTGGCCAATGCTACCTGTTTTCATGATAGCCGTGGGAAACTCTCTCTCCCTCTCTCTCTTTCTATGCTTCATGTTTAACGTGAAGGCAGCTCACTAATTATTACAGACATTTAAAGTCGGCCAAGCCAAGACCGTGCGGACACACAGGAATCCTCCACCGCTCTAAATCCGTTAAATCCCTTTCATCAGAGCACGAGCCTCATTGCTGCGAGGCGGGAAACTGAGCAGGGGCGCGTGCCGTTTCTCACACTGGATGTCGCCATGCCCTTGTGCGCTCCTCTCCACCGCAGTCATTAAGCGCTCGCTGAGGCTCTAATTGCTTCACTTTGTTGACAGGAAAAAAAAAATACAACATCAGCACAGCATCCCAGCTTAGCTCATTTCAACAGCGGTGTAACTCTAACAGAGGCCTTCATGCTCAGTGACTGAGAAGATCCTCTAGTAAAGAAGAAGTAGTAAGTGTGTATGTGTCACATTACAGGTTACTCACAGATTATATTTGATCATTGTTTGTTGTTATACCTTTAGGACTTGTAAATACATTTATACTATCAGATTATTGTGTATAATCAGTTATCATCATTGATGGGATTTTTCTGCTTTTTTTTTCTGCAATATGACGCTTTTTGCATCACATGAAGAAAACTTTCAAGCAAAGAAAAACACATTTTTCTCGTCTCAGGGCAAAACGAGGGTTGGATAGACGACCATTCAACACTACTACCATGTTTCTAATGATACACAGCTTCATGTAAATGGGTGAAGTATCCCTTTAAGATTTGTTGAACTATCACAAAGACAAACCCTCCATTGCTGTAGCACTATATCCCAGCATGCACAGGGGGAGTCAGAGGACACCCTTGAAAGGTGACTAGTATATCACATTGCGAGCTTCTACTAATACAAACAAAAAATATATCTCAATTCTTAGACAAACACAGCAGTTTTTATTATTAATTTGACAAACACCATGTCTGTCCAGCTGTGGGCTAGAAGACACTTTCAAGAGAGCTGAAGGAATTTCTTTACAAGCAGCAATCTTAGCGTGGGCCATTTCAGTGGAAAGTTATTTTACAATATTATTCAATTTCCTGTAATATAGTATGACACACTCATTTTTATTGTTTAACTGGAAAACGAAGCTAAAATAACAAACCCTATACTCTTGCCAGGGCAAATTTATTGCAATCCAAAACATCCAGCAGGGTCGCTTGCTCCATTTTAAATAGGAAAAGTGAGTTGTTTCTACAATACTGTGCTGCCCCCAAACTTGATTTACGTATAGGTCCATAAATCACTGTGACATTTTCAACTGTGTCAGCTGAATCCTGTTTTTCACGGTGTACTCTACACTGTCTGTCAACAAGTGATACGTCTGTGTCAGAGGGGATTAAGACATCGGGGCCATGCAAGAAGTAATATTTGGCTCTTTTTTTTTTTTTTGTTTAGCAATTGGAGGAAAAGTGGGAAAAGTGCAGAGCAGAAACAGCGGGAGTGCACTGCTAGAAGATGTGTGTGTGTGGGGGGGGGGGGTGGGGGGGAGGCTGAGGAAGAAGTGAAAGGAGAAATAAGACAGGGAGGTGAAGGAGAGGACAGCAGGCCCTCATCAGGAGGAGAGCTGAGAGAGGAGCGGAGGCCACGGCGTGGAGAGCAGACACTTGTGAAAATGGAGATGTACTAAACCTTTGCTAACCTGGATCGCCCAAGATAAAATATTTATATATGCTATTGTGTGACGGAGCGTCGGGGCTGAGTACAGCATTAATTTGTTTTTCTCCGGGGTAAATTAATTCCCTCCCCATCATCAGCGGAGTGAACCCGCAGTGATTACTGCTCGGTCTCCCTCTGGCCCCTCCTCAAACAAGCGCTCAAGAGATTTTAATGGTCAAAGTCCACATTACAATTATACTTCATCTGCTCCATACATTTCCATAGATTAAAGGTGAAGCAGACACACTTGAGAGGGATGATCTCTGACTGTCTCGTCCTCGTTTCCATCTCCCATCAGTCCTTTCTTACTTAACCCTCGTCTCAATCTCGTCTTTGGTGTCGATAGCGTAAACTATTCACCGTAAGAAGGAAACAGATTTGACAAGTACAGGCGCTCAAATATTTACCCTTCAGACGTAAGCTACAATATGTGCCGAGTGGGTGTTTATATGGAAAATGTAGATCATTCTTAACAGTGTATGTATACGACGTGATCTTGCACATTGAATGGATGCGTAAACAGGATCAACAGAGAGGAGACGAGGCTGCATCTGTGTATGCTAACTATATGTAAAACACACGGTCAAAGAGTGTGAACAACATTTGCAGCTTTGCACAGATTGACAATGATTGTCATGCTATTACAGGCAAATAGCAACACTTGTTCGCAGGTCGACAGGGCATAATCATGTGTGACTACAGCGAGTGGAGAGAGCGCTACAAAGGGAAGGCACGCTGGTAGAGGCCCTGGCTCTTTGTCTCCACTACCATCTCCCTCGTCTCTGAGTAGGAGTGAACACAACAGTGGATGATAAAAAGATGGAAGCCACTCAAAGTTCAAGGCAGAGGTGCCCTTTCATCTATTTCAAGACAATCATGTTGGCTTCTACATGTACATTACTGCAAACTATCAATCTTAGCTTTCTGCAAAGGGAGCGGCAGAAGGGGAGAAGTAAAGAGGAGGTGGCACAGCTAACTCATGCATAATACTGTTTGCTGCGAACTTTGGTTGTTGCTTGCAGGAAGGAAATGTCTAATACAGATCAAAAGTCAAATCTTTGCCTTAAATGCAACCTTGTCTAGCTGATCTGCAGTCTTTAAAGAAACATCATTCTACCTGACATATGTTCTGATCAACATTATGATGGGCCTTATTATTATTTTCATTTATTAACACATCTGCACTACACACTATTTTGAATTCAACAACACAATACTTTCTATAGGTAACCAGAGTTACCTATGTAAACCAGGGGTAGTTAAGCTTAGCAAGCATAAAGTGTGCTTGAAACATATCTACATAATTGTGTGTAGTTTAAAGTAGTTTTCGTGATGTACAGGTAATAAATATTTCACACATTGTTATCGGTGAAATATAAAATACTGAGCTCTGTACCTTTGAGGGTAGGGTTAGGGTAACCACTGTGCACATATCATCTGGTACAATCTGCCTACTGTATGTAAGGGAAGTCAGTATGTTCCGATGTGAGACATGAAACCAATGCTATGACGGAGAACTTGTCTGAGTAGTAAGAGGGAGGGTCCCATCAGACCACCTGCTCAATCATATCAAGGCAGAGTTGACTGTTTATTTTATATTTTACAGCTGGAGGATCTCCACCCTCCCTGACACCGACATGTTTGACTGAAGCCATTTCACCGAGTTCAAGTTGGAAGGGCTCCCGGTGTCAAAAAGACCCCCCCGCCCCCCCACCATGAAACAACTGGTGCCCTTATAAGGCATTGGCGCAATTGCCTGTATGTCATAGGTTAATATATGATTTCTTATGTATTTTGTACCTCATTTTTATACTATTTATTATGCATGTGTATGATATGTATGATATGGACCTGTGTCTGCAATAAAGCTTTATATATATAGTCCTCCCCATGGGGTGCTACCACATACAGTACGTGGGTCAAATAATAGTGACACATCAAACTAACATAACAATGAGGAAACTCAAAATCCATATATATATATATATATATATATATATATATATGTGTGTATATATATATATATACATATATATATATGTATATATATGTATATATATATATATATACATATATATACATATATATATATATACATATATATACATATATATACATATATATACATATATATATACATATATATATATATATATATATATATATAAATTATTTATCCTGTCTCGCAGAAGAATCTCGCAAAAATACTTCCCACCCCCATACACCAATCTACAGTATCTGCTTGACACCTCCCAGAACTATCAAGTACGAGCACACCCTGGAAGTCCAGGCAGAGACGTAAAGGTAACCCCTAAATTCCATCAGATGCATGTTCGGTCCATCATTGCTCCGTTACGGCAGCAGTGCTATCTCGCTGGGTTTTTGTGTTTTACCTAACAACCAACACATCTCTTAAACTGTTCTCTGACACCAGAGAATGTTTGGACATCTTTATCCTGCAAACAAAGAAGCTACTTCGCTGACGAAGGAAGGAAGGAAGGAAGTGATGATTCAGCAACATGTGTGACTCAGACCAACAGTTAGTCAGACAGCACGTCAGTCAAGGAGCCAGAGGGTCCACCACAGTTTCTTTTCAGCATTACCTTCACACATTTTCTCAGTCATGGTGGGCCACCACAGCAGCAAAAAAATTGCAAGCGCTAAGCCCAATTTCCTTTCATTTGGGTAGTACGTGAGGAGTACGTTGATGCTGCTACATGCACCAAAACCACAACTGGAACTGATGGAAAAATTAACTGAAATAAAACTTTGTAAAGCACTACTGTCCATCTGTCACGGGAGAGGTTTTCTTATCCTGTGTTGCTCATTCTCATAACGGCTACTTTGACCTCTAAATATAGAGCTTTTAAATTTACATCGAGAAACATTTATGTGCCGCTCTTTTGATCTCTCAGCTAACCACGCAGCTCATCAGATAATCAGTCAAACAAGGAGTCAGTTGCAGACACAGAGTCAAGTTAATAACTGTTCCTGCCACACAGTCTGATAATAACATATGCATTACAGTGGAGCAGCAGCCCGCGGTTTAATGAACGAAACCCAAGCTCCCTGTTAAACAAACAGGCTTAACCTGTGAAAAAAACCTTCCACATCACCCGTTCTTCATGTCTCATTAAAACGGCTTGGACACACAGAATGAGCCAGACTCAATGGCCGCCTTCCAGTTCTTTAATCTTTCAATTACAGTTGCTGCTGCTTTTCTGCATATTTTCAGAAGGAAACATTAGAAGTTGCTGCTGATGGGATTTGCCCTTTTTGAGCATGTGGATGAATGATCTAATTGATTCATCATGACACCAACATGGAAGAGGAAGATGGAAAGATTACAGATAAATGATATGGGGTTTTACTCTGTGTCAGTCCTCCTTTTCATTTAAACTTTTTTTTTTTTCTTTTCTTGTCAGGTCGGGACAAAAAGTTCGACCACTTTTTAAGTGGAGCTCATTGCAGTGTTTCGGTGTTCCTGAAAACTAAATAAAGCATTTTTCTTGCTAGTTTCCTGGCAACACTCACAGACGTTAAACTACTGGGAACACTTGAATTACACCTGCAGTAATGCAACTTAAATTACTTTGCCACTCGCTATTTGGAACTGAAGTTGGAAAACCAAAAGTACATCTTAAAAACACTGCACGTTCAACTTTATGATGACGGGATTACAGCTTAACGTTATACTAATCACTCAGGGAAAAGAAAATAGTAAGTTCTCCTCCACAGAGCCCCTAAAGAGAGATGAGTGTTTAAGAGAGAAGAGACCGTCTGGTAATGTGTTCCTGTAATGTAAAAAGTTAGACTCATCCTGCTCTTCTCACCCGCCCCTTCTCTGTGTGCTTTGCCCCAGCTGCCTATCAAAAACTAATATCCTCAGATTTAACGCTCCTGTTGTCCTTTGAAATTAGAAAGAATCTGTGTCTAATGCAATAAGCCAAACCTGGCTGCTGTGAACTCTAACCTCCTTCCACTGATTTTCATCTCCCCCTTTCATCCTTTTTTTTTTACTCTGTGTCCAGTCTGTGCTGCGAAGACTAAGAGGGACACCCAGGATTTAGAGACCTACAGCAAACACGCCCATCTCCCCTTCCCCTGCCGCATAAATCGCCCCTTCCACCATCCTGCTCGGATCTCCAGCCATTTTTAAATACAGTAACACAATCTAAGGGGAAAGCTGATATAATCTTTTCTAAACTATAAAAGTCAGTCACCCAGAGAAACATCTGCACGGTCAAATTTAAAACAAACTGTCAGGGAGTCTGGTGTCCCCATAAAGAGGGAGCAGAGCGGTAGGGGGGTGGCGGGGGGGGGGGGGGGGGTACATAGAGAGGGAATGGTTTTAAGGAGGGAGTTTTAGTGCTTTCCATTTGGCCTTTACTTAAACACAAACCTCCCTCAGGCCATCCCGATGCTAGCAGGGTAAAGCTAACTCCCCACTAATGCTACCAGTCTTTTTTTATGGCTGTTAGAATTACAAAGTGGTTGTCACTGTTTTACTGTCTGTTGACACCTGAGACAGCCAAGTACGTAAATGTCTTCATGGGTGACTTCTTTACAGACTGACATAAGAGCTGAACACGTTTACACTGGACTGTGTACTACACAATAATGAAATAAGGTTTCGGAGCAATCAACTGAGGAAGTGTTGAGTGGCAGAACCAAAATGGGATCAATCAAATTGGGTGTGAGTGAAGGACTACCATCAACACCAACAACAAGAACACGCCATTTTTTATCATGCGTTTGCACCTAATGACCTAGTTTGGGTTCAGTGTCCGTATTGTATCACAACTCCCTTTTTTACATACCTGTATGTTCAGGACTCAAAGTAGCATTTATTAAAGGTTTCTGTATTTCAAAAAGATGTTTGTACCCATAAAATCGAGAAAGATTGACAAAGAAGATAGAAGACAATGAAAAATGTCTTATTTAATCAGATCCTGGAAGAGGTCAGCAACATAGACACTTAACTGAGTGCTGTGGACCGATTGTCCAAAAAGAAAAAGGTGAATGAATTTCACTTTTGACTCGTCAACTAAACTGTGCTGAAGTTTTTTTGTCAAGTGAAAGGAGACGATCAAAGATGCAGTCGTTATCTTCATCATTCGGACTACAGGGAGACCCTGATGAGGCTTACGCACGGTGTGCCGAAAGGGACAAAATAGCAAGGGATTAATCGAGGTATTCATTTCAGAGCTTAATGATTTGTGATTGACAAGTTAATGCTGACAGTCCCAGTTTTAAGAAAATGATCATCACGTGTTACAGCCTATATGGTTTATGAATTGTTTTTTGTTATTGTTTAGTTTTTGCAGAGACCTCCAGTCGTGGACAACAACAATCCAGAATAAAAGTATTGTATTAAAATGTGGACAGTCAGAAAAAAAGACTTTGACTTCGGAAAGCATACAGGAAGTACTATTCAGGCGCCGCATACTTCAGTACACGATATTGGCCAGTTTTACTTTGCGGTTCTTCACTGTCTTTAGAGGGCATTACAGCCAAGTTCTTAATCAGATAAGAGCTGCAGATTGATATGTTCAGTTCAATGTTCACCAAAGTGAGCTCTATCAATGGACACACTCATTTAGTGCGTTAAGACACATCACTGGAAACATGGAGATGCTCTGCATCCGGTAGGAACACACAAGAAGATCAGAGTCCTTACTCAGGATGGTGAAACACACGTTGAGAAACTCATGCTCTGCTGAAATAAAACACGTGGACATAGATTACGTAAATTTCATAAAGTATTTTGTACCTTTCTTTCAAATGAACGGCAGGGAAACACTGCATTCCCATGGGTTTCAGGTTAGAATGCCACTGAAGTAGATGCTGAACAGAGGAGCGCCCTGCTCTGCCCTGTCTGTTTGTAGCTGAGTGTTGGATTGCTTTAATTGATTTAATGGGAGAGCATGGAGTCACAGTGGGAGATGGGGAACACAGGATGCTTTAGCAAAGTCAAGTGTGTGGCGCTACCTGAACTCGATCTTAGACAGCTGTGTCAGGTGTAAGAAACAGGGATAGCGATGACACGCACAGCGGCAGGCAAGTACACACAAGTACAAAAAAAAAAAAAGCATATATTTCTGTATCATGTATAAACAGCCACAAATTCACACACTTGTTCCAAGCAGAGAACATCAGGCTCCCTGCTAATGGTTTGAATAACAGCCAGAGTGGGGTGATGAGGCTTTAGCCAGTTGTGTGTGTGTGTGTGTGTGTGTGTTTGTGTGTGTGTGTGTGTGTGTGTGTGTGTGTGTGTGTGTGTGTGTGTGTGTGTGTGTGTGTGTGTGTGTGTGTGTGTGTGTGTGTGTGTGTGTGTGTGTGTGTGTGTGTGTGTGTGTGTGTGTGTGTGTGTGTGTATTCTCACACAGTGTGGGGAACACAGTGGCAGCAGCCCGTGCTAATGCCACCCTGAATGGCGTGTCTAATTACTTGGCCCAGAGATAGCTTTTAGCTAAATCACCCCGCCTTCTGAAGAGCCTGTATCAACAGTGACAAGAGCCTGGACAATTACATTAGCCCCCTACCCATCCACCAGGTCCAGCACTAACAATCAGTGTGATTTGCAGCCGCTTCATTGTTGTCGTCCCTCTATCCATGACAATGATGTTTTCCCTGCTGGAGAGAAGAATGGAGAATCTGTGAGAGAGAGAGAGAGAGAGAGAGAGAGAGAGAGAGAGAGAGAGAGAGAGAGAGAGAGAGAGAGAGAGAGAGAGAGACAGAGACAGAGAGACAGAGAACGAGGGAGAGATAGCAAAAAGGTGGAGAGGGAGTGGAATAGGGCGATACGAGAAGAGAGAGAAATTGAGAGGGAGAGAGTTGTCAGTAGAGGGCTTATGTTAATGTTTTCCCTGCGAGTGTGTTGGCAGCAGTAGAGAGCTCGGTAAACCTGGGTGACAGAAGCAAGTGGAGTGAGCGGGTGACTTTAATTGATACTGGAGAGGGGTCTTTTTTTTTTTTTTTTGCTGGATTGCTCAAGAGCCGACATCGCCAAACTCAGCCACACTCACAAAACCACATTACGAATACAGTAGCCACCCACACCAGCCAAAGCTCCAAATCACATAAAAGCCAAAAAGCAGGAGTTTCATTCAGCTCTACTTAGTGGCCCTTACATCTTTTAAGTTATCAAATGCAAAATAATCTTTAACAGTGGCCCTCTCCCCAAAAAATACAGAACATTCCCTTTTTTATTTTCCCTTTTTGCAGCATTGGTCGCACCTCTCTTACACAAATGACTTCATGCACACATGGAGCGAAGACAAACGGCAAAAATAAAGTTGACATAATAGTCACATGGGAGTAACTTTACAATAGATGAAAACGGGGTTTGATGGAGCACAGGAAGACACAAAGTTAGAGGGTCAAAGGATGACCCCTGAACTCTCAGCCGTGGCTAAAGTACCAGGGAGGGACACTAAACATCAGCAGGAAGTGTAAGGCAAAGGAGAGAGCAGAAGACTTCAGTCTAAGCTTTCATTCAAACCCTCAACACAGCTCTGATATAGTTGAAAGCAAGTAAAAAGTAAGCTGTGGCAATCAAGGACAGATTTTAAAAAGTGATGCATTGATTCAAAGGAAATCTCAATGTGACTCACGGGGTAACTTGCAATTCCAGACAATCGGAGACAAGACGATTCAATACATGGCCAAAGACAATGATTTCCAGGAGTGATTTCAGGGGTCGGTGGGGCTCTAGGCAAAGGTTCATTGGGTGCCCCTTCCAATGAATTTTCCTCTTTCTTTTTTCACCCACAGACAGATACCTTCAAATTGAAATACAAATGTGAAACATGAATTTTGGTTTTCAGAGGAATAATGCTGTGACACTTAACAAGGCGTTGAGAGTGAGTGTTGTTAGATGTGGGCCCCTGAGGCAGATGTTCTACTTTTGTTTCAATTTGAGGCAATGCTGTGGTTTCAAAGTTTGTCAGCTGTTGGGGGCCCCCTACTGGCCTGGGGCCCCAAGTAGTTGCGTGCCTTGCCTGTTGAAGAGGAACGCCTCCGATGATATCATGGTTTACAATTTGCGAGACAACAATATAAAGATACATCACAATGTTTGAATGAATTCTCTCTCTCTCTCTCTCTCTCTCTATTAAGGGCCAACAATCTGTACAGAAGGCTGTGGACGAGGACATACTGATGTGTGACAATTTGAATCCAGAAAACAAGACTGGAAAACTCTGCCACTAAAAAAACAAGTACAACTAAACTGCATGGCTAAATGAAAACATTAATTGATATCAAAAATGAGATTTGACTTTATGAAAAACATTTTGGATTATAACCTGAAATGCAAATATGACAGAACTGGAACAAAGACGAAGTTGATGTTAAATGTTATCACTGATCAACATTGCGATTGTAAGATTTCTGTTTTGCAAGTAATGATTGCATTAGGTGATAGTTCACAATCATGTAAAAAGGTTAATATCAGATATGTAACCCACATCTGTTGCTGGAGTGATGAGGAAACCCTGAGGCAAAGCGGAAATAATGGGGAAGGCGTATTAATGATCTCATGCTGATGAAACTTCTTGAATAAAATTAACAGTGAATTGAAAAGGAGCTTCAGAAGAACGAGAAGAATCCTGAGTGGGATACGGACACTATGGGGAGCCGAGTGGTGCCAAGTAGGGTTGGATCACTCGACAACGGCCTGTCCCACCCTATTAGCCTCCAAAAAACCCTAACCCCTCCAAACCTCCCCACCACCACAGTGCCCCCCCCCCCCCCCGTGGGGTCACACCACCAGTCGCAACACAATGACAGCAGCACTGGGGCTTACTGGGTGAATACAGAGAGAGAGAGAAAGAGAGAGAGAGAGAGAGAGAGAGAGAGAGGATGGTTGGGTGCTCTTCACTTGGAGGGCTTCGCAATCACTGCACATATTTGATGGCTGCACAGTGTCATTGCAGGAGACTTAAGAGGGTTTCCTTCACTTATGAGGTCAATTCTACAAAAACCTCAAATGCAAATTAGACGCGTCTGTATTGCTTTGTTTTGTTTTTTTTAAGCCACAGTACACTTCCATGTTTTCAACCTTTTGGTTTCGGTTTTGCACTGATGGTCAACACAAGTTCTTAACCGACAAACTATGTTCTTTGAGTTGAATTGAATATTGGTTTATTTGACAAATTGATTATCAAAGTCAAACTTGTTGCAAAAAGCCAAAATCCTAAATTGTTCAATTCATATCTTGGATCTCTGAACAACAATCAACATTTTGTTAGGGAAGTGTCGTTTACAAATCAAGTCAGATAGTGTATTGTGTTGTAATTGTGAATTCAGACCTGAATTGTAACAGCCACATAAAGACAGTAAAATACCATCTTAAGAAGAAATATAAAATATTCATGGGTGGATTGTTAAATAGAGTCCACTTTGATTAGGAAAGACTGGCCTCTGACTGTGTGTCCTGAGGGACAGTAAGACTTAGCATATTATTGAAGTTGTACAGTAATCATTCGCTATTACCAAACCCATCACAATTCTCTGCGTAGTGTTAAATTGTAACAACTGTGGGTGGATATTACCACCACAGCACCCTTGGGTGAGCATAAAGTGAGCCTAAGTACTTTGGAAGACGTGCTGGGGTGGATGTTTTTAAATAGAATCTAAAAACATCTGTGATCTGTGTCCGTCAGGAAGGTAAGACCCAGAAGTCCCTGAACTGGTCGAAATAGATAAGCTTGCCTTCATATGCCTTACATTCAACATTCATGGTATGAGAACACAATTATAACACAAAGCATAACCTTCATTTTTGAGCAGCACGTACAGTAACTGATGGGTTGAATAACATAAATGTCCCTAAAGCTGAATCTATCAACAGACTGGATAATATTAACGCAGCATATCACGGCCGTGGTTCTGATCTAACAGACAACACTGAGACTCTGTGCAGGCTGAAAGATAGACAATTTAATGGTCAGTGTGGAGCCATTATATACAGCACAACAGATGTCACAAATTCCTTCCCACTTTAGATATTTCTATACATGGTATGAAGAATCACATTACCTTTACTTTTTAAATGTCAGACCTCTATTTGAGGAACACTTCATCATTCTACTGTCAACTGAGGCCATACATTAAACTTTTGTGATACCTCACATAACGTGTTTCTCTTCAAATATAGTCATATCTTCTCAGAATAAATCGTAGTCTGCTAACAGCAAAGTCATCTCTACAAGATGTAAGCAAACTGAACGTATTCACAGAAATTCGTAACATCAGTAACAATAACATCACAAACTGTAGGAAATATCAAGAAACAGAGCATATCCATAAAATATTTGAAGACAATTCTTCAAATATGACAACAATAAAGCAATTAAATAGGCAAAACCCCTCGGTTTAGGTTTGATCAGATTGGTGGCAGTGTGACAAAAAGGCAAAAGAGACAAGAGCAAGAAGAGAACAGTTGAGTGCTGTTGGAAGCACCCTGGCTCCCCTGGTGTTAAGGTGAATCCAGAGGTCTAAGATAACCTGTCAACAACCGGAGGACGACTGTCTGTTTTACAATTCTATTTCTTTCGGAATTCCCCCCCCCTCCCCCCCCTCCCCCCATATCTTGCTCTCTGTCTTTTCCGAGGCCTCAGCACCTCTTTTCCGTGCCACACAAAAGGCTTGATGGGGTGATATAGGGTAGACGGGTTGAAAGACCGGCATGGCATTTTAATGGCGCTGGAGAGGGTGAGAGTGGAGAGGAGGTGGTGGGGTTGGATGGGTGCAGAAGCTGAGAGGAGCCGACCCCCACCCCAACCCCCATCCTCTCCTCGCGTAGACACACACGGGAAAATAAACGCGTACATGTACACACACAAACATGCACATACACATGAGCACACTAGCATCATTGTAGGGGGGCTTTTTATCTGAATGATTGCCCTCAATTAGATCCCCGTTCCCCTGGAGTAGGTGAGAACAGACAGCTATCTGAAGAGGCAACGGTTGGGGGGGGGGGGGGGGGGGGGCAAACCAGATGGGATCATTGCCGGATGAGGGGGATTGCATGGATACCACAAGAAGACAACTTGTCTGTGATTGGTCAGTTTAAGCTTGTGTTTCCTGCACCAATGTTTGCGTGCCAGTGTAAATAGCTCAGGTTTAATGATGTCCAACATCTTCTTGTAAATGAAACAATGGAGTCATCCTGAATCTTGTGTCATGTTTTTCACGTATCGCACTGGAGGGGAGGGAATCGCAGGGTAACTCACAATACGATACAGTGAAATACAATCGATTAAACTTAGTCAGCGATTATGATAGTAACATGATACAGGGATTCTGGGATAGTTGATTTATTCCATATCTGATCATCTCTATGTAATTCTATAAAATAACTAAAATATTATAAACATCAGTGTGCATGATAGAAAAGTGGCATTGAAATGTGTCAAAATTTGACTTTTGTGGACACATTTTGTCTTGTCTCTTTGTCTCGTCTTCTGTGTGTGCGTGTTCACCCGGAGCTCAGTGTGCATACCTGCGGCTCATCTGCATCAAGCCTATACGTGTATTTTGGAACATCCTTGATAAACCTAAGTTTTGCTGTGTTAATCCTGTCCTTTCCTGTGTCCAGATGTCCAGCTCCTGGAGAAACTGAAAACCCAGACACCAAAACCCCGCTCTCACACCTCAGACCTCCCAGTCAGACTTTGTACAATAAATAACTGCCTTACCTCACTCCAAGACTGTTTCTGTCCATATTGTGGGTCCGCCTGCATTCTTTATAACAATAGTTTGTTTACACAGGCAATGTGTTTCACTGGCACTTGCAAGTGTTTTTTTATGCTCAAAGTGAGTTTGGTTTTGAGAAACACTTAACGGCAAAGTACATGAGAACAAGCCTGCTCTTTGCTCTGGCTTTTAATGCAAGCTGAGCTTGACATTTTGACATTTTCATTCACAATCCTATTTGTTGTATTTTTATAGTGTTTCTCTTTTATTGTTTTATAGTGTGTTTTTCTGCTTGTACAACACTTTCACCAAGGATGTTTTAAATGTGCTATAGAAATAAAGATTGATTGATTGATTGATTGATTGATTGATTGATTGATTGAAGCCTTAGTACTGCGCCTGAAAGCATCCTGTTAGGATGAAGTACCACTGAGTCGCTGCACTTCTACATTTTTGATTAGACTGTGCAGGCAGAGAGTAAAAACTACACATAGCTATAAATGAAGTATTGTAGTTTGGTTAACTTGCATTCTGTATTTTTGACCCATTTGTACCATTGTTTTTTTTTTCTTTTTTTTGTTGTTGTATGAGCAAGCAATGGAACAAAGTAAAAGAAGTCCTTGAACCTTAAAACATCAGCTTGACCAATTTCCAAAAAATCAAATAATAAAATCCAACAAGGTAAACTTAGTCTTACAGTGTGTATTTCAAATTGATTTATCCATCTGCATCTTTGAGGAATGCTAATTCAGCAAAGAAAGTAAGGTTTCAGTTGCCAACATTAAGTAAAGTGGCTGCCTGAGCACACTTTTTTTTCATCTCGGTCTGGAGGCCGACATAGTAGTACACACACACACACACACACACACACACACACACACACACACACACACACACACACACACACACACACACACACACACACACACACACACACACACACACACACACACACACACACACACACACACACACACACACACACACACACACACACACACACACACACACACACACACTCACACAGGATAAAGCCATTCCCACTGCTGCCCACCAAAGCCCACTGTTTACTCTGTTTTGTTTTTAATCACAGTAAGCCTGAACTCTAGATGTAATTTTCCACTCTGCATACACCTAAACACAAACACAGACACGTAGAGAGACACATACACACCAACACATACAGTACGGTACACTCAGCACGACAATTACCCCTCAATTAGAGATAATAACAAGACCACTTCCTGACCAATCACCTGCAGCCTTGCTATGACTCACACAGTGTCGCTCCACAATCACACACACACGCATGCATGCAGGCGCACGCACACACAGGGTCAGATGGTTTATAAAGTTAGTGGTGGCTTTAGAAATTGTTGGTTATTCTGTCTGACCACCGTACTTTGTGATTTTCTCTGTATCAGGCAGGTGGAGTGAACCCTTTCCCTCATTTTATGGAGATAAATGTTAGCTTTCTGTGGTTTCCTGTATATACTGACTGCTGTCAAGACAGACAGACAGACAGATACACACACACACACACACACACAGATACACAATACTGAGACATTTCCTGGAAAAACTGAAATAACCTTTTTCAGTCTGCTTGTCTCCCTCATGGATGAGTGGGAGAATACAGTCTCTTCCAACTTCATGGCTGCCCAGCTGGTGTTAAATACACTTGTGTCTTTCCTTAACCTCCAGTTTGTCTTTTACTTTCTCAAGCAAAGACATCAGAACTGCTATTGTTAGTACAGGCCTCTTCAGACCACTGGCTACAGAGGCTTCTACCTGAAGCACAGAAATTGGTATTTAATCACTGACCTTATTCCCTATGCAGCCATTTTCAACTTAAATCATGGCCAGGATGGGAAACCTAACCCCGAAAGAAAAACCGAAATTACAGCTGAAGAATTTACACCGATTTACCACTTATTAAATCATCTGACAGTGCTAGAAGCCATGAAACTTTTTTTTTCTAAAGGAACTTTATTTAGACTGGAAAATCTGTGAAGAGATGTTTTTCAAATGTATCACGTGAAGTCTACATAAAGGGAGAAATTACTTTGTTGACCTAAGACGGTACCGCAGAGAGCACAATGTCCTTGGTTTGGTTACACACAAGGTCTTTTGTTGAATGTCATTCACCCAATCACTTCCTATATTTCTAAACTTCCTAATAACTTGGAAAAATATATATTTAAAGTGAGTAAAATACAAATTTTGTAAGTAATATTTACATGAATTTCTCATCAACCTCAGTCGTGTACTGCCTAAAGTGATTTGCATCAATGATACGCATGGGGACCATTCTGGTTATTGTATTCCATCCAAAGCTTTGTCCAGCGTTATAATGAATGAAGTACTTGTATTTATCTGGAAATTGGGTTTTAATGAAGCTTGCATAGGCCCTGTTAAGGGTTACAATTATTATTATCAATGAAATTGTTATTGACTAATTGTCCAAACAAGGCAAAGGCAAACAAACAAAAGAACATGTAAATGTTGCATTGTGCTGTATTATGTGCGTTTGCTTCTTAAAGTTACAAAGAGTCATTTCAACTGATTTAAGATAAGATTGGACTAACTGTCCATTAAAAAACTATTTATAGAAGAATAATCTCCAGGTCAATCTCGGGAGAGTTATCAGCTATGTCTGACAAGAATGCACACACACACACACACACACACACACACACACACACACACACACACACACACACACACACACACACACACACACACACACACACACACACACACACACACACACACACACACACACACACACACACACACAAACACGCACCTCTCCACACACACGATTAGTTAATTTTGCCATAGG
Source organism: Symphodus melops (assembly GCF_947650265.1). Taxonomy (NCBI): domain Eukaryota; kingdom Metazoa; phylum Chordata; class Actinopteri; order Labriformes; family Labridae; genus Symphodus; species Symphodus melops. The sequence continues at coordinate 16,926,761 of NC_136698.1, forward strand.
GCACAATATTGATACATATCCTCAAAGAAACCCCCCAATAGGATCCTCTACCCGCAACATACCAAACATTAGCGGATTGACACTATCACACCAGCTATCCGGCTGAGCCCCTTTCACACATAATTACAGGCTCTTATTTCCCCCGCCAAGGGAACAGGTGCAGGGGGAGAGGGAGAATAGCTCAGGCCCACTGTCTCATTGGGCTTAGGGCCTTTTCCTGGCTCTGAGAGGCCTTTATTCACAGAGCGGGGTTATAGTGCTGATAAATCACTAAGAACATGTAAATGCCACTGCAACACATTCCGCCAAAGAACAGGAGGCCAAATGGCTACAAGTTCCTTTCTCTTTCTGTTTCTGTTGTTTTAAGGCTTGACCCCTCCGAGTACCAACACACACACACACACACACGTAACATCCATGACTGATTTCTTCTGTCTCTCCCCCATCTCTCTCCCCCTCTGTCGTCTCTCTTCGCTCCCCCAAGCAGCTAATAGCATAATTTAAGGAAGAATGTTCCCGGAGTTTCCTGTGAATTCTACCATTAGTCATCCGAATGACCTCTGTGTTCCTCCCCTTTCCCTTCTGTGTCACTCGCACAGCGCTGCTATGGAGCGATAGCTGCCTGGGGAGGAGGGAGCTAAATAGGAACCAGAGGTGAGTGTGTGATGTGTGTGTGAGCTTGTGTGGTGTGTGTGTGTGGTGTGGTGTGGTGTGTGTGTGTGTGTAAAAAAAAAAAAAAAAGCATGTCTTTGTATTGTATGCACATGCAACTGTCAGTTTTGCATCTCTGCTGTTGAAATTGCAGAGATGCAAAACAGAGAAATGTATGATGTGTTACTATCTGTTAATGTATGTATAGTGTGTTGGTTTTAGCACATTTGCCTCTGTGTGTGTGTGTGTGTGTGTGTGTGTGTGTGTGTGTGTGTGTGTGTGAGAGAGAGAGACACAGAGAGAGAGAGAGAGAGAGAGGGAGAGGGGTGGAAGTTCCCCCACTCAGCAGGGTGTAAAGGTAGGGCCCCAGTACTTACCCCCTGACATTGAGCCGTTAACTGGGAAAAGTAGAAAAGGAGATGTGCAGGATGGAGAGTGTATATGTGCGTGCGTGCGTGTGTGTGTGTGTGTGTGTGTGTGTGTGTGTGTGTGTGTGTGTGTGTCTGTCTGTTTTTTTGCGTGTGTCGTGGCGGGTGAGAGATGAGTAGTTGAGAGGAGAAAACTGGGCAAGAAAGAGAAAGTTTATGTTTCCACCACAATGAAAGCTAAAATGACCCGTTTATTTTCCTTGGAGCTCTAATAACAGAAGCAACTATTTGCTTTCACAGAGCTGTTACTACTTTGGCTGCATGTCTGTATCCGATTTGTTTGGATTTATGAAACAACAAGACGGAGAGAGAGAGAGAGAGAGAGAGAGAGAGAGAGAGAGAGTGGGGCCACGATGCTGCACAGTGAAGACAATTACAGATTCATAAACATCACTGTTTACAACAAGTTGGCCTTTGCCGAGGGGAGCGTGCAATTGGCTATGAGGGAGTTGTATTCAGAAGGAAAACAGAGTTCAGCAAATCAAACTCCAGATGATGCAACGGTTTTTTGGATGTGCAAATAGATGTGGGAATCTGAAACCAATTATTTACAAAAGGAGATTGGGAGAGATTGAGAGTTCGCTTTTTAACAGATGTTTTTGTAACTCGTGATTGACTGTGGAAAGGATTCTCATAAGCAACTCTTTCAGGAGTAATCCTCCACGGAAACAGGTAATTGGTCGACCTCGCTACAACACTCCAAAACATTTATGTTAAAGTCATTGGCTTCGTCATGTGGTGGCTGTAAAGATGTATAAAACATGTTCTCACTGGATTAAAACGGAGAAGTGAACTGATAGAAATGAGGGATCTTCAGACATAATGTCAACATGTAGTAACCTTACACTGTACAGCAGAACCACCGGGCCCCTAAACGGCCTTAAATCGGATTTTTACCTATCCATACACTCCTCCCATCCTCGATCCCAACACCCTGAGCCTCCGCACCTCCATCCTCCATCAACCCCCCCACATCAAAGGCCATCAATCTCCCACATTACAGGGGGAAAGGCAAATATTTAGAGAAGGACTGAGCCCCCATAAATCTGTAGCAGGAGAGAGAGGGAGAACATGATACCGCCCCTACGCCTCAAATCCTCCACCCCTCCACCATCAACCCAGTCCCTTGCCAGTCCTAGGTCTTGACGGCGAGAGGAAGCCTTGGGAGGCCACAGGAACCGGAGAGGAAGAGAAAAGGAGGTCTGTGGCAACACCAACAAGACAGACTACAGAGATCCTAGAAGAAGAAAAAAAAACATGCAGTCAGTCAGTCAAACAAAAACACACTCATACGCAAAGAAAGATCTCACACACACAGTATGGGCACACGGACACAGTGGTGGGACTCCTCTTCTTTGGCCTTTGATTTACTACAACTCTTAGTTCCACTCAAGTGACACTCTAGAATATCAGAGTGTATTTACGTCCTTTTTTATTTGAAAACAATACGGCTTTCAGTCATAAAGAAAGGAACGCTGCACTGACAGGTCAGGGTTGGGAGGTCACCGGGAGAGTAACTTGAGGGCAGATGAGATCCTGAACAAAGCTAGGCTAGCTCCTACAGAAACTGTCCACGCTAGAGAAAAGAGGCTGTTGCTGATGGCGGTTGAACAACGTCTGTGCTTAGAGAGAGAAAGAGAGACAAAGCTTTTATTCTTCTAGAAAGATTAGGGTTTTTTTTTGTTTTTTACAAATATCCAGGGATGAAAGCGAACGTTTCTTCTGGAGAATAAATTATAACAAATAAGCTCAAACATCCGAGTCACTTATCTCTTTTCCAAATGCCAATAGGTCAGGCAAAAAAAAACTATTTCTGTTCACCAAATTGTTGTAGAATTATTAGGAAATCTGATAAATGAACATTAGGAAACACAGTTTTAAAAACAAACAAACCGACACACGTATCAATATAAGCAGTCACACATTAATTGTATTTCCAAACAAAAATGAATCAACGAAAAGAGAAAGTTCCTGGCAGGAGCTTTAAAAGGACACCTATGAAGACGCGCAACAAAGCAGGCTTTACACTCGCACAAAGAGGTGTCCCCTGCCGTCAGCTGTCAAACCACCACGAGGGATTTAAGCAGCTTTAAGACGCTCTTGGTGCCCCTACTGACGGAGCGAGAGTCCCAGGGGTGAAGGGCATTGATCCCTGGGCAGAGTGTGTGTCCTGCTCCCCTGACAGACTAGTTGATTGACTTTTTAGCCCCATCGGGAGCAGGCACGGGCAGATAGAGACGTATAAATGCCTTAACACCGGTGGGCTGGTAATACATGCGCATGTCATTAAGGATGAGAGAATGTGAGGACACGCGTTTATATGTGCGTCAAATTGTACTGACGCACAAGCAAACACGTGCAGTAAGACAGTGTAAGCACGCATCACACACACACACACACACACACGCTTACAACTTCACCTCTGTCACCACCACAGCTGCCATATTCATGAGTGGGATCTGCACTGAGCTGCATTATCATGGCCCTGATCCTGCCTTTGTTCTGGCCTTTGTTGGCTTTCCTGCTCCTGTCAAATGTCACGTCTCTGCAGACGCTGTATTTTGAGCATCAGTGTCAATAATTAGACATACAACATTATGGAAGCCTGTGTGGACCCTTTGCTCAAGACACATGGTGACATTTTTTTGCGTGGTTGTGCGTGTGTCGTTTTGTGCATTTGAATCTCCTGCATGTTTCCCTTAACACAACTCTGCATCTTAATCACTGCACTTAGTTTTGAGCTGCTGCTTTTATGTTGAACATGTTTCAAGTAAGTTGTTTTTTTTACGTGTCACAATAGGCCTTTTTTTTTTTTATTCTTCCTCCCGAATGTTTACTACTTCCTGCTTTCACGCACTCTGTAGCTTCTTCTTTTGAAGTTACGAGTCTATTTATGATTTATAGTCTGCTTTGATTGCTAACCTAGCTCATGACTGCTCTCTGCCATGGTCTTTCCCTTTTTTCTCCTCTTTGTCCACACACACACACACACACACACACACACACACACACACACACACACACACACAAACACGCACTAGATGTGCCTGGGGGAGAACAAGAGTTGGGGATGTTCAGGGAATGAGCCCTAATTGCTTCTTACTGATCCAAATAGCACATCAGAGGCAACGACACTTCAGTGGACCTCCGAAGAGATCTGCCAGGTTGGGCCTGTTCATTACCCTGCTGACCCCCCAGCTCGACCCCTCATACGCACACATATTACACGCACACCTCCACCCCTTCACCTACCCGGCTCATTGTCTCTGGGTTTTAATTGGAGCGATGTTCACCATTGTGAGCGGGCTCAATGGCAGTGGAGGGCTCCATTGTGGGGCTGAATGAGGGCAGGAGTGTTCATTAGGTGAGTCTCTGAATAAGGTCTCCTGGAGGCATGGTACTGAGAGCTGGGGGGGCTGTCTAGGACCTCCGGGTTGGGTGAAACCGCATGCTCTCCTCTCTTCTCCTGCTCTCTGTCCCTCCCTGCTCCTCTCCTGTTGTCTCCTTCCCTCAACAGCCTGACGCTTGGCCCTGAAAGCAGCGGCTGCGTTTGTTGGATGAGGAGTCTTTGTCTGGAATATGAATTGTCGGGAGAGAAGAGAGACAAGGATCAAAGGCAGAGCACAATAAAAAAGCAAGGGCCACCTCCTCCGTTTAAGGGAGAAAGGGAACCGATGAGCCTTGGCCTGAGAGAAGTTTCATCATTCCTCTGCTTGCGTTCAGAGCCAGCCCCTCACTGGTGGTCCCAACAAAAATACTGCATGGAATACTACTGTAAAAGTGATACTCCAGTGATCCCTGTTGGGAATATTCTTTACACCTGCCCTCATCTGGGGAGGTCAGGCCTCTGGTTCAGCTGCAGAGCAACACAGCCTGGGCTAATACACTCGCTTCATCCTCCTTTGTATGAGCCTCCACTGGGCCACACAGCAAATGCAGCAGATGCTTCTACGTGTACCACGTTTTTGTACGGTAGGTTCAACTCTATAAACTTGGCAATAAAGAAATGACCACGTGAACTTTGGGTAAAAAAAGAAGGGGAAAAAAGCACATGGAAAAAGGAGAATTTGTATTCCAAAAATGTTACTATGCATGCAAGTGAGCACTCGACACAATGACGTACAGAATTAATGGGTATTAAAAGTGACGGAGAGGAAACAGCTGGTCCTCTCACCCGTGTCTTACTGAGGGAATCAGCGACATTCACACTAGAACGGCACACAGCCACATGTGTAATACAGCACTAGACACAGACCTACACGGCATATTTAGCCCTTGTCTTATTTCTGTTTGTTATTTATTTCCTTTAGGGAGTAGTTTATTTTAAGTTCAAATCTACTAAAGAAGAAGAAAATCATATTCAACTGCTTCCTAATTGACCTTAAAACGTGCAATTTACCGGAGAAAAGTACACACAATTTCCTCTCAGTACGGCCGTGGAAACCTTTTAAATGCTGAAATCCAACGCCAACATTTGGTGTGACTGTTACTTTTCTCTTTCCAGCCTTTGGCAGACCACCGTCATCCAGTCCTCAGGCCCCTGCCGGTGGCTGAGGGCTCTGTTGTGAGAGCGTGGCGTGCGACTGGACGACGTCTGTGTGACAGCCTCGACTTTCACACTGACCAGAACCCGCTTCACCCGCTCCCTGCCCAACCGCTGATGTCACCACCCGTCCGCCACACACACACACACACACACGCACGCACACACACACACACACACACACACATACATAAAACACACAAACACACTCTCTGCTCTTCCACTCTCCCCTTAGCTGCTACCTTCCGCTGTTTACATTTCTCTTACTGCCCAAAAAACAATACCAGACATCTCAAGTCGCCGCGCTGAATACATACTCGATTCACACACACATAAACACAGAGCAAACCTCTGGCTTTAAGCTAATCTGACATCATCGCGGAGGTGTGTAGGGTTACACAGGATTATGTGAACACTCAGAGCCAAGTCTTGGAACGGTGTTATAACTGGCGCACACAAACACATATTACCGCTCCTTAACAAGGCTGCGTTCAGGTTTCTGAAACAGGACGGTTCATGTGTCTCTCCGCAGCTCCCCGACTTCAAAAAGACTCACTTTCCTCTCCTCCCTGGCTGCCTGTATTTATTTTTCTGTCTGAGCAGCTCAAATAAAGCCTTTTGCATGGACAGTGTAGCGTCTGCCTGGGTTGTCACGAGTACTGCCGCACTCCACCTCCAGCACACGTCGACGCTCCAACACTCGAATCCGTGCACACAAGCTGCAGGTGTGAACACATGTTCACCCACAGCAGAGCGCTGACATGCATGTTTGCCACCCACAATGCTTACGCCTGTATGTGGTCATTGACAGCCACACAGCCAACGATAAAGCTTGCGATTCATTTACACAGGCGACTTAATCCACACCGAGTGGGCCTGCTGATGTGGGTATGTGCTTTGAGTCCCCAGTGACGGTCTCCTGTCCCTTCCTGTTTAGCCTGGGAGTCTGCGGCACATAAACACTGTGGGGCCTGCAGGATATGTGGACCTGTGGAGACAGTGTGTGTGTGGGGTGGGGGCAAGAGTCGTGGTTCCAGTCCCCCCCTGGAAAGCCAAATCAGTGAAGGCCGGTGTACGGACTGAGTTGAAGGGGTATTGTGGAGGGATGATGATCCTTAACCCAAACCTAACCCCAAACCTAAACCCACTCTTCCCTCTTTGTGTAAAGGTACTCTATGGAATGTGCTCATAAACAAACACAGTTACAGCGTGTTTACATTCAGTGCCTCTCACTAAACACATCGTTGGCATCCTTGAGACACAAATGATGAGTCTAATGACATAATATATTTATTCTTTGCTGCCAACAAATTTAAAAAAAAGAAAGAAACCAAAACGGTCACGAATTTGCTCAGAACAGGCATCATCTGTGCTGCTGAAGACTCGCTCTTCCACTGCACCATTGGCCTCTAGTGTTGTCACAACTTTGCACTCATGGACATTTTCCATTTGTATGATGACCATGGGAAATGTTTATTTTCAGTCACTGGCCCTCTGCCATAAATACTCACGAGCCAAATATAAAAGCTCCGAATAGCCTCCAACAAATACACAAATATCTCTGGTTTGATCAATGTTTGCTGAAAGTGCAGAGCTCTGCAGTAAAAGATCATTGTTTTAACTATTACAAAATAAACTCTTGTAATTGTGTTTTTAGAGTCTTTAGGAACACATGGACGTGGGACTAAGGGCCTTAGACGTGTTGTAGATTAGATACAGAGACATATGAAGTTTCATGCCAAAACAGACTTAATCAAGGACTGTTAAATACTCTATACCCCCCTTCATATTTTTTTTTGTTATTTTCAAACATAAAGTTCTAATTAAGAGGTGCACATTGTCAATAGTCTGCCCTAATGTGGATGAAGCCTTTCAGAAAATTGCTTTCTTCATTGCCGCTGCAGGTTGCTAATTACAGAAATAGCATTTCACTGTGTGGTGTTATCATCGCTGTAATAAGTGATGGACACTTGTTTTACCTGCTGCTTCTCCTTTTCAAACTGACAGAGTGCTCATGACCAACCCTGTCTTTACAATGGGTAACATCAGTGGAGGAACTCTTCATCAATCAACTGAATCTGCAGCCTGCATGTGCGATGGTATCCTTATAAGTATTAAGTGGGATTGACTTTCCTGCTTTCCTGCGCCACCATCCAGACTCCCTGCCCTGATCACAGGGACGGATTTAGTCGGAGATAATGAATTCAAGAGCACAAACCCAATGGGACTCACTATGACACCATATGCAGGGATCTGAGGAGGACCACACAGCAGGAACTAAAGCAGTCATCAGTGTGAACATCTAGTTATGGTCTGACAATGATAAGATGTTATGGTAAACTGCAGAGTCTGTCCCCTGTATAATTAGTCTTACTGCATGCACGGTTGAAAGTAGGAAGTGTTTTGAGAAATTGGGAGTACCATGAAGCCAGGTTTTTGAGTTCAGCCGCAATTATATTGCAGCGATTCGTCACGGGTTTTACTCTTTCAGAAGTTTTTTTTTTGTGTTTTTTTTTTTTAACGTAATGTGCACTTTTTTTCACCACACTGATTGAGTCATGACAGGAGACTTTCTGTCATTAACTTCAGTGTATGACACCATGTCACATGTGCTGCCAGGAACACAAGCTACGGTATCCACACACATGCAACAGTTGCTTTGACTTCAGCATGCATCAGTGTGGACACGCTTGAGTTCCTGCTGACAGGCTTTGGGAAAGCGTGTCCCCTGCAGCACCGGGAGGATGTTTCTCGGGCTGCTGTGTAAAATTCTCCAGTTTGTATGTTTGCGTTTCCTCTGTACCATAAAAAGTGGGTGATGGGTAATTCGTACCGCCCTGTTTACATCTCAAAGCTGCCACTCTAAAGGGACGAAGCAGGGTAGGCCTGGGGAGCAAATGTTTCCCCACACTGACTCACCGCAAAGGAGCACTGATTACGGACGCTGCAGGGAGTTTTGACGACTTACTATGGTGGGACGGGGGGGGGGGGGGGAACACGGGTGTTGGTGCGAATCTCCTGCATGACAAGACACCTTCATCTCTGGCTCTTTTCTTTACCTCGCCTAGTCACGCTTAGGAAGCTGAATCCTTGCTTAACCCGCGTCACGAGGCCGCCCAACAAGACGAGAGAAAAAGAATTGAGGATGAGAGAAAGGGAAAGAGGGGGAAAAGAAAAGAAAAAAAAAAGAATAGTAAATACATCCCCCAGCGGTGAATATCCTGCCTGTAGGAGTGCCATCTGGGTCTGAACGTTGAAAGGCAGAGAGAGAAGAGAGCCGGAGCTCGGGGTCCATAAGAGAGGGAAGGTGGAAGTCCAGCTGGGTCCCATTAGGGCCGGACCACATGTGCCTGCAGGGGTGAGAGGGGGGTGGTGGGCAGAGGGGGGCGTAGAGGGCAGCGGGGAGGAAGTGCTGAGAGCAATGGGCCTAGACCCTGTGAAGCTTTATAAGGCCTGTCGTCTGCTCTTGTCAACGGGGCCGCTCACACCCGCTGCCCAACCTTAGCCCCCTCTTCTAAACCCCCCCCCCACCCCTCCACCCCTGCCCTTGGGCACCACCAGGGCAGAACAGTATAAAACTATTAGAGGGAGGGAGACAGGACCAGACCACCCAGACACACACACACACACACAAACACATCCATAATGGCTACCAGGAGGAGGCCCCAGCATGAGAGCTGCAGCTGGAAATAGAGAGGGACAGATACATGTGCACACACAGTGACACACACTGAAGTGCCTGTGCGAAAGGATCCTTTTTAGTGTTTGCATTCAAACGTCAGAGACACGTGTGACGGGGACATCTCGGAGCAAACTTTTGAAGGCCATAACGGTCACAAATGCATCCATGCCAGCACCACCTGCAGCTCTCTACAACCCCCCCCCCCCCCCCCCCGTGGGTGAGAAAGGCGCAGAATTCTGAGTCGCATGAGTGTTTGTGCGAGAGAGTGAAGAGACACTCAGATACTGTTCTCATGCCTTTATGTGTGTATGCTTGCATTTCACAGTCCTGACATATCTGACATGCCTGCAGGCTCATCTGTGTCTCTCTTGCGTTTCCTACCACCCATCTCTCCATCGCCCCCCCCCCCCCCCATCCCCCAAGGGACGCGTGAGAAAAAGCCCGCCTGGAATCCGAGCCCTTCCTGAAATGCTGACCAGTGCCGTGAGAGGACGACGACGTGTCGACTATGTCGACGTAACGACGGTGATCCTCACACAGATAATGAGGCTCACGACGGAGAGCTGTTGGTGTGGCATGTCAGCATTAGCATACAGAGTTCAAAGTGTCTGAGTGCAACAGGAAATCTCAGGTTTGACTGGATGTCGACGGGATCAAAGGACCTGGTGCCTCACAGTGGCTGTGCCTCAAAGCTTCATGGGAAATAATCGACTTACAACGAAGCTTGTAGTTTGACGTGTGCAGAGATGAATTCAGGACAATTTTTAAAAAAATTCAATATTCTCTGAAACATAAACATTTACAGAGGCCACTCGACAAAGATAAGTGTGTGTTTGTGTGCGTCTCAGTTCGAGCTTGTAAAATTGCTCAGACAGTATCCATCTCTCTTCTCTCGCCCTCCTACTCATCCAGGTCAGGTCCCTGCAGCCAAAGTTAAAAGGTTTAATACTTCAGCCATTCTATCATTAAGGCGTTTTATACTCCCCGTCCCCGGACTTCTCTCGCTCGTAAAGAAAATAATATTTGTCTTTCCAACTGCTCTATGGACCACAAAGTCCTCATGTTTTATTTTAGTCAGAGCAGTAAAAGCCTGCTCTTCCCCCTGTCAACCTACTTACTGTGTGTGTGTGTGTGTGTGTGTGTGTGTGTGTGTGTGTGTGTGTGTGTGTGTGTGTGTGTGTGTGTGTGTGTGTGTGTGTGTGTATGTTGAGCCACAAAAGGAAGCACAGAAATTCAAGGGGGAAGTCAAGGCTGCTTTAGGTTTTTTTTTTTTTTTTTTTTTAAGTTTATTTTCCAAAACCTCTGAGGCGAGAAAGAAGATTTTTAGGGTTTTACTTTTATCATTTACAAACGACTATGACCAAAAGAGAATATCCTTTTAAGCAAATATTCCTTACATTTTCTAGTCCATACATTTACGTCACACAGGAATGATTGTGATATGGTTAACCCTTTTATCTGCATTGGAAACTGTGTTTCATAGGCTGAGCGAATGGAACTCTCGCTGTTTTGATAGAATTTGGATTGCATGACTTAAAGTAAAAAAATATGACAAATGTTTGTTTTTTAATGCATTAAGTGCATTTTAGCTTAATCTACGCCAACGCAGAGAAATAACTCATTCCAGTATTTTTCTCTTTGTCATATTGTGTTGTTAAGTTTGTACATGTGGAGCACTGAATGCCACGATAAGTTGATACATTTTGTAGATCCAAGTGCAGAAAACTAGTCATTTCCTCTGAATCGAAAAAGCTTTGAAAGTCGATCCAGGAGAGTTCTTCTGTTTGTTTTTTTGTATGCTTGTCAGTTGCTTTTGCAAAAGTGTTTTCTAAATTTAACCACAACGGAAAGCTAGTTCTGTATACGGCACAAGCCACAAAACCATAATTGCAACATGCAGACATTTCTTTTCAAATCTAAAATATTCAACCTGTGTCTAAGTTACATGAGAATTAAATCCAAAGTGAATATCAACAGCCAGAGAAAGCCCAGTTAACCATGACATTCACTTTTTTTTAACAAAGGTCATTGTAACACGAGTTGAGTTGACGAGCCTTCTTTTTCCAGGTCAAGAAATACAATTAAGATAACATTTGGTTTCTTTGGGGGTTTTTTTAAAACAAAATCCTGCTGCTTTCACACAACACTCTCATGAGAGCGAGCGAGCAGGCAGAATCATTTTATGTGATGGGGCTAGAAAAAACCCTTTTCGTGTCATTTCAATCTATTTAGACTACACTGCTTCATCCTCATGATAACATAAATAGCATCTTAGCCTCCCACATGTCTCTAGTTGGCAGCTACAGTGAAGCATGCAGCTGAACTTGAAAGTGTGTTTTTTGTTTTTTTTTACACACTGTATGTACAAATGGACAGCATGTGTGCACTGAATGACGGTGGCATTCCAGGAGGAGATCAGGGGAAGTGTCATTGAAAGCCACAGTGAGTGGGACTTGTGGCGTACGGAGAGCTTGACCTGCTCTCAGCTGATCCCGAAGATGAGATTAACACTGTGATCGAGAGAGAGGGGCCTCCTATCACAGATAATCATCGTTGTGAGGAAGATGCTGCTGAGTTGAATGACCTCACTGCTAAAGCCCCGTTACTTCTTTGCTCACTTACTCCTGACCATGTACACACACAAACACACAAATACACACACACACACGCTTTCTTTTAGGATGACTACAGGTTACAAGAAGTCAAAACCACGGTTGAAGGTAAACACGTTTTTAGATCACTTTTACATGATAATAATTTAGACACATTAGAAACAAAAATGAAATCCTAAAATCTTCAATGAATTGTAGTTTATCTGCTTCTGTACCTTCTTATCATAATCACTAGATAAACTGTCTCTCCAACAGTCACACGGAGCAGCTAGCTTTTCCCCAGCTGCTGCTAAGTGTTTATGCATAGCGCTGAATCATTAGCCACAAGTGCATGTTTAACGCCGCCTCATTAGCTAATCAAACCCGAGTCTCAGACACACACACAGAGGAGCGATGTCTCATTAGGTAGGAGAGAGAGAGAGAGAGAGAAGAGCCGTCTGGGGAGATGATTTAAAGTGTTGAGCATGTTGCGTCTCTCTCTCTCCGTGCCGCGACATCAACTCAAAGTAAATGAGTGATCAGGAGCGTCTTCTATAGATGCGTACGTGCTGTGCTAATTAGTTCAAGGTCAAAGTTTGGATTTAGAAGTCGTTTTCAAAAGAGTTCCTGTTTCAATCAGGCATGTACATTCATTCCTGTTTGCAGACATTTACATTCAGGAAGCTGCTGACCTCCTTTAAAGTCATATACCATCCTGAGAGGCGACACATCCTTTTTGTGTGTCTTAGTGTATCCGTTGGTGATTTGAATAATGCAGCGGAAAAATAGGAGAAAAAAAACAGCACACAGCTTTAAAAAGTCTGAGGGAATGGAAAGGCAGAGACGGGTTAATGGAGTGTGTCAGGGGTCGGCTTTGTTATGGGTATGGATTTGAGAGAGCTGGTGCACATTAATGACCAACGTTTCATCCACTTGTGTGCCAAAGCATAAAAAGTACAGTCACGTAATAATGGAGACCCTCGAGTGTTCCTATCAGACATTTTAGGCATATTACATGTTTCATCACAGTTTTCTTTTTTTTTTCTTTTTTTTTTGTGAGAGAGTAGCTGTGCAGGAGAAAAGAGTTGTTGTTTTGAGGAATGCATTTGCTCATCTCTTACACAGAGAGGGTAGGAATCATTGTGAGAAAAGTAAATGTTATGCAGTACGATTGTGCCGTGTGTGGAGGTTTATTTTGCTCTGGCTTGTATTGCAATAAGGAAATCTCTAAGAAGAAGAGCAAGAATTGATTAAACATTGACCCAAGTCTTCAGCTATACTCTTTTATGGACCAGCTTTTAGAGCACTAACCTCCTTTGGTCTGCCTTTCTACTTGTTTGATTCCCTCCCTCCATCTGACGGTCTCTTACTACCTTCATGTCTTTGCCACCAGGGTCCGAAATTAACACCCGCCAAGCGCCAAAATGTGGGTAGATTTTCCATTTGGCGCGAGAGCGATCTGTCACAGGGCGGGTGAATGTTTTACCAAAAAGTCATAAAAACTATGCTGTGAGTATTAAGCGCGTTCTCTGCAGCTACTGTTCCCTGCTCCTCTCTCTGCTGTCACGACTGTGAGCATCGCTGCGCATGCTAAGATCCACCAATACGAGACACAAAAACACTATTTGTTATTTCGGCCTGTTAAAAATTTGGCCGGTGATTTTTTTTCTTTCATCGAAGCGCCACCTTGGCTTGTGAAAAAGTTGATTTCAGATCCTGTTTTGCCCACCCCCACCCCCCTTCATTTAACCCCTTTTGAACTTCTAGCGTTTAGCTCTCTGTCAAACTGCCATCTTTCTGCCACATTCATCTTTACATCTCCTAGGGATGCTCATTTTTATAGAACTACTATAATCACAAAGACACAATAGGATTCAGACTGAGATTGTAGGTCGGGTTGTGTGAGAGGAGACAGTGTGCAGCTCAACACTTTTGTCCTGGACTCGTTGGAAGCTGGGATTCTAAAGGATCCTAAAATGAAATTCATCACACGGAGCGTGCAACCGCTTACAAACTCAACATCGAATACACTCAAGGTAAACAAACACCAACAGAAGTCATGGAGCCATAATACAGATGTGAGGTGTTATAATTCACACCTTATCATGTGATGACACTGTGGACTATGCTTATCTGTAGCTACTGAAGAATAAGATGCCAAGCTTGGCCGCTGCTTATCAGCTGTTTACAATGCCAGTAAATATGTGCCGCTGCCACTATTTCCCCCTTCACAACCATCACCGCCATCTGCATTCAAATCAGAAGCTGTACCTTTCAGTGAGAGAGTGCCAAACATGAGGCTACGAGCTGAGGTGAGTGACAGAACAGCGCCCACTGCAGCTGGTTGAATGCACTGTCGTGTTCACTGTTCTGCCTTGAAGCTCTCTTTCCTCTGGCCTTAAAAGCGCCCTTTAACGTCGTAGTGTTGCCCTTAAAAGTGTCCGCCACATGACCCTCTGTGGGTGTCACAGCGAGGTGCCCACCTGTCTCCTTTCCCTCTGAGGGACAATAACTCTGTGTGAACAGAGAGGGGCATCTAATGGTGGCTGGGGAGTCATTTTTCTTTTTCACACTGGAATGTCAAATCCATCTGTCTTTCTGTCTATGTAGCCTGCACATGACCCAAATAAAAGATTGAAGTGAAAGAGATAGTTTGATTGTGTTGTTGTATAAGTTCTCCTTCGGTGTATATATGATGGTAGACTGCAGTCAGCACATTCCCTGCTTGTAGGAGCCAGTCTGCAACAGAACATGTAGAAGTCCACTAAAAAAAGAAATAAAAAGAAATGACAGCTGATATGATTCAATGTGTTGATGTGTAACAATGACACATTTCGCTTTAAAAAAGGGTCCAAAGGAAAGAGCTGTTTGACAGCAGGGTGAAGTATTAAAAATATAGCAAACATGGATCATATTTTTAAGGGTCCAATTGAGCCAGTTGAAGACCCACAAACTCTATTGGATTCAGTGAAAAACCATCCCTTTAAGAACCTCTGCAGAGTGTAAATGTTATGATGTGATTCAAAGCAAAAGAGCTTTTTTTTTTTTTTTTTTAGTTGAATGATTACGCTAACAAGTTAACAGCGGGGGAAAAGAGAAAATAAGTTATAGAAGAAGTCACCGGAAAAAGACAGCAAATGACAAGCAGTGTTGACAACTCCTCTGTAAGGAAAGTCGCTATTGGCTGTACTAAAAGTCGCGAGATGACTTCATCGCCTAATTTGCATAATTGGCAACATGCATGTAATTGTAATGGACACTGTAGGAGAGACATAACATGGTGGGAGAGACAAAAAGTGAATTAAAAAAAGTAGATGTTTAGAACTACAAATGAACTCTCAGTGGGGTTTTTTTCTATTAAAATAAGCCATCACTTCTCAAAATAAAAAGTTGCTCGATTAGTCGCTAGTAGCTTTGGACAAAAAAAATTCACCAAGAGGATATGGACGGTTGCCAAATCAGCAACACTGACTGGCAGGAAGGGAAAAAACGCGCCGTAGAAGTCACAGACGTTACATTTGGGAAACTTATATTATTCCATTTCTTTCCTCTAACTGAACACATCATTATCTATAAAACTAGAAACCTCAACCAGGAGACCGGGGTAAATAAAAAGAAATAGCTTGAGAGAGAGAGACAGACAGACAGACAGACAGACAGACAGACAGACAGACAGACAGACAGACAGACAGACAGACAGACAGACAGACAGACAGACAGACAGACAGACAGACAGACAGACAGACAGACAGACAGACAGACAGACAGACTGGGGGTTGATGTTTGTGAAAGGGAACATGTAGTGGCAGTCTGAGTATTCAGTGTCAGCGTTGGATTAGGTTTCTAGCTTCAGCGTTGTCAACACTTTCACTCCTTTCGCCTGGCTTTGCGTCGCTCTGCAGCCCACCCTGCATCGGGCTGGATGGGGTTCACCCTCAGAACAGGAGCTGGCGCGGCCCTTCGTGCCAAAACCACTCTGACTTTACAACACATGGAACCTGCGAACACGACACCGGCGCTGGATGGAAAACAGCACGCAGGAACAATTCTGTCACGGCCCGGGCCATCTGAAATGAATGTTCTCGCCCCACATCGCTTGATCTTGCTGATCCATCCCCTCACTCCTGCCAGGTTTGTATTTCCCCCCCATTCACAAACACATTTGGTCACACATGAACCCTCTGGATCAAAGCCAAATAAATCCACAATGCCTCTCTTTTGACTCTGTGTTTACCTTATGCAGACCTTCTGCCATGTGTGCATTTGGGAGAGATCCGCTAGAGAGACAGCACAAGAAGTAAACGAATCAGAAGATCAAAGATGTCGGGTGTGTACAGAATAAAAGAAAGAGCTGGGTGGGAAGATATGAAGAAGAAAAAAATGTTTGAGGGTTAAACCAAAGGAGTGAGAACATGTGTGCTTGTTTAATGTTGGTGTGGGAAGCTGATAGGAGTGTAGTAACAGGGTGAGAGGGAACAGGATCTGTGGCTGCCAGTGTTTAGATTCAGCTGCATCTGGTGACAGCTATAGCTGTACTTGAATGTGGCTGTGAGCTGCCCACACTGCTGCCGCAGCCGGGATGACAATGACTCAGGAAACTGTTGGAATGCTGAAGGTAATATTATGACTGACAACTGACAAAAAAAAAAAAAAGTCAGTTCTAAATCGAATATCATGGGCCAAGTGTGGCACCGAGACACTTTTATCAACATCCAGCTGACATAAACAGGAAACATGACCCAAAAATAAAAGCATTTCGAGGGTTGCCATTTCGATATCTTGGAACCAGAAGTGACCATTGAGGGACTCAGTCGGTTTCAAACATTTTGGATTAATCTATTTTTCTTGACATACTAAGATGTAAAAAAACAAAAAACTTGCTAGCCCTTCTTACAGAAAAGTAGGTCCGATTTTCTTATGTTTCCAACCATTTGGCATCCTTATGTAAACCCTTGAAGTGACCCCCTTCTTGCCATCAGAAAGAATACAGGTTGAAGGCACTTTCACATTTGGTAGAAATCTAAGCTTAGCATCAATACTGGGAACTTGGCACACTGATGCTGCCAGTACAGTAACGGCTTTAGTAGTATCATTTGCACTATTGTCAGGAGTCATATGGACTTTTAATCATATGAATTTGCTTCGGGATCAATAAAGTATCTATCTATCTATCTATCTATCTATCTATCTATATATCTATCTGTCTATATCATCTCTGATCATGTAGCTCGAGCTGTAGAGAGTTGGTAGGCATCTATCAAAATGGTCGATCAATTCAGGATTGTTTTTTCGACAAACCTTCAAAATATGAAATACTTTAAGTGATATTATTGAAGCGTACACATTGCATGGTTAGTATAATAATTACGTTCATTGTTGATTACATAAAATTACTTGACTTACATTTGTTCATTTATGAGCTTTAGAGATAAAAGTCAGGCCTGTAGTTTCCACTCCTAACGCAAAGGTAGGTTTCTAGCTGCAGCTTTCCATTCACAGATTAGAGCAGTGTGGACTTGGCAAAAAGGCTAAAATAATGTATTTCTCAAAATATAAAGCACCATACCAAAACACTAAACTGAATATAGTCCCCTGCTTGCTGTGTTTTTCTTCTAAACAGTCTGTATGAAGTGAAACAGTTAAGCTTTCAATACTTGGTGCCGTTTTAATTCAGCCTGGATATTTTATGGTCAAGAGGAATGAGTTATATTGGCTAAAGTAGTTTGTTTTTTTAGGACCCGTGCTGCTACTCGATCAGAGTAGTCGTTTTGGTCTACACCTCATTAAAGAGCAAAACCTCAAGAAACCATCATGTGTAAGCTCTGAGTGGAATAACAATGACACAAGAGAAGTGGTGGTAGGCTATGGAAAGAAAACTGATTAGACTCAAGAATACAAACACAAATAGACTTAATGGAAATATGAGATGCTTTTCATTATTACAAGACAGCAGAAAGTCAGCGCACTCAGTGTCCATTAACGTCATTTATTCTCAGTAGAGCAGCAGCACACTGACACTGTCGCTCTACCCAGATGTTAAAAAGTGTGGTTGTCAACTTGTCAACTATCAACTAATGCAAAAAAAAAAAAAAAAAACCCTAATGATATTTGCATGAGGAGTTGTTGCCCAGTGGGAAGATCTTATTGAATTTCCATGTTTTGGAAATGAAGGTCCCTCATTCCACCTTCACGTCCAAATAGCCCCAAGAACTGAAACTACACCCAAAGGCACTTTAATATGATCATTTCATTTACACTGTCTACATGCTGTTAGTCCACAGAATAGACTGGTATAGTAATGAGTCCTAAAACCAGGAAGTGAGTTAGCATTTTAGCGCCATTGGTTCCTAACTCTAAAAGTCAATGGGGATTTTGAATGGGTTTGTGGTTAGACGCTGGAAACAAGGTCTGTGGTAAACACAAGCTTCAGAGATGTTGACGTTTTGCTAGACGAGATAAACTACGTTAGCTAAGACCCCCACTTGTGAATTTTAAAGTTTTTACACATACTTTAAATGGCGGTTGCTAACGAGTAGCTAACTAAAACTACAGTGATTGTTGCAGACATTAAACATCATCACGCCGGGAACTCTCTCATTAATCCTCCTTGCAGCCTCTCGTCATGTCTTTCAGTGCTCTTGTAAATATTAGGTTAATAAACAACTCATTAAGCTACGGTCGATGAAGCATAACGGTCGTGACGTCATAAAAAAAAGACCGCAATGTAGTTTGCTTGAGCATAGGGTTAGCTTTTTACTTCTCTCGACTGCATTAATGCTCCAAACTTCATATAAATGATGTTCATCTGTAAAGATTATCCAGCTGACCAAAACAGCTACACATCAGAAACATGTGTTTGACACAGAGCTTGTTTTCTGCAATGATCCAAAATCCAATGCAAAAATCCCATAGGCGAAGTATCGTAGGAACCACCGGCGGTTTGGCCTACAAAAATATGTCATCACCATACCAGTCTATTAACTGGTGGTTACATTTATCCCTCTCCTTTTCACTGGGACATAAAAACAGTCCATCACAATTCACTGGCGCAACCTGCATTAAGAGCAGATCAAATGTGATATTGTTTGCAGCTTGGAAAATCACTTTTCAACTGTGTGTTTTTCATGTTTGGTAGAGCAGTGGTGTGTTTTCACACATGCCACTTTTAGCATAACTGTTGTCTCGATGTGCACAAACAGTGTTATTGTATATGCTCTTTACTGTGAATGTATGCGTTTATGTGGAGACAGCTCCCACTGCAGCACTCTTTATAAACACATCAGTTGGGCTGACAGTGCACAGCGGGAGAGAGAGGGAGCCTTAAGACAGCCGGGGACAGACGCCTCATAAAAAATCACTTCTAATTTATTTCCCCCTAAATTGGAAAGTGCACGCTCACACCTGACTAAATCATCATGCGTCAACTGGAGACGGCCCCCCACTGCACACTGGTGAAACCCGATCCTAGTTTTGCTGCACAGACCCAAGCCAGTCCTGGCAGAAAAAAAACAAAAGTGTCACGCTGCATACATCATACATACACAGTCTATAATGTTTTTTGCAGATGTGCTGCTTCTGATAGCCCCCTCTAAAGTCACCTCCCCCGTCTGTCCACTTTGTTGTGGTTTGCATGGACTCTACATGCCCTTTTGCTCTTTCCTACCAACTTCCCTCTCTTCAGTAATTCCCACACAGACTATATGGACAGGCGCCCAAGTTTGCCAACAATGTTTGAATTTTTCTTCTGTTTGACCCAATATATATAAAGTCCCCATCTAAGATCGATAAACTAAAGGAAATCCTCCCCTCACTTAGTACTGCATCTGTGTGCTCTGCAGGTGATCAGAGAGTGGTTCTGATGTTGTGTCTATCCTTAACAACAATCTGCATTTGTGCATAAAATTGATCAGAATGCAGGTAAAGGTGCAAGTATTACTGGCACCAATCTCAGTCTCACCCCAGGTCCCATTTGCCACAGTCCCACCACAAGTTCCATCTCTTCCTACCTTCCCTCTTTTGTCTCATCTATCACTGCAATGAAAGGTCTTAACTCAGTTAACGAGTAAAGTCCCCCTTAACAAATGCAACATATGGGATTACACAACATTACCCATGGCAACCATAAACTTGACAAACACTAAACAACTGGTGTGGACAGTTATACTGGAAAAGGCCAAAAAAAATGTGGGTGTTTGTGGAATCATGTTTTGTTTTTGTTTTGTTTTTTTGCATAATTGTTTTCCTGATAGCACTAAAGCAACAATGAAACCAGGAGGCACTGGTCTTCAGATTCAAATATCAGGCCTACTTAGATGCATAAAATCCTTTAGGGTTGAAGGTGACAGACAAGAGACTGTGTGTGTATTTTAAGAATGCTTTTGAAAATATACTTTGAACATTGTCTTCTTCTTTTCATTTTGTTTTGTATCTTTGATATGACTGATTTTGAAATAAAAGGTCATCAAATCAATCAAATCAATCAATCAATCAAAAAACAGATAGGCCTGGCCTTTTAGACACCCTGACTGAAAAAACCACAACAATCGTGCATAATACCTGTCCTTGTCAAACATTAATTTCATTTGACTAGAAATACATTCACCTGCATCTCAACAGAAGTGACAAAACTGAGAAACTCAAAGCCAGCCTTAAAGTAATAAAGAAATTCACCTGTATTCAGGGACAGGATTTACAGTCAAATTACACTTAGTTTAAACCAACAGTAGTAACAGTATATTAACCAAATGCACCATGGAGAATGATGTGAGTGAGGTTCACCTCTGTCAACCATAGACAAGAGTTTAAGCCACATGTGTGAGTGTTAGCCTAAATCATGGGCACTGCTACTACAGCTGCTTATAGACAAACTCACCTGCTGGAAGGTCCATATAGCATTCTTTGTCTCATTTTACGTTAGAGTCTGCCTTCTGAAGTGCATCCATTCAGAGTAATGTTACTCATGCCTCCTCTTCATATGGAAATGGAAATTACAATCAATTTTGTCAGCTTGCAGCTAGCATGCCTTTAGTTGAAACTAGCTAACAATTTCGTCCATAAGGATTTTATTTTGCAATATAAACTTTTTGGGCTGAACATTTTGTTGCAACAGACTTTTAACTTCTTCGCGCAGTTTTCATTCAACTTTAAACTGCACGTCTTCTTCTTCTGCTCTAATTTAATGGTGGGTTGCAGCCATAACTTAGAGTGGTGCATGCATACCGCCACCTACAGTAGCGGAGTATGTAGCTGGCGCTATGTGACACTACTTCACATTACATGTAAATGTACGAATATAAACATGTTTATAAACATGTAAAATTAAAGATTTAAACTAAAATATATATCTTACATAACCCATTATAATTTAAATATTGTATAACAGCTTTCTGTGTTTTCTTTAGTCCCTCTCATGTTCCCAAAACTCTCTTTCATTTCCTCCATGCACCGCCTCACTTTTGAATCAGCCTCATCCTCTCTTCCCTATATATTGTGTAATGCAGCATGATGTGTTCAACATTTTCTATGATTTTACATTACCCACATTCATCTGTTTCACTTTTACTTATAATAACAATGTTTTATTTAATCCTGTATGGTCAAACCTCAGTCTAGTTAAATCTCCTCCCTTCTTCTTTTTACATTGCATTTCTAGATTTCTGTACAGCTACTGTAGCTATTCCTTCCACTTATTATCCCTGTCCCATCTGTCCTGCCCTTTTTTTATTACTTCTTTTTTTTGAACTTATTCCTTAATTTCTACTTTCACAAAATGTGTATTTATAACATCTCTGATCTGAGCTATTTTGTCTGCTCTCTCTTTTCCTTTTACACCTACATGAGCAGGTATACACAACAATATCTCACATCTATAAAAAGTCTACACAGTCGAAAATAAACTGATGTATTTCTCACATTAAGTCTTCTCTATTCGATTTCAAATGTTGAATACTAATGAGGAGGAATCAACACAACATACTACTCTATCTGGTTTTACCTTGCCCATCCATTGTAGGTCTGTAATAATAGCCATAATATCCGCTGTATAAACTGACAGCTGATCGATCAACCTTTTCCCAATACATTCACTGTTGTTTACATATTCCCGATCCTCTTCACCTTTGGATCTATAATATCTACTTCTTTTATGCTAACTATTAGCCAATATTCTTTTCCCACTCTCTTCCCATATGCTCCCTTTTGTTACGTCATATTTAAATCTAGCTCAGTGTCTGGATACAACCTGTGCACATTTTTTTACCCAACCAAAGTCATTACCTTTCATGGAGCTATATTCCCAACAATATTGGATTACACTTTGGGCAGGACTTCCATGTAACTTATTCCAATATGTAAACATGGAAAGCCATATACTATATGTAAATGAGTGATCTTGTGTCTGCTCCTCACTCTTGTTCAACTATTGCTCTCATTAAATTTATCTTTTTTTTACATTTTGATTTGACTTTTTCCACATGTATTTTCAGTGGTGATATACCTTAATGGCTTTTTGTCAAAGATTTTCAGAGCCTGTTTGTACAAAGATTCTACAGGCCTGATTGTTGGCCTGCCCCCAACAAGTGATGTAGTATAAGATCTGTGAGAAGATGAGAGCATGCAGAAATATCTTAGCAGCCTCCGTGGAAAGACATGATGTAATCTGTGTAAAATTTGCCATGTTATATTTAATCGTTTTTGTTATTTTCTTGGTGTGTTTCTTGAAATTGATATTTTAATCTAAAACACCAAGATATTTAAACTCAGAGACACTCTCAATTTATTCATCCTTAATGTAGATGTTTACATCTGGAGCGTGCAGCTTGGATTTGGAAAAGGGCAAGCATTTTGTTTGGCTTACATTTAAAGCAAGGAGTGATCTAGCAACCACTCCTATCAGAGCACTGGCTAGTTTTGCAGCTACTATGTTGCACGAGTGTATAAAACAGTGTCATCGGTGTAGTTGTACCTCTACTCCATGACAATACTGCGGAAGCTCATTGATGTATAGGCTAAAAAGTGGTGGGCCTAATACAGATCCTTGCAGAGCTGCTTCTAGTGTGCACTCAGTTTTCCTTTTGTAAAGAGTCATAGTGACTCATATATTTAACTTCTTAAGATGTGCTGAGATTTTTCTACACAGAACTTACGCATGTATAGTACAAGATCAACAAGAGAAGAGGTATCACTTTGTCCACACGGGTCACCAGGATCAACACAAACTCTGAGTTTGTCATGGTAGCTTTGAGATGAAACACATGATTAATCTATAGGAATATACAAAACTAGTTCACACTACTTCAGTCTGCACCAACACGTAAGTAGAAGTAGAAAAAAGGGAAGAAAAACACCTAGTGACTGATAGCCTGCTTCTCTCGAAAACAACACAGTTCTTTTTTGCTTACTCATCAGAGTTTATAAAGCACAACACAGCTGAGTGACCAGTCATGCATGTGTTTTCTAAACACTGTGGTGACCTCCACCTTTCCACGTCAAATACTTTTCCCCTTCATCATTTAATCTAGACTGTGGCTGAGGGTTACACACAAAACACAACAATCTCAGCATGCTGGGTAAAAACAAAACATTGCTCAAGAGACTCAAAGAAAGAGACAGAAAAAAATGATCTGTGTCACTGTGTCATGTGCACTCCCACAAAAGTTAGAAAATGAATAACATGGTTATAAATGGGTAGACCAACACACAGTTTTCACAAAACATGAATTCAGCATATAAAAATGTGAGTGCAAACAAGCAGAGGCAATAACACCATTATTCTTGTGAGTATTTCTCTCTTCACTGAGGCTGATCATGTGAGGCCTGCTGGCTGGCTCTGACTGACATGTTTTCTTATTGCCTCTTTTTTTTATTGCAGATCGTGAACAGGCTGGTCATATGTTGAGGTCACTAAGAAGCAGTTTACACACTCACCCCAAGGCCTCAAGGTTAAAAGTAGAGGGCAGCGAGTTGCTGGGAGGAAGAATAGAGACGCAAACTCTACTGCACACTGTTTTCACAATGTCCGTTTGCTGTTTGTTTGTTTTTCATTTTCCCAACCACTGAATTGTTCTTTACTTTTCTTATTGGGGTCTTTGTCCTTTTCTGGCAAACATTTTCTGATACGATATTTTTATTAAAACCAAAAGGATATTTCACTATATTGCAAAAAAAAAAAAAACAGAATACGTTAATGTGTTTCTGTTGACATTGTGTTTTATACATTTTTAAGTCAACTGTTGGCCATGTCAGGTTTTCATCCAGAGCCAAGATCTGTTGAGCTGGACAAATCCTGGGCATACAAGTTGCTCCCCAATAGTAACTAAACCTTTTTTTTTTTTTAACTCCTATCAGAGGGTCTGTTCCAAAAGTGTGCTGGGGCTGTCGAGATATTTTGCCAGATATTTTTCCGCATTACCGGAGAGGGATTACTAGTTGGGCAGACATTTGTCATAATTCTCATATTTCCAATATTAACCCGCTCTATGGCACACTAAGTTAAAACTACAATACCAGATAGTTTACATTGCAGAATCAATATTGTTCTTGTTCAAATTTATTTGTATTACTTAAAAACTGGATTATCCTTAATGCCTTACCACAAACATTCAGTATTTCAAACCCTACTAATTTGCCTAATAATCTTGAAATTAGGCAAAACTCACATCAACACCAGCTAGGTGAACATATTTACTTTTTACAACTTGTGGTTATGTGTTGTGTGTTTCTTGGTTTAATTTAGCATCCCGATTCATTGATTAAATAAAATGTTTTATTTTGTATATCGTCTTTCCAAGCCCTTGTTTTCTGATAGTTCTGAAGTTCTCTCTAAACTTCCTGGTTTAGGACAGTGCTCTTATAAACAAGCCTAGGCTTACATGAATGCATCATGCTCTGCTAAAATCTTGTGAACTGGACTATACCAAATTGGACTTTTTAATGGGGTAAATTCAATGTTTTCTCTTTTCATTTTGTTTCAAACAAGCCATAAAAACATTAGCTTGAAGCATGGTTCTATTTATTTAAATGCCTTCGTAGAAAGATTAATTTTGTAAATATGTTTGATAGCAGCAATAATTTATTTAATTTTACCATTGCTAGTCGCAATACGATTTAACCAAGAATTATTTAGAAATTGTTTGTGCCACATGGTTTCATTGTTTGTCAGCTGACACATTGGGAAAAAAATGGAGTTTTTAATTAAGTTTCTTGTCTTTTGTGATTACTTTGGTTCTTTAAATCTTCAAGAAATGTGGTCTAATACATCTTGTTAACATGATTTTTAATCTGTAGCAGACAATATTGCAATTGTTTAAATTCTGGGATTGTTTAAATAATCCACAAATCAAAATTGGTCTAGAAGCTCACAATTATTTAAAATGCAACGTTTTTAAGAGGTTGATTGATTGATTAGGACGCAAGTTGAGAAATGTCTTTTAGTTCAAAGCATTGTGGAGATTTAGGCCTGACACAACTCAGTTATTAGCCAACACTTACCATATGTATGTAGCATGAACATTGTCCAACTTTATTCATATTGAAGCCTATAGCCACTTCCTAATATCATCGACAGCAATCTCTAGGATTTAGAATGCAGGCATCCCCAGGCCTCAGATAATGTACTGTAACATCTTTAATCATGTCCTGAGTCACTCATTGGCTCAGTCGTTATTGACACTGTCACATCATCATCCTCATCATTCTCATCATCACTCAGGTAAAGTTCATTAAATCAAACAGGTACTAAATAAAGCTCCAAAGAGAGCTATTCTATTGTATATTTATATTTTTCAGATTATGTTAAATGTCACATTATGTAGCCTAATTAATGTCAGGGGTGTCCGATTTCATTGGTGTTTACTCTTAACTTTAACCTTTAGTGAACTCTAAGTAATGTTAGGATGAAAGACGCCCTTAAAGGAAAGGTTTTACTCATGGAATAAATAAAGGCTTGTGTTAATTTAACTACTTCAGTTTCAGAGTTATGTATTATGTTTTGTTATGTTGTGAGAAGTCTCAATTGTTGATGACCATGGCTCACTGTATTTCTTGATTAGCTCAGAAGTGTTTATTATTATTAAATTACATTATATTATTATAGAAGTTAATTATATTATTATTATAAATTACTTTATTAAGTTCATTTCACTGACTTGACAGTTTGCGTTGAGATTTTAATTGTGTGTAATGGAAACCTGTAACCATCATTAAGTCACTCTTAAAATGATCAAATGGTATATTTTGATTTCTTAAGGATTATATTATTATTTAGAATGGCCTGAATCGTTGCATGTTCAAAATTTGAAATAGGTGGGGACATAGGTGGTTAAACATCCAAGGGTCAACGAGACAGTTTTGTTTTCCTATTAAGGCAATCCGATTCATCAAGCTGATAAGGTGGAAGAAGACGGGGTCGGGGTAGCAGAGAAGCTGGCGATAGGGAGGTCAGAATTTTGAGCAGGCATTAATCGAACACATTATAGAAGTCTGTGTTAACAGCACTGAAGTCTTTGAGGGAGCATGTAATTTAAACTGATCACTCGCCCACAATGGTGAAATTGACAGTCCTCTCCTTCACACATGACACTTATCCTCCATTATAAATGTGGTTGAAAAAAAACACCAATCTTATTTGTTTTAACATCACATAGAAACTTTTTTTTTCATACTGTACATGAGACCCTTCCTCCTCCACATAGTATTGAAATAGATCCCCAGAGTGATGACCCAACAACCTAGAGACCAATTCCCCGACCCCTCATATCCTGCTGCAGGCACAAAGGCCA
Organism: Symphodus melops; assembly: GCF_947650265.1. Taxonomy (NCBI): domain Eukaryota; kingdom Metazoa; phylum Chordata; class Actinopteri; order Labriformes; family Labridae; genus Symphodus; species Symphodus melops. The sequence goes on from NC_136698.1 coordinate 16,953,433, forward strand.
CTGGCCCGGCCAGGGGCAGGTGAAGCCCTTGACTCCTTTACATAATGACAGAGGAAGTCATCTGTCAGTGTAGTGGAGTGGGATGTGCACTCATCTGTGTCCCTCTTTTTTTCCTCAATTTGAGCTGCTGCTTGCAGCGTGTTTGACAGGGCAGTGAAACTAAAGTGTTTGTTTAGGCCTGAATCAGTTCTAGAGGGCAGGAAATAATCGTGTGTGTGTGTGTGTGTGTGTGTGTGTGTGTCCATCCCAAATGATTTGTTGTCACAAATGATCAGCCATAAATAAACAACAAGCAAGCCACCAGTCTGTCCAAACAAACAAACAAACAAACAAACAGAGGACACAGATACACATGCCTTTAGTTAGGCTTTATGATTGTCAATCACAGTTACTCAGAGATGCTTGTTTGGACTGTATTTGTGCGTCATATTAGTGCTCTGCGTGTATGTCTGCACGTCCTCTTGCGTTGATGTGTGTGAACATGTGTTTTTGGTCTGTTTTATGTATGTGTTTGGTTGTTGCCCGTCTGCCTGCCTGTCATATGTGTGTGTTTCTGAGTGAGAAAGTGTGTGTGTGGGATGTAACTCAAGCCGGAGCGGCACAACACAGCAGCCTGTTCAAAGGGCCGTTTGTATTATTACAGCTTGTCCAGCTGCTCAGGACAGACAAACAAGACTTAGAGCTCTGTGCTGCAAAACACAGACCTCCCAACCCCATCACAGAAACCCCTGCGGCCCAGCCCGGCCCAGAATTGTGTCTCAAAAAAATGGACAAACATACGCCTACAAACAGAAAAACTGCCAGGCATAAAGGGAAGTTTTGTGCAGGAGGAATGAAGGATTAATGCAATTTCAAATCATTATCAAAAAGGAGTGTGTTTTCTTATTTTGTTGCATTTCTGCTGTACGAAAAGAACATCTGTGACTGAATGTCTTGCAAATTGTGTGTTCAAATCAGAATAATGCAAATCTGAAGTCCACATAAAATATATATGGTATTCTTGTGTTAACATTTGTACAGTGGCTCAGCAGAATCCCCTCCCCATCCACAGAATTTAAAGTGTGCATACATTTCCAAACCACACTGTAATGAGTAATGTTACCGCCTGAAAAAATATTGAATCTCCCTTCCAGTCTCCATTTGCTTTTCCAAATCTCACACACTGCATTGAGCAATGATCCTAAAAACAAAATATTGCTTTATACACACAATGATCTCCTTTGAAGGCTGATGAAAATGAATGCCTTTATTTCAAGTGCTGAAGATATTTCTTCTCAGGGTGTGCTCAGTTTGCACTGAACATCTCAGTCTCGCTCTTTCTGGATGTCTCCCCAAACATGTCGAAATGATCGTGATTAAGATCAGAGTAGGCTAACACGCCCGCTCCCTGACACCTCTCCCTCTTCAAACTCCTCTCTCTTTTTCCCTTCAACTTGTGCCAGTCTCCCTCCTCTTCCTCCTTGTCTCTTGTCCTCCATCCTCCACCTCTCCTCCTCTCCTCCACCTCTTGCTCATGCTCTCTCTCCTTCTCAGTCTCGGGGTCCCTGTGTGCCTGTATGTAACATCAGTAAAGCTGTCAGGCAGCCAGGCCAAGGTAAACAGCCCAGCGCCGGGTTCAGGGGTGACGGGGGCCGAGATGTTTTTCCTCAGGAACCCAGGGACCCCCAGGGGCTTCTAGCTGGGGCCAGGGAGGGGCCGAGGGGGGGAAGATGATCCCCTCAGTTGCCCCCCACATGAACACACAACAACGGATCTCTCTCTATTCTCTCGTATACATAATCTCAGTGACAAATGTGCGATAAATCATCTGAACTCACATACTCCCCTTACTCACATTTTGCTGCTTCTATCATCCCCGTGTTTACATAGAAATATAGACATTTCTGCCTTAAAATATGTCTAATGAATACAGTATGGAGAATGTCAGAGATCCTAAATCAAAAATCTTATTAGATTGTGTTCCAACTCTGTGCTGCTCATAGTTTTATGACATACTGTAGGTGAACTTCTAATAGGATTTTGGCTTCTTGTTCTTCTGGGAATATGCAGCAATCATTTATTTCACTTGAAAAGGAAAAACTAGGAGGAACAAGAGGAGAATATGGTAGAGCTACAGCAAGAGGATCAGGAGTTAAACAGTGAATATGGATGGATTGATATAAGGATATTAGGGAGAAGTGATATCCTTAACCCAGGCGTGACCCCTCTCAGCTCCAGCAAGCTGCTCCCTAAGAGGGAGGCAGACAGCCCGGAGAGGGAGAGCAAAGATAGGGTCCATCCAGAGGTTGCAAATCAGAGGCCGCACTAAAAACACAGCAAACTGGGAACATGAGAGACAGAAAAAGGGCAGTGAGCACTGGGAGTTGAAGAAGAGACTAAAAAAGAACATTTAAAAAAAAAAAAGTGGAGGAGGATTTAATGGAGAAAGGAACAAGGTCAGGGGCAGAAAAAGAAAGAAAGGAGGCAGAGGGCAAAACTGTTGAAAGAAAACTTGAGCCAGTCAAGCCAAGAAAAGCATGTAGAATTGAATTAGGGGAGGGGAGAGCCGCTGAGCAAACCAACAGGAGAGGAAAGTAGGGGTGCAAGGAGGAAGAGGAGGACCATTACCCTTCTTACATCAGCCGTTACATCCCCTGGCGGCTGCTGTTGAGTTTGTGTGTGTGTGTGTGTGTGTGTGTGTGTGTGTGTGTGCAGACAGAGAGGTTTAAACCAGACTTTATTCCAGTCTACAGGCATGCATTACTAAAAATGTCATCATTTACATCCAATGAACAGCAAAGCTTCACAAACCTTTAATCTCCTCTTACCCTTAAAAGCCTACCTGTGACTGGAGTTCTCTTCCTCCTCCTCTTCCTCTTCCTGTTTCCCAGCAGCCCTTAGTCATCCTGTTGCTGCAGCCTGTACCTCATCAATTTGGCCCTACCACAATGGTCTGTGACAGCGCCCGTGACAGGCCTGTGACAGGCCTGCCACACGGACAGCCTGTCCCTACCAACCAGCCCACAGTGCATGAGAAGACAAACAGACACGAACAACTCACTTCCCTCCTCCCCAAACTGTGTTGGCGCCTGACTATGTGGCCCTACCCTCTCTAGCTGTAATCACTCTTCCTTCCTAGAGAAACTACTCAGCTGCTGTTCAAATGCTACAGTAACACTTCAGACCAAAAATCAGCTCTATATATTTGAGCAAGTTTTGTTTCACTTTCATTTTCACTTGTGTAAGAAGCTTACTGACTAAAGAAACTCCCGCATCTTTCCGAGCACCACAATAAGGATTACATTGATATAACTCATGATAAACATTTGTTTTACAGACAACTAGAGTCTGAATTTTCAAGAAGCGTGTTAGTGACATTTATGCTGAAAAATTGTTTTCACTTTGGTCCTGACTTTCGTAAATGCTTATCTTTAGGTTAAACATTTAAATGTCTTATTTTCGAGAAAGATATTGCATTAATATCCCAGTTTTCAGCATGTTTTGGTTAGACCAGGCTGCACTGACAGTCTCCCACTGGCTGCGTGCCATTGGTGTTCAGTGACTTGCTTTTCATTCCCATCTCCATGCTGCTGGTTTCATCATTTAGTTCAAGTTTTTTTTTTTCTTTTCTTTCGTGTTTGTGGTTTAGGATTTGGAGTGCAGCTTTTGTCATTTCATTAAGTTTTCCCATATAATTACAGATCTTTCACCTGGTTTTCATGTGGATTTCACCATTGATGGCCTTTGCAGTAAGACATCTTTGCTGGAATATCTGTTAGTATTGTTTTTATTTGTGTTTCTTCTGTTGGTTAACCTTTAAGCAATTTTACCTTAAATCTGACTTTATGGTTAACAGTAAAAAAAACAAAAAAAACAATACACTGGCATTGCAATAGTATTATTGTGAAAAACAGTCGGAGAAACAGTATCCCTGTACTACTGACTCACTGTACTTACCTTTTTTGTTTTTTATTATTCTTTATTTTTAAAACATTTTTTATATTTTGTATATTGGTAATTGCTTCTCATATTTTTATTTTATTTAAGTATTTGTTATTTTAGCCTTGTTTTTTTTTTGTTTTTTTTACACATGGCAACCAAGCCTTACGTACTGGTCACCCACATGCACTCAGAACGCCATTAAAGAGAAGAATTCAAATTACATGTTGATTATATTGCTTTAATAGGTTAGAAATCCATCTCCAAATCAATGCTCTTGCTACAATCGTGTCTTGGTGGCATTCTCTGAAATAAGGCACATCTTCCTGTCTCTCAAACACACGCATGCACACTTCTGCTCTCAATCTGCTTAGATCTGCAACATCTAACTGCCACTTAACCTCACTTTCTCTACTTACCCATCTGCTCGCCCCTTCAGCTTCCAATCCATCATGCAGCCGCGCCTCTAGCTCTTTGAAATGACTGTACTAGTCATGAACAACATTAACCCCCATCCAAATAGACACACACACATATGTGATAGATTCCCCTCTACCTCTACTCAGGGTGCAATCTCAGCCTACTTCACCCCTGCATCAGCCTCTCAGTGTGCAGGCTGTTGTTTCTCTGTTCTACCTTCCTTCCTTTATATGTGACATCGCTCCTCCATAAGGAGCCTCAGAGTGGTCCCATCATCTCTGGCCTTTTTATTCACTTCCCCTTTGAACCCTGGTGTTCTGTAGACTTTCTTGCACATACAGAAGCACAGAAGTAAAATACTCTTTACTGAATAGATTTCAACCCAAGAATATATCACAATAAAACGCAGTGATGCACCCTTCTTTGTTGTCAGGGACTGGGATTAAATCATAAAAAGAAGAAATTAAAAAAGGCATATTTCATGTTTTTGTTCTTTCGGAGCCCAGTTTGATATCTGTATTTACTTGACACTATGTCTACATGTGTTGTTTTTTTTTAGGAGAAGTTCTTTTTACAGTGAACCTGCATCACCTGGTATTCATAAAACTTTTCACAATGGTTTGTCGACCTCTAAATGCATTGTAACTCTTAACCACGCAAAGCTGAGCAAGATCAATATCTACTGATGTGAAGAGAATTTTTTTAAAGCCTCCACTTTAATATCTCTGCCTTTTATAGAGAGGATAGCAGGGTTGCTTTTGCAACTATACACTGGGATTGCATGTATAGTCAGACAAAATGCAGAGGACTTTCCTGCATGGAGATGTAGAGAATTGCCTAACAAAGAGTCAGAACACAGCAATAATAACACAATTGACAAGGATATGTATGGTGGAAATAACAATGATTGTGTTACCTGTACCCTTCCCCGCTTAGTTTTTTCCTCCCTCTGAATCTTCCTGTACAATGTGCCTCTCCAGTGAAGTGGCTGCTCGCCGTGATGCTGCTGACTCCATAACTGCTGTTGTGACTCCTCAGGGCTCTTATGTGCTGGAGAATCATATGGGGCTATATTGTGTGCAATTGTACAACCACTTTTGGCCTGTAACTCACAAAGAAAAAGGCCTCAATTTTTGGAGACTCAAGATTTTAATGCTCCAGAACAAACCATGTTTGAGCTGTAGAGCATGTGATTTAATATCAGCCAAGTAAATATGTTACCTGAAATAACACCAAAAGTTTTTTCCTTTAGAAATATAGAAAATATCAGTGACTCAACTCATGAGCTGTTGTTTGTCATCTATAAAAGGAGGTCATGTTTAAGCGTAGTTCACTGAATTAGGACCACACAAATAATATTGTAGTCATGAACACATTTTTAATGAAATCTTTTCGGGTATTAGCTCATGCATTATCTCATTCAGATTTTTTTACAGGTAACAAAATTACACTAATCCTGTCTAATCCCTCAGAAAATGAGCATGAAGAAGTTTCTCAGTGTGATTAACGTTGTCACTTGACAGAAGGTTCTGGGCCTCACTTCTCTCCTGTGTGTACACATGTGCTTTCCTCTGGGCAAACTCCGGAGTGCTCTGTGCGCATGCTCGTGCTCTGCAGCGCTGCCTGTGTTGCACTCTCGTGTCCAGTCTGTTGTCAGATCGACGTTGGTGGCGGGGCGCGAGCTGCCCAGAGGAGGAGAAAGTGAGGTGTTGGAGGGGTGAAGTGAGAGGGGGATCGGGCGGTTACAGAGGAAAGATGGTAAAGATAGAAATGGACGGCGCGGACACAGTGTCTAATGGCAGATCCAGCTGAGAAAACAAAAATACCCGTGGAACACTAAAACCTGAGGGGTGAAAAATATGCGGCTCTGGCGGGAGGTCAGATTCCCCACCGTATCTAATTCAATTTTACAAACTGTAAGAAAACACGCTGCTGCTCTGTGAGCACTGAGAAAATGCGCTGCAACTATGCACGTTTTTACACCTCATAATGAAACTTTTTTATGGTGGAGAAAGTAACACAAGGAATATTTTGAATATGTGCTAATATTGAAAAAGTACAAGATAAGAGAGATAACGTTGCAAAATCAAATGAAATCGGTTGGACGATTTCGTTTTTAGTGACAATAAATAGCAGCTTAGTATGCATGCTATGTTTTGGGGTTTTTTTAAATAAAAAATGTCTATAGCCTTTACAATAACCTTTCAGATTTTCAGATCACAGTGAGATAAAAGAGAAACTATATATATTTATAAAATACCTTAGAGAACGTCAGCTGGCTGCAGTTGTCAAACTATACAGGATATTAGTGCAGTTTAGGCTGTAGCATTTTTTCAGTTAGTGTGTAGGCCTATTAGGCTTAAAATCTTAGATAGACGTTTTTTTAAATCTGTATAGCAGTGGATATATCCCATGCTTAAAAGACGGAAGAGATGTGATCGTAGGTTAATCGTGCTGGTGGTCTGCTCCGGCCTGCTAAAGACATTAGTGCTGCATTCTGGGAGAACGGGGAGTCCCATAGACAGCGCTCACTTCTCTAAATAAACATTAGTCTTAAAAAGGTTGGCCCCACGACCTCGGCGTGATCGCATTTCACTCTGGATAGTAAACTTCAATTTTATCGCGAGGTTTCTCCTACTTTTGAAAAACATACTTTCACGCTGAAAAAGATTAGATCAACAAAGTTTCATTTCTAACATTTTCTGAGGGGAACATGAGGATGCAGTGTCATATGTCTTATAACACACCCATAGGAGGACTAAGGTACACTTCAATCATACAGCCTACCTTCAGGTTACATTAGAAATATAACTTTACTGTTAGGCTACATTTCAACCATCAAATTGATATTCTTTTTCTGATCAAGAAAGCAGACAAATAACAATAGGCCTACTAGCATTTTCTCCTATTGTACTGTGACGCATCTTTTTTATTTAAAAAAAGATTTTTTATTTTATTTGAATGTAGGCTAAACTATGTTTTATATGCACTGTGTTTAAGTATATATCAGTTGGCACAGATGGATACAGGGAATTAATGTTAGGAGTGAAATTAAAGGGCAAGAGGTTTGTTATGGATATGCATTTATAAAACTTAATATCAAGTTTTTTTTTTCCACACAGAGCCTGAGTTTTATTTTGTTTCACTTTTTTCAACCGCAAAATGACTCGCACTGGTTCCAATTATTGCACTGAAACCTGGATGTGAATGTGACACGCCTGCAACAAAGGTCAAATAGAAGAAGCCATGCAGTGATCGCCCGCACCTTACCATGTGAGAGAGACCAAACAGCAGCTGCGCCTCTAACAGACAAAAGTGCACACTTGCCTTGCGTCCTAACAAAGCCAAGGCTATGAGAGGAGCTGAGAAGACTCATGTTGCCTAACATGAGGTCCGTGACCCTCAGGGGGACGTTAAAAGGCACCCATTGTGTCCCCATGTTAATACAGTGTTTCCTGATTTCATGGTTTCAATGATCCGCGATGCTTTTTACCCCATACTGTATGTGTTATATACGGAAGGTATCAGTTTACATGAGACCACCTGAGCTTCAATGAATAGGCTTCAAGAAGAGCAAAAGTTTTTGATCCAGCAGCTAAAAAAAAAAAAAAACAGTATATAAATTCGCATATACAAACCCCCCTCAGAAATATGGAAAACTGAATTTGCTTTGATTTGGAGGTTTTAAATTCCATTGGCTACCTGGCTTTTTTAAGTTATTGTGACATGATTCAGTTCTGAATATGCAAAAGCAGCTGTCCAAGCACCATACGCTTACAATCTCTATTTTTTTTTTCCTTGTTAAAATTTCTTTGAGTATCTGAAAAAGTAAGTCAAATGTATTATTATTATTATTATTATTATTATTATTATTATTATTATTATTATTATTATTATTAAGGCTAAACTAAATTTTTCCCAACCATCTCATGCAATAGAAAAGACTATAAAAGTGGGCCTATTAACATAGATGAACCTGCATTCAATGTTTTCATTGTAATGTGCAGAAACTGCAGATCATACATCTAGAGTTAAACTCACTTATCAATTGTACCAAATTCCTCATCTGCAGATCTCAGCCGCCTCTACATACACCTCTACGTGTTAATATGAAAGTGTCCCAATCGATTTAATAATTATTGTTAAACATTTTATGGGGAAAATCTGATCAAAACTTTCAAAGAAGTCCCTCATTAGGTTATGGTCTTCTCCCTTTTTTTTTTTTAAACCTTGCAGACTTTACAGTAAACATAATCTCTCTAAAACAGGCCTGACTGACAGGTATCAGCTGCTATCATATTCTGGTGATCTGTGCAGGCTAATATCTGCCGTCATTAATACCCCTGCACCAACTCCAGAATGCGTGCACGTGGTTGTGTGTGTAGTCGTACGTGCTCGTGTGCACGCGCCCCTGCAGCAGGTGTTCGTTTTAGTGTGTCAGAGTCGGCGGGGCGAAGATCTTCCAAAGTTAATATTGTGTTTCCAGAGATGATGGGGAGTTCACTGTCCTCGCTTTATTTACACATTCTAAATTAATTAAGCGCAGGATTCCTCTTTCTGTTGCAAAAACACAGAGGCTACAGGGAGACCGGCAGCAGCGAGGGGAGGCTGTGATTTATAGCGGCTGTGCTGCTGCGGAGCCGCGGCTCCACGCTCCTCCATGCCGGGCGGGGAGCCGCGGACCGGGCCAACATTCCTCTGCGGAGGCGATGAGGCTCATCCGATTTACCACACACATACACAGAGGGAGGAGGGGGAAGGGTGGGGGTAAGATGAAGGAGAATTTATTTCAATATAAAGTAAAAAAAAAAAATAAGAAAGTGGATTACTTGCAAAGTTGGGTAAAAAATAACATTGTATGTTATTAGCACATCTACAGGTGTTACGTCACACAAAAAAATCCAACAAAAGGATGAGCTTTTTAATTTTGGGGGGACATTATGGAACAGAGATTCTTTCAAAATTTAGATAAATTATAGCCTATAAGTTACAATTTAAAATATTGAAAACAGAACTAAAATACATTTCCAGCTGTAGCCTATTTATGAACTTCCCTATGTGGCAACTGCTCTTGGACGTCTTATCCAACAGGAACTTATTATTTACGACAAATCCAGTTTACGGGCCGGTTAATAAAGAGTGTGTTGAATATAACACCCAAAAACCTTCAATAAGAACCCCCCTCTCCCTCACTCAGGCTACACTCATAATAACCTTTGTTAATTGAAATTGTCCTGAGCCAATTTGGATTTTATAGGGTTAACGTGTAGCTTCGTACTTGCATGGCTTCAAATATGATATGATATTAGGCTATATTGTATAATAAGCATTTAGGGGTTTGATAATGAGAGTCACTTTATGGTGTTCTCATGGTGTCAGCACGGCCTCTGTCCTCGTGTCCTTTAAGACGCAGCCGTTTCAGATGCTTCGATCCGTGAATGTAACGTTATTGGCAGTTGAAGTAAAAGATTTGACTAAACGATTTCATTTAATCTCCTGCTGTCATGCACTGTTTAAGATGGATTCTTAACAAAAAATGTCACATTTATACAAAAGCTAATGTCTGTTGTGCCTTTAAGCATTAAGTTCATCTTTTGTTTATAATTTCACGTAATTTCTTAAACTTCTATTGCAAATCCTAAAAATAGAAAGAAAAAAAATAGGCTACCCTATAAGTCTCTAAATAGCCTACAATGGAGCATTACGCTTGCTTGTGCCAAACAGAGCATATGGGAGCGCTTAAAAGGGGATGGGAATAGCCTTGCAATGTATGAATGTGTATTTGGGAGCGTTGAGTCATATCGCTGTCACTCCACATATCACTCAAATCTTATGTCATTGAAGAAAACGTCACAAAAAATTACGCATGTCGTCGCAGAGCCTGGATTAAGACACTCGACGTGGGTGGTCTAAAGTGACAACCCGCCCGGAAACGGAGATTTTAGTGAACAATTAAAAGTAATAACTGTGATGATGATATCCCATAGGCAGTGACATGAAAAATTAAAGGGCGTTTAAAAGATTCGCTGTGGAGGTCATGATCAGTGTTCATTGTGGTACCAACGGTAGAGATGAAGAGTGTTGGGACGCATTTGAGCTGAAAAACATTAAGTATGGGATCAGTTTCATATCGTCCTTTTCTGATGCCTCTTAACAGAACCTCCCCGGATCCAGTTTGCATGTGCGCTATGCCTTGTCTCTGATGATTGCTATTGGTTTACTTCTGGTTCCTGTCGTTATTTCAATGGGTTTTTTTAACCGCCTCATGTGGATTTTAATGGAGTGATGCGGTGCGTAATGACTCCCTTTCAGGGGCGAGTGCGCGCAGAAAACTTTCAGAGTCTGCTAATGTTTTTCCATCTCATTTACTCTGGAAATTACATAAGCAGGATATCAATTAACAGCAGCGGGATACAGCGAGAGAAGCTCTATCTGCATAATTTCTCAAATCACTATTTATCAATTGTCCCACTTGCGCTCAGAGTGACAAGAAAGAAAGAAAGAAAGAAAGAAAGAAAGAAAGAAAGAAAGAAAGAAAGAAAGAAAGAAAGACAGAAAGAAAGAAAGAAAGAAAGAAAGAAAGAAAGAGGCTGTGTGTGAATAAAGAGAGTAGTCATGTGTTGGTTTTCGTTTCAAAGACTTCCAGTGAGCTGTTTTGAGGGAAACAGAGGAGTCAGCCCTCCCACCCTTCATCCTTAATAATCATCTGTCAAAACAGCCACAAACTAATTGAACCGTTTGCACACAGATCTGGTAAATAAAGGAGACTACACACCCCTTCTGTCTGGAAACATGTGCTCCAACAACTCTGAAAAAAGACCAATGGGCCTGTTTTCTGTAGCCGGACGAGTCCCACTGCTTCTTTTTATAAGTTAACCCGAGACAACACAGACGACATGAAAGCGGAGCAAAGCGAGGGCCTTTAGAGAAGATTGCTTTTCAGGCTCGAAATGTGTGTGGCGGGTCTCATATGGGGACCGCTCGCTGCGTGCACATTCATTCCCCTGGGCCGGGGGTCCACACTGACAACATCAACAAACGGCCAGAAAGCCGCATTATGGTGGATTAGGATCCTGATGAAAAATGCTGCTACAAATTAGCAACGAAAACCCCAAAAGAGCGTGGGTATATCCCCGTTCACTTTCAATTACAGAGCCCGGAGGCCTGCTCACGTCCCCATTCATTTGAGGCCTTTAGAAACTGGTCCTTTACAAGCCACACAAGAGGAATACTTGCGCACTGTGGCGTGATATTCATGACTGTTATATACCTCAAGTCGTGTTTAAAATATTTAAACAGAATTTGTGCGTTCACACACCTAAAAAAGAAGCTAACTGCTTTACTGAGATACTATGTTCTGCTAATCTTGTTTTGATTGCGCCCTAGATTCTTTATATTGATTGCAACAAAAAAAAAAAAAATCTCTCCTGTGCAAATAAAGGCAAATAAATCATTTTATCTTTTCTTTTTCTTCAATAAAATGCTTAAGAACTGAACTGTAACAAACATCATAAGGAGTTGAGCCCTTTCAACATAATATACACGTTCACAAAACTGCAATGTTGCCTGATTTGGATTAAGTTACATTAAACATGCTGTTCAGCCTTCTTTTGCGGAGCAAAAAAAAAAATCCATTCCACAAAATGAATAACGTTATAGATTTTTTTTTTTTTTTTCAAATTCACAAACATTTATTATTCTTGTCATTACAACAAAAAAATGACCTATGAACATTTAGGTGTCTCTCTCTATTGGCAACACATGACGGACTATGTTTCACAGAATCAGTCGCGAAATTGAACGAACAACAATTAAAAAGGTTGAGAGAGGTAATCAGCTCTTTTATACCAAAGACTACGTGTCCACCGACAACAAGAAATGATATTGTCACTAATTCACCGTGTACAGGAGACTCGGGGAAGATGGAGGGTGATAGTGGGAATTTGTTTGTGTCAAAAACTCCCCCTTTTGTCTCCATGTGCTTTTTAAGTAAAACCTGAGTTTGTTCTCTGTCAGCCTATGTCAACAACAACAACAACAACAACAACAACAACAATGCCAGTTTCTCACGACGCACAAAATAAAAAAAAACAATAGAAATCATAATAGAAATTCTCAATTATATATTTTTTTAAATTCGAGTGACCCCTTTTAAGGACTTTCCCCCTTTTCTATCACTGACAACTGAAGGCCACATCATGTCAGATTGCAGGCCACAAATATCCTTCTCAGAGTTTCTCTCGTTTTTGTCTATCAATATTTTACATATTTACAAACCATAAATAAACATTTCTGCTCCCTTACGATGGTAGGAAATTCGGAGAAAAAAACCCACTTTGCTTTCACCGAGAATGTCCAGCCTACCTTCACACAGGACGACGCCAGAAATGTGATTTTTTTTTAATAAACAGTTTCAGCGCCATTATATCTAGAAAGGACAAGTGTTCAGATTGGGGGGTTTGCTGGTAAAAGTCTGACTCTGCGGTGCTAATATGCTGTCATGTGAAAGGTTCAAATGGTTGGAAGCCGAGGCCAGCGCCGGGGTCAACATAGCCAGGATCTGCGCCTGGCTGCTCGGTTGCGCGCTGTAGGAAGAGGCGGAGGAGTTGGCCGCACCGATGATATTGTCAATGGAGAAAGAAGGCCGACTCGATGCGCCGGAGTCCGCTTTGAGAGGCGGTAAAGACGGGCTAAGTTGTGGATAAAACGGCTTTCTCAAATCGGCTCCCAGAAGGGCAGGTAGAGGATGTGGCGCAGGGAATATCGAGGCGGACGAGGGCAAGGTGCAGGGGGCGTTAGGAAACGGGAATGATCCACCTGTGTGATGGGGGTGATACGGGTTGTGGGCTGCGTGGAAGTTCTGCAGTTGGAGTCCATAGTTGTATCCATAAGGGCCGTATCCGAACCCGGGCAGAAAGCCACCAGAGTCCCTGAGGATTTCATTCGCTTGGTGCCTCTTGAAGCGCTTCCTCCTGCGCAAGAAGCTCCCGTTGTCGAACATGTCTGCAGAGTCCGGGTCAAGCGTCCAGTAGTTGCCCTTTCCGGGGTTGCCAGGCTCTCGTGGGATTTTTACAAAGCAGTCGTTCAGGGAAAGATTGTGGCGTATGGAGTTCTGCCACGCGGGGAATTTCTCCCGGTAGTAAGGGAATCTGTTGCTGATGAACTCACAGATCTCGCTCAGTGTGAGGCGTTTCTTTGGGCTCTGTAGGATGGCCATGGTGATCAGAGCGATGTAAGAGTAGGGAGGCTTCACAAGCGCACTTTTTCTGGATTTCTCACCGATCACGGAGCCCACCTCTGCACTGGAGCTCATCTGGTCTGACGGGCAGTCGGAGCTGCTGAGCCCGGGGGAGGAAACCATCTCTACTGCGTTCTGGGAGTAATTATCGTCCGAGTCATTGTCCAAGTTAAACTCGTGGTGAATATACTTTCCGTCCTTACCAACGGATATATCACCTCCAACCACGTCGATGTCCACATCCTCGGACAATGCAGAGTTGTCGGACATATCCGTCCCTAAAGTCATCCTTGGAGACACCGCTGCTCTTTCTCCTCTCCCCCAAAATTCCTCCTCCTCTGGTCCGGCGAGGCTCCTGAGCGAGAGAGTGCGCACACTCTCCCTCGCCCTCTAACTACCACACAGACTTCTGCTGCAGTTTTAGCCTCAAGCACTGAACGCACACATGGCTAGAATCTATTGACAAAAAACATATCTCTTTGACCTGTGGATCTGGCGAATCCTGGTCATCCGAGGCTGGAGGTGCAGGTCCGTGCAGAGTCCTCACCGAGCAGAAAACTATTTTTCACGCGTGTCAAGAAAGTCAAAGATCATCGGTCTGTAACGAAACTGGGCGTCTGTTTTATAAAATGATGTTTTTCCGTCTGTGGTCTTTTTTTTCCCAGTAGTTAATTAAAAATCTGCGTTTTGATATCCAAGTATCTGTCCGAAATGTCTTTTACACATGGGGTTGGGTATCCAGCCAGACTCTGACACTATTCTACTTAGCTCTCAAAAGGTATTTATAGGAGCATGCTGATCACGTGGTCTTTGAGTCACTGTTACCAGGAACTAGGTGAAACTACTTTTCAAAAATTAATGGCCTATACGGCTGTGCCCTTATTGTCAACATTTTATTGAAAAAAAAAACGTGACATAAAATAAGGAGAAAGATAAATATTTTGTTAGATTGATGGAAAAATAGATTTTTTCAAAATATGTCACTATTTGGAGATAATGTTGTGCTTACCATTTATACAGAAAACAATTAAATATAAAACAATGAAATATATAACAGTACCTCTTCTAACTTGTCAATGAAAGTTCTTATTAGCCCCAACTACTTTAAAAAATGTATTTAATTTCTGCAGGAGGGTTCAGATGCAGTTTATAGGCGTCTAAAGAAGACTTCACACAATCAAAGCCTATTTGACTTTTGTTTTAAAAAATTGAATCAATTTGTTCATATCCATACTGATATGGTTTATGCTGCAAGTAAAGGGCATCTAGGGAATTATTATTAAGGCATCGAAGATAAAATGTATATGTATTATGTATAATAATAATATTAATAATATTTAGGTTTCAAAAGGTTAAATACAGAGTGTTTTAAATAAATGATTACGAATTTCCTTTAACGTTTATCCTTTATTTAATAAATTATTATTGTTAGATCTTTTGTATTAGATGAATGAAATCTGTAAGAATAGAGGAGAAGCTCTGTTCTCGTGGAAACTGATGGATTTGTCTGGAATGACTTTACCCTCAAATGTTTTGGCCGGTCGCCTTATTTCCTCATCACGTCTCACTTTTGTTTTTCCCTCGTTGGAAAGTCACAACACTTTCAGTCTGCATTTACAGCGAATTTCCCGAGCGACAAGACATGGGCAAGTCTCATGCAACCTGCTTCAGTTCGTCTCCATCAGGAGCATAACGACCAGACAAATAATATGTCATGTGTGCTGTACAGGCTGACATTCCAGTTCATTTCAGTAGAAGTACCGAGTTATTGTCATGGATTTACATCATTAATCAGCAGCTGGATTGCCTTTTTTTGTTTACTTTTTTATGTCGCCTAAATACGTTAATTTATTCAATTATTCGTTTATGAATTTTCTCAACCACATATTTCCCAATTCATCCGTATCCTCATTGTTTGTTCTCTATGTTATTAGTTCAGCCTATTTTGTTAGCTCTTTCTTTATTGAATGAAACAACTGTTAATGAAGTGCAGGTCAAGCATGCACCTTGTTAAATCTTCTGCTGAAGCTGTGACTGAGCCCTATCCTCTTCTCTCTCTCAGAAGTCGTCTATACATATACACATTGTCATAAAAAGCCCTGGTTATACTTGTATTGTCTTTCTTTTCTGTAAGCAAACTTTTGCAGCACTGGGAATAATGTCAAAATTTTACACATTCCTTTAATTCAATGCATGTCTTTATTTTCACACTAGTGTCACTAGTTCACCGTTCAATAAAAAACTACAATTTTAATGTAACATATCTATCTTCAGATCATATAAAATGTAATTTAAAATACTAAATTGACGATCATTAATCAAAATATGGTCAATCCGAACCACTTAAAATAATCAAAAAGCTACAAAACGTCAGTCTTCTTTCGTGATCTATGACTCTTCAGACATTCACGGCGTCCCTGCACATGTTCCAGGCATGTGGTGTGACACGAGCACATGTGGATGAAACTCATTTCGGCGATTTATTTAATCACTTAATCTTTTACATAAGTCAAATTTACATAACATTTTCTGTACAATATTTCAGGTCCTTTCAATTTCCATCCTCATTGGGGTTTCTACCTCCTCGAAAAAGAGGAGGTAGAAACCTATCTCACTATCACTTCTAGTATTTGTGGTATGAAAGCGCCCTCTGCTGTTGATAAAGGGAATGAAAATCTATACAGTTAGGGTTGTTGGAATATGAAGCTGGTGCATGTGTGTATTGCCTTTTCTAATTTGAAAGATGCAAAAAGTGACCAGACAAGTCACAGAATTGGCAACACGTTGCATCAAGGTTTTTTTTTCTTTTTAGTTTATTTGGATACCAGGGAACAAATAAGGATCCGTTGGAGAACTGCTGGCCAACCAAGAGTTAATGAGGAACCCCTGAATTTAGTTTGACAATAAATGAATGCTTGGCTCATAAAGAAATTATTTAGAAGCTAATATGGACTGACTTTTATCTTACTGAATGTTAATACTTTCGGGATAATAAATAGATGGACCTTTACCTGAAATGACCTGCACTTTAGACACTCATTGAATGACTATGGGGCTAACTGTATGCTGCCTGTTTGATTTTTTGTTTTATTAATCTACGGTATTTTGTATTATTTTTTTTACTATACTTTTATAACTGAGTTTAGATTTTCACATGTATTTATGTGTCTATGTGTTACATGTTTTCTGCCACACTGTTTAGGACAGGGAGACCAGCATTTTGTATTTTTCATAGATACAAGAAAATGACAAATAACCGGAATGATTGAACGTAAAATGAATGTATTTATTTAATAGGGACTATTCAATTTCGCATAGTTTCCATTCAGAGAATGAAACTGATGTGCTGCACAGGTAGTTTGTATAGGCTACTAATTTCCAAAACTTGTTCCGAGTTAAGCCCCCAGGTAAATAAACTAAAAATGTTTAACATTCGATCACATACAACCACATATCACTATATGAGGATACATTCAAACACATTTACATCAATATGACAATACAGAATCCTATAAACTAATTTGAATAAAAGATTCAGGATACAAGTTAAGAGTGGGTAGAGCTCTGGTTTGTTTTCAGCAAGCATCTGATCTGTTTTGTGAAAGATTTGAAATGTCAGATTAATTTTAGTTAATGTGTTCCAGAGTTTACAGCCTCTGATGGAGAAAGTTGATTGTCCAACTGTAGATCTGCACTGCTGTATGTTAAGGTTACAGTCACCTTGCTTCTTGTTACCATGTTTCTATCTTTAAACACATCTTGGGAGAGGTTGTTGATACATTGAAAAACTAATTTGAGAAAACATGAATGCATAAAGCTCTCCAGATTAAGTAGGTTATATCTGTTCAGTATGTGACAGTGATGCCGCCAGAGAGGGTTTTTTGTCCTTTATTTTCTGTGCCTGGTTAAAAGTAATGAACATTTTCTGATTGTAGAGGGTGAAGCTTGAGCCCAAACTGCCATGCAGTATGGGAAATGAGAGAAAATCATTGAATGCATGAACACATGAGTGTGCTGCCTGAGTTGGTTTGCTGTAAAGCAGTTAAGGTTTTTCTTGATTGTTCGTGTGAGTTTATTGCAGTGTTTATTAAACTTGAGCTGGTTTCAAAAGTGTAATCAGTGTTTTTAGTGCTTTAAACAGGTTCAGGAAAAGGTGCACTGCTACTGGTTGCAAGAATTCCAATGGTAGGAAACCACCTGAACTGCTTCAAAAACAGACACTGAGACAGACCTCGCTTAGAATATAGTGCAAACCACCTCTATGCACAAATGCTCCAACTTTGCCCTTCCTCCTTCATGTAAAACCAACACTCACTGCAGAAATGCTCACATATGTTCTGGGACTGGCAAAAACAAATCAGGTAATGTGAGTTAATTACACCCAAGAGGTGCAACAGTCTTAATTAAAACTTTTCAATTTAATTCTGTGTAGGACTTGCACTGATCCAACCAAGCCTATTTCAAATAGGTTCATCTTCTGCATAGTTTAGAGTAATTTCAGTGCTGACATGTTGAATAGAACCGCTGTAATGATTCATGATCACAACAAGCCCATCAAGAAAATATAGACTGAATATCTTGCTTTTGCTTCCATCTAGTGGGGGAAATGATATAACCATGTTATGTTCTGTAGATCCAAAAATGTTGAAGGTGTCATGAAGTTTGTCTAGTTCAGAGCAGGTCTTACTTCGAGTGTGACTAACTGAGCGACTCTTTTGAATAACACTCTTCATGAAATATAAGAATCATTGTTATTTAATTAAGTATTTGTGATTCTGATTCTGGGATATGTGGATGAAAGAACATGTGTCTCTCTTTTTGTTTTCAGTAAGATTTTCTCACACTCATCTGTCGCTGTCTTAATATGAAGAAGCTTCATCCCAATGTTTGATACTATGCAAGGACAGACTCAACAGGTGGATTTGGGCTTACATGTTTTTAAGATGTTGGCTTGCCATTATTTAAAGGTAGGACAGTAAATTAAGTCAGAAATCAGGGAGAGAGGGAGAGAGAGAGAGAGAGAGAGAGAGAGAGAGAGAGAGATGGGTGCACTAACCATCTACCAGCAGCACCCCAACATGTATTGTTTTTACTTCTAAAAAAGTTGGAGGAACAGCAGCTGGAAATCCATATAATTATTTAAATTAGATACATTTCTGATTGTTTTGAGTGGCTTCCAACACAATATAGCATAATGTACATTAATCTCTGCCTTACCATAGATGTAATACAGGTGCAATGATTGAAAGCAGGACGTCAGAACATTTTGTAAGACTGTAATGATTTGTAATATTAACGATGCTACCATAAATAATGTTCTATCTTACACCAGGCCAGTTTATGTCTCGTAAGATTCACCTTTGTTTCCTCTGTCTCTACTTGTGTAATGCTTTGGTAAGTTGTTCTTTTTGCACATTTATTAAGGTCAACATGTTACCACTGACTCATCTCTCCATAATTCAAATTTAAGTGTAGCTTCAAAAGTCTGTTTTTGTCACCAGCAGTCAGTACAGCTATCTTACGTGATTTCTAAAGGATTCTAGATGAAGCATCTTTCACAAATAACAATAAGCTTGTGATTATTTTATTTGTTGGTTTCCTTTTCAGGTTTGGACCAAATTCACCTCTTTAGCAATTTTTTTTAGCAATTTTTACTTTTTCAAAACAAAACAAACGTGCAAACTGAATCCACATGCAGTTTGAACCTTATGGCTTCTTATAGATAATTGCTGAAGGCTGAACAATGAGCAGATTTGTGGTTTTGATACTCAAAGAAATATTAAATATGCACTAAAAAATAGTATATGTAAATCATTCATAAGCCTTAAATATTCTGAGCAATTTAAAACTTATCGATATACCATTCAGTGTAACCATTTAACAATTAATTCAATTATCCTAAAACTAATAATTAAAACTTTGGTTGGTATATAAATACTATACAATTATAGGAATTTATGATTAAAGTGTGTGTGTGTGTGTGTGTGTGTGTGTGTGTGTGTGTGTGTGTGTGTGTGTGTTTTATGCAGGTGTTAAAAAATAGCAGATGCTCCAAAGTACTGAGTAAGACATTTCTCTTTATGATATATAAAGGGGCAGATTTTAAACCCCGTTGGAGAAGAATTTGAACATTTTGCATCACCTGCTTTATTCTTACAGTTGCTGTGACAAGCTCCATTCATGTTAATCGATAATACTTAACCTTCCTTTGAATTAATTTTATTTTTTTAAATGTTGACGTGCTCTTTTAACAAACGGTTACATTTTTTGTTTTTATGTAAGCCATGTGACTTTTTTCACGTCGTGTATTTTAGGAAACTAAATTTTACATAAACACATTTGGAAAAAAAAAAAAAACATCCACGCTTCTAATTAAAAAAAAGAAAATCCGTGTTGCTTATATATTTACCTTGGTTTGTAAAAGATAAAATAAATGTATATTTCAAGCATGATCCTTCGAATAGCATTTCCCTTCTTAAATTAGATTTGTTTTTCGGACAGGGCAACATTTACATTTCATTTAAATATATCATGTATTAAAGGATATACATAAAAAGAACAGTGTAGAAGGACACGGTACAATATGCTCAATTAAAATGCAGACACACTGAACTATTTATGAATAATAAAATGTCAATAAAACAACATCATTTTCTCTTACGGATTCTAATCAAAGAAAGACCACATTTAACAGTGAAAAAAGAATTTATTTAAGGCGACCTGTCGTCAATTTTAACACACTTTTCTTAAGTATGTTTGAATACATCCAGCAGACTTGAAAGATGCACAATAAACATGTAAACTTCAAAACGAACTAAAACACACTGAATACAAGATGCGCAAAAAAAAAAAACAACAACTGAGAAACAGTCATGAATGTGTCAAACGGATCTCTTTTAATGGCTTTTAAAACAGGAATGTTATTTTATGATAAGGCTCGGTCCTTCAGTATAGGCTACTTTGTGTCTTCTGATCTAAAACGACTCAATTTTATCACAGGATATACAAGTAATCTGTTGAATACGTCTTTGGTAAAATTATAACTATAAGTCCGTAATAAAAAGGAATAGAAAGGGACTTTGTGATGACATCACACTTGTGTATAGGCTACTTTAAGACGAACCTGTCTTTATACGGGAAAATGTATAGTTACTTGTAATTGTTCAGGGTTTAGAGGGCGTAAAATGTCTTACATATAGCGCTCTAACCCTGACGCAAAGTTGGCCGGTCGCATGTAGCTGTTGTTGTAAGAGTTCATGGGGCTTGAGAGGCCCAGTAGCTGCTCTGTGTGATCGGCACACGAGCCTGGACGCAGGGCCGGCAGGGGCAGCCTGTTCCCGGAGCAGTACACCTGAGAGTTACCGGGGGAGAAGCCGGACTGCGTCATGGCTGGCAAAGTTGGAGGGGAGGCCGGTGAGGAGTATGGGTATGCTCCACCAAGGTTTGACGTGATGTTCCCGGTGTTTCTGCTCAGCATGTTTGCTGAGGGGTTAACAGTCTGGGTTTGGAAGCACGCGGAGGGGTCGGAACCGGTGACTGAACAGCTGGAGGTCATGGTGCCGAGGTCAGCTCCACCATGCAGCCCCAGAGCTTGGGAGTTTAGATCTCCACCTTGTACCACTGTCTGCTGGCTAATGATGTTGTCGATGCTGAACATGCGTGGCTGGGCTTGTCCAGAGGTCTGGTAGTGATGCAGCATGGCAGGATGCGGGGATGTGGTGGTCAGTTGGGACCCATACCCAGACCCTATCCCTGCGTACAGGGTGTTGGGGTACGTAGGCCTGCCCATAGGGGTCGGTGTGAAGGCGCTGGAGCTCTGCATGTACCCGGGATAGGTGCTCACATCTGTGCGCTTGAACCTCTTCCTCCTCCTTAGAAAGCTTCCGTTATCAAACATGTCCTCAGCCGCCGGGTCTAAAGTCCAGTAGTTCCCTTTCCCGGGTCTGCCGGGCTCACGGGGGATCTTCACGAAGCAGTCGTTCAGGGTGAGGTTGTGGCGGATGGAGTTCTGCCACTTCTTTGAGTTTTCTCTGTAAAAAGGAAAACGCTCCATTATGAATTTATAAATGCCCCCTAGGGTGAGCTTCCTCTCCGGCGAGTTTGCGATGGCCATGGCGATGAGGGCAATGTAACTGTAGGGAGGTTTGCCCCTCTGGACTGGCCTTTTCCTTCGCCTGCTCCCTCCAGTGGGCAGGTGCTCCTCAGTCTGCCCCAGTGCGGCTCCATCCTCTGTATTGGGGCTGCTCCCCCGGGGCTCTGACTTGATCAGGATGTTGTCCTTCGACCGAGCCTGCAGCATGAGAGGCGGTGGAGGCAGCGGAGAGTCCAGACTCACGTTTGGGGACATGACAACAGGACTTGCCTCTGCGGGCGAGTGCTGCGTCTCTGCGGTCATGTTGCACATGCCAGAGAAGTAAGAATAACTTGCCAGATTCATAAAAGAAACAAGATAATTATCCTTTAAAAAAAAAAAAAAAAAAAAACAATGTTCAGATAGGGGAGTATGCCCTTTAGAGACACAGGTGACGAGACACAGCTTTCGACATAAATAGCCTCTGTGTGTCCTGTCCTGATGTCTGGGTGGTTTGTGTCAGTCCAGGTGAGAGGGAGGCGTTGACATTTATATAAAGCAGGGCAGGTGTGACGTCACTAGCTAGAGGCAGAAGGAAAAAAAACCTAAAAGGACATTTCAGTTGCCGACCCCCAGACCCATGATATCCCTATTCAACAACAAAATCATGCTATCTTTAGATCTTTCAAGTTGTTTTTCTGTCATTCTGTGGATACACTATTCTGTTATCTGTCCTTCCTAAAAATAAGTTTTTAGAAAGGGAATCTAAGAAAAAAGGGCTTTTTAGCTCACTGTTTGTGGTGAGATAAAGCTCATATGGCCCACAGTAAATACCCATAATTCCTGCTTTAGTGATGAGCTAAAGGCCAACGTTGAACATTGAAAGATAAGCCACGAACAGAGATTTACTTATGACCCCTCCATCCCTCCCTCTATGTCTCTATATCGCTCTTTTTCTCTCTCATCCTGTTCCCTCGCTGCTTTCACTGCCAGATCTGTGTATATCCTGGACAGAAACAACACTCACAGAGCTGCTCTGTGCTACTCCAAACCCAACAGCCAATCCTCCAATTGAAAGATAAAAACAAGCCACTGAAAACAAGCAATTGAGCTATCAAAGCTTTTGGTGGAAGAAAAGTAAATATCCCTTTATTTCATTTTCATTTTTGAAGAGTGAAAATCAAACAGACCCCTGGCCAGAGAGACGAGGTGTTGTCTTATGGATTTTTAAGTAAAAACACACTTCTGCACACAATTGCTTTGCAGGCAAGACCCTTTAAACACAAACATGATAGTGCTTCTAATTGATACAGGCAAATAGAGGGTTGGAGGTAATTACAAAAGTACACAGGGAGGAGACCTGCTGCCACGATCAGAGTTGTTTTTTGAACTGCTGTGAATGTGGATCCAAGACAGACTGGTAGTTCAAATTAATTTTCTTTCCGGTCCTGGACAAAGAGTGTTTTGAACTGTCAATAGCACCAGTTCTAGCTTTTAAAAGTCTCAGGGAAACTATGTCCTGTAGTTAAAGAGTCCAATGCTTTATCTCAAGTTTGTGTGAGGGCTTACTAAGAGCTTTTTTGCATCCATTAGATAGTCTTCGCTGTGATTTGGAGAAACTTAATATGGAGTCATCATTCAGGAGAAACACTTGGTGAGAAGGAAATACTCATTCCTGTAACACCAGTAAACACGTGTGATAAAATGCTGTACCTCCAGACAGTCCCACATTACATGTTAGTAGATTCCCTCTTCATTACAATTACATAACTTCCAAAGGGGTGTCAGGCAAAGCTGAAGTGCGAAGAGTTTTCTCTTGGTTAAATAAAATGTAGGCATGAATTTGAAATTAATCATCTCATAATTGTAATTCTGGGATGAGAGACCCATTTTCCCAAACGCATGTGCTTTAAATCAAAGTTCCAAACCTTTGTCACACCCATTGATGAACCTGTTCCTTCCTGAAGTTTCCTGTAGGCTACATTTTAGAAACAAAGCCCACACCTTTGGTTTTAGTGGACATGAGTGGATGTGTAGGAAGAGCACTGGCCTCAGCTGCAAATAAAAGAAAAATTAGGTTGGTAAGTTATAATTTCCCATAAGATCCTCAAATGGTCAGCCGTCATTGTTGATGACGTGAGAAAGAACGTGAATACCATCAAGAGGAAAAGACCATTGGTCTAAGATCTAGAGAAAGTAACTTATTTTTTTAATAAATGGCGTATTTGTGTACCATTTTATATCCCAGTCCCCCAACTTTACAGCCTGCTACCAATTCTTTTGTAGAGAGAGCTATGATGGGTATACTTATGATGCCATGCTTGCTTAAGGTGGTTAGAAAACAAATATCCATATTGGTCAATCAAATCCTCCTTGTGATGTAGTTTGGCCAAGAAAGTATTTTTAAGCCTTGGACGCCTTCCTTTCCAGATCTACAGGCCATGCTGTGTATAAAAAAATATGATGGCCATAGTCATTCCAAAGCCATTAATCATAACCACACAGTTTCCCCATCATATCTCTGCCAACACACAGTAAATAGTTACCCACCACCCTCACAGATTGATCTACCCCTCCCAACCCAGCCACAGCTCAGACACCACTAAGCCCAGCTAGCTACTCACAGCCAGTGGCTAACAGCTTCAGACAAGCGTGGGAGCGGGGCTATATCCAAGCAGGATCTGCCCTCAGAGCTGCCAGGTCAGGCAGGACAAACAGGGGCTCAGGCCAGGAAATAGTCCCTCTGCCTCAGGGCCTGCGGCCTCTTACTAATCCCCTCTCCTCCTAAACCAGCCCACTAGAGCCTCCCTGTACCTCATTGCACCTCGATGCTCTGGGTGCACACTTGTACAGGACGATCAGTTAAAATATTTTGGACCAAGGTATCTAAATACCAACTAGCAGATGCATGTAGAACTGTGTTTTTTCTTTTCAAAAATGTTTTTTCAAATGTATTCCTCCTTGTTTATTCACAGTAAATAAACAGTGGTTCGTGTAAAAATAACATCTAATTGACAAAAACCTGTGAGGAGTAGAAACAAAGTTGTCTAGTCTTGATTTATTATCCAAGTAAATTCCTATTTCCTACTGATTTGCACAAATTAATCCATGCATCTGTTTTTCCACTTGGACCACGGTAATGCACTTTATACTGTTATTAGCCAGGGTTCAGGGTACGGCTACTCTGATTTTAAAAGGCACCAAGAAATGCAAACATAATCCCATGCGCTAGCTCGCTTCCACTCGCTGTTTTTTTCTCATATTGATGTCAAAATTTCAAGGATTTATATTGTATTGCTGTAAACTACAGTATATACAAAGTATATTACTTTTTAACTTTCCTGCAGGGCCTTATTGAAGATAATTGAATATCTGTGGAAGCAGCTCTGCTGTTTCTTTCCGGTGACAAAAGTTACAGGGCCTTTGAAGTCTGAGCCCTCAGTCCATTGAGCTCTCTACAGATAACAATTAGTCAGGTCACGTTTTAAGCTTCTTTTAAATCCTGTTTTGAAATAGTCTTTTCTGCTATCTTGAGCCTGTCTTTTGTCTTTAATATGTTTTATACAATTGATTTTTTCTTACTGTATTTTTTGTAACACACTGTAACCTTGTGAATAGTGCTATATAAATATAACATATTTATATAAATACTGTTACATATATCATTAATGACTTTTGCATATATTTAGATTTTATAACTATTCTAGAGGGACATGCAGAGTTGCTGAATAAACACTTAGAATTCAGTCAGTCGCAAAGTGGCTCCAGGGGACAGAGAGGTGTGGGGTGCATGAGAAAAAGAGGGGGAATAAAAGAGTGAAAGACAGAAAAGAAAGAGAGAGAGCAACATACGAGAGAGCGCAACCTTTTTCTTGCTCAAGCTCATCAAGTACGGGCCAGGGCTCCTGAAAACGCAGGGATTACCAGGGTGCTCGGGCTGTCCTGGCCTGGGCCGCCTCTGCTCACTCCTGCACTGCACGCTACAGTGACCTGCTAAAGCACTGGACATGGTTCTCACACACATGCACACGCGCGCGCGCGCACACACACACACACACACACACACACACACACAACCAGTCATGCTTGATGTATGGTACTCAACTCGCTTTTGCGAAGTATTCACATGGATGCTTAACAGGCACAAAAACATTGATACAATCATAGTCTTTCAAAATGCAAATCTACGACATAACCAGCAACTATATTCTGTGAAATGAAAATAAACATTTTTTATGCAACAAATAAAAGTACCTCCAATGTATTTCATTGTTGTTTTCAGCCTCATTTTAATAATAACTGTTAATTTCACACATCTAAGGAAACATAACTTGCTTGGTATACAAAATAAAAATCATTAATCATACACATACAGTACACATGTGACCTGTAATGCTGTTTGGGACATAGCCTACTATTCTTCAAGTTTTGTCTTGTATAAACTACCCATTGCCCTCAAGACATCCAAAGGAAATCCCCCTGCCTTCAGCACTGCAGCAGGGACGCAGCAAGGTTCATCCGCCAGACTGAACACAAAGCTGAGGTCGCATCCTGTGAAGCTAATAACAGTAATTAAACAGTTAGGAGGTGAGAAATGCATGGATGAAGTAGCTTAAGGTCATTTGATGGAGATTGGGGTGCTGCTTTGAAACACGTAGCTCATCTCAACAAAGTTTTTATAAAAAAGACAATTGCTGCTTTAACATACAGTACTTCTATGTTTCACCTATGAACATGGGTTGAAAGTAATAGCAAGATTGGTTACAAAATCAGATGAATATCCATTTAAAAATACACTGATTGACTGTAAGCCTGACTTATGTCTTTCAAATCATACAAAGGTAAGCGAGACGTCTCCTCTCCGTCTCCCAACACGAAGAAACCTACTTCACAAACAGTCCTACTCTTCCTTTTAATAATTGCCATTTAGAAACATATAGTAACTTGAGTTTCTTCAGATCTCTTTATTTTTACACATTTGATGCAACTTTGAAAAGAGTCAAGCTAGCAGTAGAAAAAAGACATTTAACTTAGTGTAGCATAATGTTTGAAATAAGACAAACCTCTAACATGGCAACAGATATCAATGAAGAGTGGTATCAATCTTTTTTCCTTAGTGTCATCTTCTTACTGAGCTAATTACAAGTGCTGGTGACAGATGTGTTTAAATTCAACTCAACAATTATAGCTTCTGTAGCCATTGTTATGACTTTCCTATATAATTGGATTTGGCACAAAATGGCAGAATTGACAGATATTGTGAAGTTAAGATGTAAACACAGGTTTACCATGGTCAGCCAACAAAGAGAAGCTTAGCCACTTAATACTAGGAGTCACTGCCTGACTGTTTTAGGCCATCCCTGTAACAAAAGCCTCAAAGACAAGAGCAAACAGTGGAACTCATACACCCATCTGCCCTGGAGAGTGGAGGTAGCCAGTAACAAGAGAAAAAGTTGTTTCTCTGGTGAAAGGAAATGGCCTTTATCAGAAAATGTATTTCTTTTTTCCATGTAAGATCTCTATAAATAAACAAAAAGGAATACAATGGCTCATTCAGCACATTTGAGTACACCAAGGATTACAACTCGGTCAAATCCCTTCTTAAAGAACTGTTAGATACAGAGCAGTGTGATTTAGTTCAGATATTACTAAATGCTTTTGGGCCTGTTGGCTTTACTGTTTGAGGCACTGTGTATTTGAAGCATTCCTGTAAGACTATGTGGACCAGACTGGCAGACTGGGCTGTGATGAGTAACAACTTACCGCAAGGGGAAGAAGGGCTGGCGTGTGGGCTGCACTGTTGGGTTGTCTGTGTGTGGGTTATCATGCGTGCATGTATGTGTTAGAAGAGCTGACAACAACATGCCTTTCATTCAGAGCATGGATTACAGCATTTTGATCCTGCATTTATATTGGCCCTATGTAAAGTGGCACAGCAGAGTATCAGTGAGGTCACAGTGACATAAATGAAATCCGATGTCAGAGTTTCGGAGCAGAAAGACGTGCAAAAGAGGTGGGCTTAAAAAAGAGACAAGGACTTTCATTCAGTGGCTTCATGTGTCCTTATTGTGCTGTCTTTCAACATGCACTTTTCACAATTTCACATCTGTTCCTCTGCATTGGACGGAAGTTTCTCATTTACGCCAGAGAAAAAGAAAAAAAAAGCATCTTACCAGTAAATTATTTATGTTTTTTTTCATCACAAGGATTACTGGTGAAATCCAAAATAGTTCATACTGCTCATATCGCCATCATCAACTTCACTTGTTGTCCTCCTCAAAGCAGCTTTTGGTTCGTGCATTGCTTGGTGCTGAGAGATGGACAGCCAACTTTTGGACACGCAGCAGCCAGCCTCAAAGCTTTATTACACTGGGAGGGAGAGAGGAGAGCAATGATAAGACCCGGCCTTTACAAGGACTGATAATATGCACACACATCACGTTTGGCACGCACACACACATACCTGTACAAATACAGGCATGTGTTTGTGAGAGATTTGTTTGAGTGCCAAAACATTCAACCTTATACTAGAAAAGTAATAAAGTAGAAGGTCATCATAGAACTACCTGGATGTTTACCATCGTATGCAATAACTGTTTAAAGATTAAATCAAACATATTTATAAGAACCCACTGTGGGATAAATTTGTCATTTTCAAATTAAAGCCAATATAAACCCAGGGAAGCACACTTTAGTTGTTTTTCATTTAATTTGGATTCCCAATAACTATGGGTTGGTTTATGCCACAACCTCAAGCTGTTTATCCATCCATGTCTGTAGAAATGGCTGAGGACCAAAGCGGCAGACCAGTGTTTACCTCTCAGTCCCACACCCGCTCTCTCCCCATTGTCTCCTCTGTCGCCCAAGTCCAGCTCAGACAGGTGGGATCAGCACCTATTATGTTCTTTAAGACTCATGCACACAACTAGCGTCTAACTGCAGGTGTAAGAACTTCCTTAGCAGATACCAATACTCATGGTATGAGGCTGTATATGCAGGTTAATGCACATGAGAGGAATCCTCAAGAAAAACAAAACAAAAAAACTAAGCATATCCTCCTACATCCTGGCTGGCTGGAGCTGGTAAAACTGGTATGGGCATATTTAGCAGACAAAAAAAGAAAACTTAGAGGTGTTTGTCTTGTTTTGTACTGAGGATAAAACTGTCTGTGAGTGGACTTGTGTCCTGGCAGTGAATGATGCAGACCGTTACACCCATCTAGTGGTTAGGCCTACTTATAACACTATAGCTTTTGTATGTGAATGAAAATGAAAAGCAGATCATACAAGGAAAGACAACTTTGAAAACACATAGCTTCTCAAAGCCTTTTGGATGATAACACTGTTTCTTTAAATTGAAAAATCTCTCTCCTTTTACCTAAAATCCAGACACAAAGACCTGTTTCAGACATATGTGGAATCTGACTATTGACAGTGTGATAGTGAATTGGTCTCTTAGATCAAACATTTCAGGTTTAGTGCATTACGATGAGAACCTTTCTTATAAATAAAGGGCTTTCAGCTATTTATCTTAAAACCCCCTTGTTCAGTGTGGTTGGGGCTGTCACATTCATTTTTGTTGTAATAAGAACAATAAAAGTTTAGATATTATTTGGAATACCACCACCAACACACACACACACACAAAACCGCACACTTTTTCAACTACATGTAATTAAAAACATTGTATTGGATCTATTTAGCTATAATTTCATATTTTGCTTTTGTAAATAAAATATAGCAGCAAAATGGTGTGTACTTCCTGAAGTTTAAACTTATTGGAACAAAATAGGACAGTGATGAACCTATAAAATGGTGCTGAAATTTGAAATTGACTTATATGGTTCCCTTTGGAGATAAAATAAGCAGTGATTTATTTATCATAATTACAAATATAATATGTTTATGGTCTTTTTGTTTGATGGTGCATGTTGCAGTTTTCATGAGTTTCCTGGTTTAAAGGACAGTGGGACAATGGTAGAGCTTCAAAATCCCCTTTAAAATCTAATGAACCGAACATTATTACATTACAAACATTAGGAACAATTGCTACGACACCCAACCCCTCCTTCACAGTCAGAAAAAACATCCAATCCAAAACAAATGTAGGAAGAAGATTACCGGAACAAAAGTATGACTTCATGTTTCCACCGGATTTTAAACTATGCCACACAGGCGGGTTTCTTCAAAACAGTTATGGCGTCGAGAAGAACATCAACAGTGCCAAGTGGGTTTAAAAATGCATCTGCCGATTCCAAAAGGTAATTCTGCTGTGGTGATTATGTTTAACCATTTTCACTGTTTCTGCTGCAGTTTATTATTTAGTTTAACTTGGACTAAAATGTGTCTCTTTAATGTGCCGTACATCGTATAATGTTATATTCTTTGACGGACTTGTTGTTACAGCTGGATCCATGTAGATAATAAACAGGGCATAAAACGAGTTAAATAAGGCGTCTTCCTCTAAATTAAAGGACAATGGTACCTTAAGATTGGCCGTGTGAATTTTCAGCCTTTGGTTCATTTCAGCTCCAAAACGGTGAACACTGCAACCAAACCCAACAACGGTGGAAATGGGAAGAAACATGTTAAATGTAAGTATCAGCATTTCTTCCTCTCTTAATCTCGCAGGCTTACATTTCTCATAAATCTTCTTGGTACCACTTCTCAAACAATTACTTTATTACTCCATATCTTTAAACTGTATGATTTGCTCTACTTTGTGCGGTGATCCTGCAGGCTTGATAATATAGATTATAAAATATATAAAATGTGCCTTTGTAGGAAAGTTATAACAACAGTGTCAGTCTTGACACATATTCCGGTTTATAAGCCACAATTACATGATCAAACAAAAACAACAGAAGCATGCATATATATATATATACATACATTCTTTTCTGTGTATTGGTAAGACATACTTGATTGTCACGTGAGCTCAGAGAAACCTTCTTGGTTGTTAAAACAGCATTTCTCAAGTCCAGACATCTCAGAGTAATCTATAAGGGTTGAACTCTTATTAATGTAATGTCTTATTTGTAAGAAAAGTGTGGTCAAATGCTTTGTTAGTCCAATGCTGGAATCCAACTCTCAGGGTTCTTATATTATTGAGTAGATGTGGAAGTCAAGTTTGGCAGACTGACGGCTATGCCTCCAGAGAATCGATTAAATCTGCAAAAATAATGTGTGTAAGCTTCATCAGTTCTTCTTTCTATTCCTCGTACTACCTTTCTTTTAATCTTTAGCAAGTGGGACGATTGTTAAGTCTCGATATATGCAGGCCGCTGAGAAGACATCTCTTTCCAAGGTAATAATACTTTTTGGTTATTGTTTTTTTTCCCATGTTTCATGTTACATGAGTTTTAAAGCATCATTAGAATCCGTCAAAGCTCAACCATTGTCCCACTGTTTGTTTTTGTAATCGTCCCACTTTTGATAATCACTTCTCTTTGTGTACCACTGTTCCTGTCGGCAGAGTAATTCACTAACTAACGAGTCAGTAGCTGTGCCACCGAGGCCTCTTTCACCTAAACCCTCTGGTGTCAAACCGAGGGTGGGCACTCCACCAAGACGCTCGATGGCCCCCCATGCTCTGGCAACAAGTAGGTTCTACCTATGAACATCATTGTGAACGTCAAGTCAGTGATTAGTGATTACAGTTCTTGGTTTTATGAAATAAATAAAAAGGAGTCATGTGTCAGGTACCTGTGATGGGCTCTTACAACTCTTATATTAACTTCTAAGAAGTTTCCCTGATTAAAGAAAGTCTTTAGTTTCCGGTATAAAGGCTTAACTGAAGGCTAATAAATCCTTCCCCTGATTTCTTGTTAAGCCAAGAAATGTTGTAAATAAGAGTTAGGCTAATGTTAATGTTATCCTTCTTCCAGCAATGATGTCACGCGAAGCCGAGCCGTCACTGCTGGGGAAAAGTATTCTGCAGTCGACGTTCGCAGAAGGATCCTGCTTTCGACCAGATTTTGATATGTCTGTCATTAAAGGTAAACGGACTCAACAACCTCACATGCTTTATTTTCAAATGGAAGTACCGGTATTCTGTTCTGTAATCGCATTTTTTTTCTCTCTCTCTCTCTCTCTCTCTCTCTGCAAGAGAAAACAGTCATTGAAGGTGCAGTTGAACCCGAGAGAAATCCAGAGACTGAAAAGAGGCTCATTGAGATGCAAACATTTTTACTGGCCTATCTGACAGCTAAGGTGAGTTCGTCAGTCTGCTAGGCAGGGAGCTGCTTTTAATGTACGTACTCTCTTGAATGGTGGTTCCATTTTTAGTTTCATGCTGTCCTCTCATTGGGTGTGGAGACTTATCCACTGTGATTTGTGTTTGGAAAATAAACATGTTGTCACAGTTTTATGTCGTGAATGTACAGACGTCATTTCTTTGATCTCTGACTGAAGATGGAGAGCAACACTGCGAAGCTGAAGTTGGAGGCAGAGGCCAGGATTCTGCAGGAGGTGGAGGAAGTAGAGGCACTGCATAAGGAGGTTCACGAGAAGAAGAAGCAGTACCTCCTCATGGAAAAGAAGAGGCTCACAAATGAGCTGCTGGATATGCAGGTCAAGGAGCCTCTTTCGTTGTAAAATGTTGTTGCTTGCAGAAAAAGTTACATGAAAGAACAAAACGAGTTTTGAATCACGGCCCAAAGCTTTGTTAAAGTTTTTAAGAATCGCATTTCTCTGATTATTGAAGTAAAATACTGACTCTGTGCATATGTCAGAGATAGTGTACAATTCTCATTCTGCTATTATTCTCATTTTTCAAACAGATTGCTGCCCTGACTCCTGTAGCAGGAGCCGCAAAGCAGTTCACAAAAGATTACAACACTTTTGCCTGTGCAGTTGACACCACCCGACACGAGCTGCCTGTCAAGAATTTCTACATTGATGACGACAGAAAGGAATTTCTAGGTTGTTTTTCCAATTACTGTCGTTGATTTTGTTAGCAATTTTAATAGCTTTTATGTATATGGAAGATGTTTGATCAAGGTCTCAAAAGTGCTTCACAAAAAGAATTGACACATATTTACACAGAAAATGTGAAGTATTTTTATCAACAATTAGAATTTTATAAATAGAGAACGCAAACATTTAGTAATCTGGATTTCAACATGTAGCTCAGTCCATAGTTTGGGAGTACAAGAACGGCCCTTCATCTTCAAATAGGCTCTGCGTACAACCAGCAAACTCCTATCAGCTGATTTAAGAGAGAGCAGCCAGTCCCAGAGGGGGTTAGAAGGTCAACAATATATATATCTGGCCTGGTCATGTCATGCTTTCAAAGTTTGTACTACAGTTTTTAAATTAATGCAAAGAGGTCCGGATTAGGATTATGTGGTTGGTTTTTTTTGAGCCCAGTATTATTCTAGCCACAGCAGCTTTGACCAATTGAAACCTGAAAACTATCAGTACAGAGGACATTAAAAAACATCTCAATAGGGCAAATAAGATCACTGCAATTTTGTAATTATTTAGTTTTTTAGGAAGTTTTGAGATTCCCGGGAAGGCAGGTGGTAAGTAATCAAGAGGGTCCAAGGCTGCATTTCTAACAGGACTACAAAAGAATGTTCTCCTTTGTCAGCTGCGAAGAGAAAGTCCTGTGAAAGTCTGTTTCAGTACAGTGCATGACCCTCAAATCAAACATATTTATCCAATATGTTGTTTGTACTTAATTACTGAATAACAAGAGCTGCACCGTCACTACTGTGTTCTATTTTATGAGACTTGCCCTTCTTAGTAAATTCTATCCGTCTATGGTTATGTCTAATGCTGTCCATCTCCAACAGTCCTTACCTCTTCAGGTGAGAGAGACAGGCACTGATAAAACAAATACAGCAATCTTCATTGTAACAAAATTAAGACATAATCTTACCTCTGCAAGTATCGACGTGCTGTAGAAGATTACTGTTATTAGTACAAATTTGGTGTTATTTATTTTATTTTTTTTACAGGATATTGCATTTTAAACAATGGTGTTTTTGATTTGAATTGTATGTCACAAGCCAATTGAAAGTATATAAGCATATATAAAGATTATGTACAATGTATCTTGTGTACCTTCATAAATGCTGAATTAAATGTATTATATATTTTGCATGGGGAAAAATGGAATGATAATCTTATCCCTGTGTTTCCACCTATTTTAGAGAAAGCTGAAACCTGCCTAAAGGAATGTGAGAAGTTGCTGGTGGAGTGCATAGATGGAGATCACAATGACAACAGTGCTTCTCTCGAGTGCCTTCGGGACATGAAAATGACATCAAAGGACATCAGTCTGCAGCTATCAGGGTATGAACACACTGTATATGAAGAACTCTGAACCTGATAAGGCCTTAAATAGTCTGTTTTAATAGGCTTTTTTTCTCTATTTTTCTTTTTGTATTTTCTAGGGCATGTTCGGAGTTACTTGAGATGTCATCGTTGGTGTGCCGCCATACAATCCAGGTCCAGCAGGCCTCAGAGGAAGAACAGCTCGGGGCTGTAAGAGCTCAGGAGCTCTACTGTCCAAAACAATGATGGAGTACATGCACTTTGGAAACCCTGTAACACCATTTTGTCTTTATATTTGTAACATTTGTGTCTTGTTTTAATGTGTAATCTAATGTCTGTTTTCTTTGGAGAAATAAACAAAAACAAACAATAACATTGTTCTGTAATTAGTTTAGAAAAAGAATACTGTCCAGTTGATTATAAAAACTAAGTGGTTGTTATTTATATAGTGGTTGAGAGGCGACTGTAGGAAGACAGAGTAATCATGTCCAGCAATAGAAAAAGCCTCTAATTTAAAGAGCCCGCTTTTTAGTTGGAAACAAAGCCGTGAATTGTTGTGCGTGGCCTGTGGCGTCCCGGATGTGACTTCACATCCAAACATGAATGACACGTTTCTATTGGACGATCCTGAAAGTGACGACTGGTGTTTCTTTGAAAGTCCGGATGAACCGCAGAAGAGCTCCTCGTCGCACGTGAGTGTGTTTGTTTTACTATGTGTACGTTTAGCATTACGCTGAAACTCAAACCCTGATCAAGGGCTTTAACGCCGTTTGTTTAACGCTTTGTTATCGTGTGTCACGTGTCTTCAATGAAACGCTCTGCCCTCATTTATGTGCGCGGTAGCTAACTGCACAAGCTAGCCTGTTGCCTGCTTACCCACTGTTATTTAAAGATACTCAAAGCTAAAAGGCTAACAGCTGTAGAAATGTTGCTTTGCTTTACTTGTATTCTTTATCTCTGAACAAAAGCCAAGATAAAGTGAGCATCGATAAACGAAGCCATCATTAAAACGGGGTGTCATTTGAGATGCACTGTTACCCAAGAAGACATCTTCAAAGTTTAAATAATCTTAATGCTGTAAACTTGAACCTGCAGTAGGTTAGTACCATGCATTAAACCACTTCATAGAATGAAAGGAAACCATACCAAGTCAGTAATCACAAGCAGACTTATACAAGAGCTTGCATTTGTTTTGGTTCTGTTTGCTAGGTAGACGAGATGCAAACCTGGTGCTGATGCTTGCTTTCATCCAATTTTTTGGACTACATTTTCAGTTGTTAACCATCCTGTTTCCCCTCCAGCTTTCACTCTCAGAGGAGGGGTGCGCAGTCAGAAGGACAATGGAGGCAGAGGAAAGAAGAAGGCAAAGCACAGATGAGAGAGGAGAGTCGAGAGCACCAGGGGAAAAAAGAAACATTGCCAAGGGGAACATGTCAGACCATGTGTCCCACTCGGGAGTTGCGAGACCGCGAGGCACAGCACCGTCTTCATCGCTATGAGATGTTGGCAGGCACAGAAAGAGACAGATTGCCCAAGGGAGACCCTTTGCGTGCTGTAAAAGAATATTCCAGACCAGCAGCTGGGAAAGACTCGACTAACCCGACTGATCTCCGGCCACCTGCTGTGTTGCTGAAAGCTGTGTGTTACCTGATTGATGATATTGCTGCGTCCACAGACCTGCACCCTTGGACTGAGGCTAGTACTCATTACATATCTTTTCCCTTGTCACTGATTCAATAATGGATTAATTAATAATAGTTTGGTGAAGAAAAACTGGAACTCACGTGTTAATGAAGTATTCAGTTAGAATTGTGTTGATTGGTTTTATCGATGCACCCTTAACAGTTTAGCATCGTTTGAGTTTTATTATATCTTAACTGATTTACAAAACATTATTTTACATGTCTGTCAATTGTTCTTTAAAGATTCTGAAATGACCGACTTTTAAATGATATTCAAAGTGTAACTATTCAGCTTCTGAACGTGTTTGTCTTTTCTTAGCAAAACTGACAACCATAGTTTGTTTCTAACAGAGTAACAAAACTGTTGTTCTGAATCATGGATACTTAAAAATGGAACCCTTCTCAGGGTACTGTGTAATTGTGCTTTTCTTTCTTTTGCTTCTAGGTGTATAGCTTCGTCTTTGATCGCCTTCGCGGTGTGAAGCAGGATATGATCATCCAGAGGGTTTCTGGGTTGGACTGTGTGGCCATCTTAGAGCGCACAGTGCGTTTTCTTATTTACTCCTCTTACCAGCTCTGTGGAGAGCCACTGCGACTCTATGACCCGCGCATTAATGACATGCACCTACAGGAGAATCTGAGCTGGCTGTTGGACTGCTACAAAACTGGAACCGAGCTGAACCCCAACCAGGAAGAGTTCCAGGCTCTTGGTCTACTGTACAACTTGGGTTGGTTAATACTTGAGATTTTTCCTTGGTATATTATTTGCATCCATATCGCTGCATCATATACATGAAACACAGAAGGTTTGACTTTTGGGAATCCAGTCCCCCAAAAATACCAGGCAAACCCTGTCTGTGTGTGACAGCTGTTTTGCTGAGGCTCACATCAGGCCGGTAGCAGCTACTGCCAGCACAATCTTTACAATTTTATTTATTTTTGATAGTGACCTCAATATTTGCAGGATCTGTCCATTTCTTCACAAACTTCATTAATATTTAGTAAAGACAGTGATCTGAAATGGACACAAAAATGCAGTTTTTTGTTTTTTTCCCCCCACAACATAAAGATGGACCCTGAAACTTCACTTCTCATGTTATCAATATAATTACCTACAGATCCTTTCAACAGTCTAGCTTTTCCCTAGAACTACAAGAAGATTGTTGCCTCATCTTTTCTTCAGATCATGTATCGGTACAACACTGCTCCGATGGGGCCATGTGGCGCAAAACATAAAGCAAGGTTCCAGGGTGCACATAGGATGCTCTGGCTGGCAGCGTGGCCAAGATTTAAGTTGTCATTAGTAACAAGAGTCACGTCAGTTGATGCATTTCAATGTGAATGAAGAGATGTTGTAACTATCATAATCAAAGGCAGAATAACTGCTGCCAGAAGTTGATCTTAAGCTATTACTGGGCTTAGAAAAAAATAAAAGGTCTATTACTGAAAATGTTAAATTATCTTAACTAGTTAAGGTAAAAGGGTTATTGCAACAAAAAAATCCAATGTCTTGTTCCTCATCTCTCCAGGTTCCACTCGTGTCGCACAACACATCATGGAGCTCCCTCAGCGGCTGCGCAGCTCTCCTGCCATCTCACTTGCTCTTTCCATCAACCAAGCTTTCTTGGAGCGAAACCCTGTACGCTTGCTGCGACTGTCTCGGAGGTTAAACTTCCTGCAGTGCTGTGCGCTGCACCGTCACCTGGTGACCTGTCGGAGAGATCTACTTCTTATATACAGTCACGGACACAGCAGTTGCAACTGCCGCTTTCCTCTTGATAGAGTGGCTCAACTCTTGTCATTAGACACATCACTTACGACCCAACTCTGTCAGGTGTACGGAGTGGAGGTCAACCAAGACCACCACGTGGTTTTCTCCAAGGCTAAGTTCACTGAGCCTGA
The DNA here is from genome assembly GCF_947650265.1 of Symphodus melops. Taxonomy (NCBI): domain Eukaryota; kingdom Metazoa; phylum Chordata; class Actinopteri; order Labriformes; family Labridae; genus Symphodus; species Symphodus melops. The sequence continues at coordinate 16,990,945 of NC_136698.1, forward strand.
ACTAGGAAAACTGCATTGCAAACTGTATCACAACATAGTTGCTGAAAAACAAACTGACCTCACCATTGGGAGGATCATTCATGGTTGCTCTTGAGACAAACACTATGGTTAAAGCAGTAACACAGGTGTGAACTTCATTTGTACTAAAAGGAATGTGTTCCTTTTAGGACAAAGAGAGATCCTGCTTAAAGAAACTTCAGCAGTGCAGCTTTCTGCTTTTAATCAGTTTGATTGACTAAGCCTTGAAAGCTTCTGTGACAGGTGCTCATTGTCAGTGTTTTACCAATGAAATGCTTTGGATTCTACATGTTCAACGTAAGTGGTGCTGTTGTTGACTAAGTGTCTTTTACACTCTACCCGAGAGAGGCTGGACTGATAATAAAAGTTCCTTTGTGTACATGTTCCTGAAATACTTTTAAGATGTGGAAAACTTTTTTTTTTAATATAAGTGGTTATTTCGATGATGTAGAAATGTTTTATATATGCAATACCATGTTTTTGTAAAATACATTAAAAATGATCCTGTGCTACTGTTAATTTATGCTAATTAAAGCATTACCTCAGGCATTTCAATTACATTTTCTTTGTTAAGATGAAAGGGATTACAGGTAGTTTGATCCTGCATCTTAACGGTGAAGGATTGTGTTGCGGTTAAGCTCATTCACCACACGGGAGCAGCAGATATCTGTATGTCGTCAACACACTCCAGCGAGAACAACAAATTCAGAGACGTGCATTTAGATCATTCTACTTAAAGTGGTTCCTATTTCTCTTACAGACTTTCTTTTTCACTATATTGGTGATCTTGTGATGTTGTCCAGCGCGAAATGACCAATTGCAACATGTTGACGTTTTGAGATGTCAACTGACCCATAGTCTTTGAACTGCAGGTAATTTATGGTGGTCTCAGTAAAGACACTGGGGTTAGTCATGCTCCCTCCGCAGAGAAGTGAGAGGAGGTATTGACGTGAATGAATCGGAGCCTGACGCCGATCGCCTCCTGATTCGCTGTTGCAGGAGCGGAAAAGAAGATCCCTAGGAGCAATCGAGGAAGCACGAGTTACACGGATTTGACTTGTCAAACGTTGTTTTTTTTCTTCTGAGGCGTTCTTTTGCTCGCTGCTGTTGGGAGAAGGCTCACAATTTGTAATGCTGAAATATGAGAGAACGGAACCGGGGCGGGTGAAGGCACATGGGAGAGGACTGTCCGTGTAGCCTTCTCAAGGCTCTAAGAGGGGAAAACACGATTTGCTTGGAACTGGATTTGGCGAAGTGGGATGTCTACAAAAAAGTTGATCTTGGGCTCCGGACGAAGCGCTGCACACCTTCCAAGCCAACCAATGTCAATGGATAGATAGAGTTGTAGACGCAGACTGTTAGTTTCATTTAACTTTTCACAGAGTTGGAACCTTCAGAGGAGAGAGTCTTAATAATCTTGGCTTCTGATGCCAAAATGTTGCGATTATCTTTGACAGCTTTGAGTCTTTCATGGACTTTGTTCATTTGCAACGTGAGCAGAACTTATGCACAAGAAAGACAGTAAGTATAAGCCCGTGTTTGCATGCGTTTTCTGTAAAGGGTTGTGTGGCGCTTTAAACCTGTAACAAGCATTTCGATACTCTTAAGAACGTTACATCTAATGAAGCACTTCTTCAGCCACAAAGTTTCAATGTCAACGTATTGATCATTAACCGTTAGAAACTATTTGAGCCTTTTTACTAAATGTCTGTAGCACATGTCATGTTCTTTTAAGGACATCTGGGTCATTAGACCTAAGAGCACTGAAAGGGATATTTTCATTGGTAGCCTGCACCCAAATGTTCTGATTAAGGCCATGGACTGGATTATATGCAGCTTTTTCAGAGTTTTTAGTCATGCCAATTAAGATAATAATAGTATTTAAGGTAATTTATGTGTTTGACAGTAGGCTTTCTCATTCTGTTTATCCCTCCACACCCAGAGACAAAAGAAGTTAATTGACTTTTGGCACTTTGGTCCCATCACTAAGGCTACTGTCAGCTGCTTGGGAGCTGAACCCATGTGACAAAGAACTGACAAAAACAAGACAAATCTTTCTAATGCTCTGGTCAGCTCTTAGCTTTGTCCAAATTTATCTTAAAAAACAATGAGAATTTGAGAACATCAAGTCATGTGACTAAAAAATGCATCGTCTCCACCACCTGATCCATGCTCATCCAAAATCTGGTTAAACTCACTGTAGATCAAATGTTCAAAGTCAATTTCCTCGTATTATCTTCCTTTTGCCCAAGCCTTATTTTCCAAGGGATTTTCTCATGACTTTCTCTCTCTCTCTCAAGAACTGCAATTGCCTCCGGCTGAAATTCTGTAGTGCTGTAATGCCAACCACCTGATCTTTCTCTCAAGCATGCAATTGGGTTTGTGCTCAAGGCTTTGCTCAATTCTAATTTGTTTGATCTTCGGTTAGGTTTGTAGGGGGTGAGCAGGCCTTATGCCCCGAAAATAATAGTTGGAATGACCGGATAGGGACTTAAACAACCACACAGATATTTTGGTTTGCATTGTTTGAGGTAAATAGCAGTGATTTTCCCAGTCACTACAAAACACATGACACTTTACATATACTGTAGAATTGTGTTATTTCATCTAAAGATCCCCAGCATCAATCCATCAACTAGCACGCTCTTTACAGTGTAAAGGAGTAACCTATTTTTAACAGGCAGAAACCTTGTGCAGAAACTGACTGATTGGTGAACAGCCATCTGCCAGCAGCAGCTGGTCCAAACTCCCCCAATGGTGATTCTACAAGCTCATGCTTACAACTGCACTCATTATTCTTACTTTGCTACCTGAGAGATAAAGCCTCTGCACCAGATGATACATTGCATTTAAATTTTGGTTTTTTTTTGCGGGGACAGTGATCAGCATCACAAAATAATTTTTGCTCCGTGACCTCAGTGACAGGACCCCTTTTCTCAATTAAATGTGAAAGTGACTGCAAAGATTCTCAGTTGCTGTTTTGCAAAACAGATGCCAAGCTTCTGTCAGACATGCTAGACCACCCAAGGAGAACACGGGAGCGGAAAGCTCATTGGCCAACAGGTACTACTGTGTCCCTGCTAACCATTGCAATTAAACCTGATCCTGCCACACAAATCCATGTGGAATGTCCCTGTTTGGACAAGGGTTTTTATTATGAATAAGTTCATGTGGACAAGTTGTGCTGGTCAGGGATGGAGTGAGAAACAGCAAGTGTGATGTGTGAATATTCTTTAGATTCACCTCTTAGACTTCTTTAGAAACAAAATCACATTAAATCCAGAGTAGTGAAGTGTGTATCAGTGCAGTGGTAACAGTGTACTTACACTATTCACAATATGAGGATTAAGGATGTTATTTACATGAGTGCTCTTCCTATTTGGTATGAATTCTAATTAAATAAGTAATAGTTCCCTTTGATATTACTATTAATAAATGAGAAGAAGCACCATTTTCATCAGTGTAATATTTATTACCCCAACAATTAAGACAATAACAAAGATAGCCCCAAATAACCTAAATTGACAAAGTCAGTAGCGGGTGTTTCCACCATTTGCGGCAATGACAGCTTGACAGCGACGTCTCATGCTCCTAACTATCCTCATGATGTTGTTCTGAGGCAATGTGTTCCACTTCTCCACAAGTGCTACACACAGTTCTGCCAGGTCACATGGGGGTTGGAGTGCGAGCATCAAGTTGCTGCTTCAGACGTGGTCCCAGACGTGCTCTATGGGCTTCAGGTCAGGGGACATTGGTGGTCATACCATATGAGGCACTCCTTGTGACAATTCTGGCTCGATGTGGTGGAGCATTGTCATCCATGATCATAAAGTTTGGGGTGTGCTGGTGGAATTAGGGGATGATGATGTCTCTGAGGTAAGAACGTGCATTGACTGAGCCACCTACAATCACCAAATCTGTTTTGCGCTGACTGGTGATGCCTGCCCACACTGTTGCACCTCCTCCACCAAAGTGAACCCTGGGGATCATGTTGACCTCGGCAAATTGCTCACCTTGCCTTTTCCAGCAACACTCACTACCGTCATTTCTGTGCAAGGTGACCCGACACTCATCAGTGAACAGGACGGTAGACCACTGCTGCATTGTCCAGGTCACATGGTCTTTTGCCCACTGCAAACGGTCACAGCGGTGTCTTGGTGTCACTGGAGTCACCTGCAACGGTCGTCTGGCATACAAGCCAAAGTGGTGGAGTTGGTTGTGAATGGGTTGTCTGGAAACCCTTGTACCCGTCACTTTTCGTTAACAGGCCTGCAGCTGTGTGGCAGTAGCATAACTGGTCATCATTGCCATCACTCATGGGGCTCCACTCGTGGGTCTGTCACAAACACTGTCAGTAGTTCTGTGTCTTGAGACACACCAAGTTCACGAGCAACATCTGACTGCCTGCTGCCAACCTGAAGGTGCACTATGGCCAGGTGGAGCTGCTCGTTAAGTGACATTGCGTGTTCATGGCTGCTTGAATGATGAACTGGGAATGACTTACTGACAATAACAGCTGTTTATACCCCCAGAATGTTGAAATTGATGCAATGTTGAAAAGGGTTGTCTTTTTGTATTTTTTGGTATTGGCCCCAATATGTAAGGTACTTAGGTATTGTACACAGTGAGACCATTACATGGAAAACACAAAATGAGGTGTGTCTGTCACTCTAATACAATTGCCTCCCTATCCCAAAAATCACTGAAGTGAAACAAATACCTTATCTATGAAACCCACTGAGGACCTCACAACATCCCAAACTTATTGTGAGTAGTGTAAATGCAGAGAAGTGATGCACTTAAGTTATGTTAAAAGTATTCGTTCTCTGACTTGTTCCTTATCTTCTGCCACCAACTTACTACTTCCCCCTCCTCTTCTGTGTTCTCTTATGTCATCTACTACAATCTCAACTTCTTCCTCACTCCCCTCGCTCTCTTCCCTCTTTTTCTCGTTCTTTCCCCGACCCCCTCCTTCCTCCCTTTTCACCTCTCAGGGGTTATCTGGTGGCTGCCCCCTCTGTGTTTCGAGCAGGCGTGGAGGAGAGTGTGAGCGTTACCATCTTTAATGCAAAAGCAGAAACACGTGTCCAAGTGCAGCTGGCGGTGAAGGGGCAGGCGGTCGCCCACAGCCATGGCTCTGTGTTTGGTGAGGACAAACCCTTGATCTAAGGTTGCCCTGGGACAATGCAACATTTTTGGGAGGAAAACTTGAACTAACAAGTTGGAATATGACACATTTCTATTTAATGTAACACATAAAAGGATGTTGACATCTCACAGGGAAACATACCTGGCAAAACGCATTTCAAAGAGCAACAACAGCGAGAGCAAGCTTGACCTCTGCCCTGGTGGTGTTCTGAACAGATATGGCTTTCATACACATACACTTTACGTGGAGGCATCAGTTTGCTCCATCCCACCACCCGCTTTGTGTATACAGTGACTGATTTGTTTGGCAGCACATTAATAAATGGTGCTAGCTCTACCTCTGTGTGGTATAGAAGACTGGCTGTAGTTGGATTTCTCATTGGAAATCTCGAGGTCAGCTCGGCCATAGTCTAGTATAGCTAAAAACAAAACATTGGAAACTTTGATATAAGGATATAAAGACAGGATAAGAATATACAAATGTGCCTCATTAACCTATCTCGTTGTTTCCATTTTAGATAAAGGCACCATCAAGCTAAAGGTGAGTCTGACTGTGTGTTGTTTACATAGTATTGTACTGAAGTGCATACGTGCCGCTTTCCAGAGATGTTAAGAGTGCATGGCACTGTTGCGCCATGACAGCTGCACAGTAGTGAGAGCCCTCTTGTCCGTTGTGTGTGCATTCCTTAGGCAACATGCAAATCAACACTAACATTATTTGTAATGCAACATCTGTCTCTGCTCATTCATTGGGAATAAGGTAACAGCCTCAATATAATATGCAACAGCTGTTGACGTGCATGTATGGTCCGCCGCCCCCGAAGGCTGGAATAGATCAATCTAGTATACACAACTCGATTCTTCCCTTCTGTCTCTCTCCCCTCCCTGTAACCTCCGCCTTCATTCTCCTGAAAAACTGTAATGTGTAATCTGTAGTGTGTCGTGTTAAAGCTTGGCATTTTTCTCCTGTGTTTGACTGCAGTTCCTTAAACTGTTGGTTATGAGGACTTGTTTAAAGTAGCATAGAGAAATATGTCAACCCATATCCTGCTAATTATATCTACTTGTGGATCTCTGTGCTTTATTTTACTTGTGTTCATGTGTGTGTGTGTGTGTGTGTGTGTGTGTGTGTGTGTGTGTGTGTGTGTGTGTGTGTGTGTGTGTGTGTGTGTGTGTGTGTGTGTGTGTGTGTGTGTGTGTGTGTGTGTGTGTGTGTGTGTGTGTGTGTGTGTGTGTGTGTTTGTGCACGTATGGTGCCAGGTTCCCTCTGGTTTGAGAGGCCAGGCGCATCTCAAGGTGTGGGGCAACCGTCACCTCACAGAGGGAGGCTACATCTTCCACAACTTTACCACCGTCACAGTGGAGAGCAAGGGCACAGCTGTCTTCATCCAGACTGATAAACCTGTCTACAAACCCAAACATAAAGGTTCCCTCTTTGTGCACCTGGTAGTTTGTTAATCACAGTACAGAAAATAAAGGGAGCTTTCATGTCAATGAAAATAAATCCATCAAATTATTTCAGACTACAATTCTATCAATTTGATTCAGCAAAGAATTTTCACGCATTAGTTTTTTTTTTTTGCAAGGCTAGAGAACGATTAGGTAGAACAGGACAGTCGTATGCATTAAGTCCTGCATATTTAAAGGTTGCTTACCTGCTGTATCCAACAAAGTTGTGTTTCTGCTTATTCTTTTAGTGCTCATCAATGTCTACACCGTGACCCCCAACCTAAGGCCAGTGAATGACAAGGTAATTTAGATCTTCCTCTCTTATAACTTTGGCCATAGAGCAACCATATTTAGCATGGACATACTTTTCCAACTCTAATTGCTGGAGTTTAGAGGAGAAAACTGGTCTGCTCTAAGTGCAGAGAATTGTACCGTTACCTGTTTACAGTAGCAGAGGTAGAGTCGTTCCTCTAGGAATGCCAGCAAAGCCTCCACATGTACTGAGGAACTGTGCAGACAGACAGTTTATTGATGTTTACAGCTATGAATGTCCACTGTTGGTAAAGGGCAATGCTCACCTTCACAGATGGATGATTGTTGCATTAGGATCCTCTCCAGGCTTTACTGTTTACATTGAAGTCATAAAGTCTTTTCCTTGTCTTGATCCCTTTTCTGTTTCTCTCTCTCTTTTTTTTCTTCTAGATTGAGGCATATGTTTTGGTGAGTGGAAGCCAGCAGGACCACCCAAGGAACAGTGGCAATTTTTTTTTGTTCCCAGCCTGGTAGGAGATTACAGAGCAAAAGTCAGGGCAGCTCACCTAGATAACAGGGTGCTCTTTGGAACAGCACGAGGATAAACAACATGAAAGCAACCTCTTCTCCTCCCTAGTCTTCTTTTGGTTTAGTGCTTATCACTGCCCTACAAACGCACACATCATTCGTGTGCCTGCCTCAAACTTCCCGTCCTTGATCATCTATTGTCTCTTATTGGATCTTTGAATGATTGGAGGACAAATAACAAGCTGCTTAAAAAGCAGAGAGAAGTCTATGTTTAACTTATGGCTACTGACAAGCACAGCCGGTTTCCCCCATGGAAAAGCTGTGGGCGTATTCTGACAGGAGCCAGGTCTCTGGGTCACATTCAGTTCAAGGGTCGTGAGACCTGTTTAATCATATGCAAATGAATGCTCCACTACATATGGCAGAAAATGAATACTTAAATGTATTGTCTTAACAAAGATTCTCTCTCTCAGGACCCCAGAGGATCCAGGATGGTCCAATGGAAAGGTCTCAAGTCGATCTGTTGTGGTGAGTCCCAGGGTCTACAATGTATTTGCACCATCAACGTGCATTATGTAGATTCAAACCTCCTTTTTAAATATTTTAAAGGAAGTAGTAACATTTCTACACACTGGACATGCACTAAAAGAACAATTGACTATTCTCTGTGCTTCCCTGTAAATGTTAGGAAAATGCACAGATGTACATACTGTATATGTTTGATCATGCTTTGCAGGTGTTAAAGAGATTTCTTTGTCCTACAGGGGTTGTGAACATGAGTTTTCCTCTGTCCGACCAGCCTGTGCTCGGAGAGTGGTTTATCTTTGTGGAGGTGCAGGGACACACCTACAATAAGTCCTTTGAAGTGCAGAAATATGGTAAGGCTCGATACACGACTGGTATACAGCATTGTTTATCATGACCATATTAGAAATAAATGCCTCTTCAGAGAGACATAGATGATCAATAAAAAGTTTGTCAGTTTTGTGTGTTTTAGAGAAGCAACTTTTGCAAAAGGTGTACTTTTTAAATAACAAAAGAGGCTTCTCCAAAACATCAGACTAATGAGGAGTATCAACCATTATACATCAAAAATATCAAAAATATTCAAAGCAGCATGCTGTCTTCTCCCTCACAGTGATGCCCAAGTTTGAGTTGGTGATTGATCCACCTCAATACATTAGTGATCTGAATTCATGCCAGCAGGCTTCAGTCAGGGCCAGGTAAGTGATTTCAAATTCCACTTCCAACAATAGTAAATAAGTCATGGCTAGAAACCGGTATGTGCGGCATCTACCTTGTATTTTACAGAAGAAGAGATGCTCATTGCATGTGTCCCTGTGTCCCTGTCTATTTAAGACAAATTAAAATAAACATGTCAAATAAACGTATAAATCAACACAAGTCTCTGTCTTTCCTCCTTTTTTACCCACCATCCGTAAAATGGTGCTACTGTAGTTCTGTTTGTTATTTTTATATTTTGCATCTTTACAACAATTGTTTTCTATTACATACACTTTAATACTTTGAATGTACCACTAACTATGGGTGCCTTCTCAATATTACACAGGTACACCTTTGGGAAGCCAGTTACCGGGAAGTTGACAGTGAATATGACAGTGAATGGAGTGGGCTACTACCGTCATGAGATGGGTCATCCTGTTATAAAAACCATGGAGGTCAGTGTATTGATTCTCTCATGGACTGATCTCTCATTACTGCCCATTAATGAGCTTTAAGGAAGTCACTTTTTCTGCTGTGGCTGAATTTCTGCTATTCCCCAAAATATTGCAATGATCATAAAAACATTGAACAGAATAGAATTGAATAGCACTAGAATAATGTTCTGCACGTTAACATTAAACAGACGACTCCTCTGCTGTTCTCAGATCAAAGGCTCTGCAAACTTCAGCCTGTGTGTGAAGGACATGATGCCCTTAGACGTGGCGGATCACTTTAGGGGCAGTGTGAGCATTTGGGCGGCAGTGACCAGCGTGGATGGAAGCAGGCAAACCACATTTGATGATTCAACGCCCGTCCATAAACAGCTCATTGACATAAAGTACTCAAAGGATACACGCAAACAATTCAAGCCTGGTCTGCCTTACAAGGGGAAGGTGAGACTTTTGACTCTGAATGGACAAAAATATGTGGAACTATGTGTTGCTCTAAAGCAAAACCAAAAACACAGCCTGTTTGGATGGTTTTTCCAGCTTATTGCCTTACATCTTTCAGCCCTTTATTTTTTTTGCAAATATCATATTATGCCACTTTAATCTCTCTCCCTGCAGATTGAGGTGACCTACCCTGATGGGAGCCCTGCTGATGGGGTGAAGGTGCGTGTCAAGGCAGAGCTTACTCCCAAGGACAATGTCTACACCAGCGAGCTGATCTCTAAGGATGGCCAGGCCATCTTTGAGATCCCCTCTATCCCTACTGCTGCCCAGTATGTCTGGCTAGAGGTCAGTGGCTGTTGTGGTGGTAGTAAGAGGATTATTTTTTAGCTCACCTTATTGAACCTACTGTATACAATGTTCTTTTTTTTTCGTCTGATAAAGACCAAAGTGACATCCATTGATTGGAAGACAGTGGGAGACCAGTACCTGCCCAGTTACCTGTCCATCAGTAGCTGGTACTCTCCCAGCAAGTGTCACATCCAGATTCAAAGCCCCAGCACTCCTTTCAAGGTAACTGTTACATCCTTTTTGGTAACATTTTCCAAGCAACATTTTATGAATTTGGACTGTTGTGTTCCACGGCCGTGTCGTTGCTTTTGCTTTAATGCTCTTTTTTTGGGGGGGATATATTATTATTGTGACATCATCAGTTTTAATACAGTGTTCATTTGTTCCTTTCTTTTTGCAAAGGTTGGTCAAGAAGCAGAAGTTGCTCTGAAGTCTACCTGTCCCTGTAACTTCACTCTACACTATGAGGTAACATCGAGGGGGAACATCATCCTGTCAGGCCAACAACCTGCCAATCTGACGGCTTCCCACCGAGGAAAAAGGGCTACAGTCGTCTTCGACAAGAACATTCACGCCACCCAACTGCCTCCTTCTGCCTCTGGTAAGGATGGTTTTTAACCATGTTGATTTCATGGATGCATGTACTTTTTATTTTATTAGTAGTTTCACTGCAGTTGCACTTATCACAACAGCGCCCCTCTTTCTCATGTTTTTTTTCTCCTTTTTCTTAATAAGTATACCTGTGTCCACCCCTTTTCTCATCTCTCTGCCAGGTGTTGCTGGCTCCTCCTTTCAGGTCGAGATGGACAGCTGCGTGTCATATCTACGTTTCCCAGTTAGCCATAGCATGGCGCCTCTTAGCCGTCTTCTGGTCTACTACGTGAGGGAAAATGGTGAAGGTGTCACCGACAGTCTGCAAGTCCCTATCCAGCCGGTCTTTGAGAACCAGGTTTGCGTTCTCTCATTTCTTTGTCAAATGTCACCGCCTCTTTCTCAGCTTTTTCCACATTTGTTAAAACCAAAACAAACAAAAAAAGAGTGTTTACTGATTTCTAATTTATTCAATGATTCAATTCAGTATAGTGAGACAAAGAATAGACCAAAATCCTCTTTTAAACTTTTCTACATTTCTAAAGAGAAATGCATTTGTTACTTTGTGTTGGATATAAATGTGGTTTAGGCAGATTTTTTTTACATGTAAAAATTAATAAAAACTTGGCTCAGTATGTGTATACATTTTGGAGGGGAGCCCACATATCCACGCACCAGCTCTGTCCACCATGTAATATCTGTAAACAAACAGCTGTGTTGGCCTCGGAGAGCTCCCTGGTTCCTGCCTGCATTAGGTGGAGTTAACTCCCTGAAGTATTTACAGCTCCCTGGTATGCCATTACAACACTCTCTCTCTCTCTCTCTCTCTCTCTCTCTCTCTCTCTCTCTCTCTCTGTCTCTCTCTCTGTCTCTCTCTATCTGTGCGTGTTTGTGTGTGCACGGAGGACGGGGTTGAGAGGGCATGATGAGACAGCGGCCATGGAGGCTGCAGGCAGATGAGTGGGGTCATGACAGGAGAGGAGGACAGGTTACAGAGTGGTGAAAGGAGAGCAGCGGAAGTGAATAACGGGGCTAATTTGTGACTGTGTGCTGTTGAAGAACACTTCTGGTGTGTGAAAGTTTATGGCTGACACTCACCACCCCTCCTTCTTTCAAAGCCTGTAGTTTTCCACTCTGTCTTCAAGTTTCCCACCGCATCTTACTATTTAGAACTATAGGATGAATGTTCTTCCACCGTTAATGATGCAAACATGCTACTGGGGAACTATCAGCCAGTTTGGCAACAGTTATTTATTTGATTTGCAGATTGACCGAAAGAGAATTAACAACCACTTTTGAGTGTATTCCAGTTTCTACTTTTATTAAACATTTGAAAGACTCCTGAGTTAATTATTCAACTTATAACAGTAAAGGTTGCATCCCTGTAGCCATGTATTGGTTGAACGAAAAATTCTTTCCAATTGTGGTGTAGAGAATTTGATTTGAAAATGTATGCGTGTAATGGCATATTGTCTCTTAATTTGTGTTGGATATTTTTAGGTGTCTGTTACTCAGTCATCAAACGAGTCCATGCCAGGAGACCCCATCACTCTTAAAGTCAGGGGAGAAAAAGGCTCCTGTGTGTGTGTGGCCACAGTGGATAAGAGCCTCTATCTATTAAAGCCTGACTTCCAGATCAGTCCAGACAAGGTCGGTTCCCAAGGTTACGGTAATATTTCATCACAATCATATATATTTTTTCCAAGTAACAATGACATAGCATGGAAGTTACAACTTTTTTTTTTTTTAATGAACAGAAAGTTTTGTACAATTGTACCTCTGCTTTATATTGTGACTTTGCGTATTCTAAAGTAGGAAAAAGTTACGATTGTTAAATGTAATACACATGTTATGACACTGAATCAAAAATGATTAACAAATGTGTCTTTATAAACTCTGAAGACGTTTATAACTGAGCTTTGTTTGTGTCCTGTCATGGACTTGTTCCCTCTCACCAGGTTTTTAAAGAGCTTGCAGATTTTGACGTTTCAGACGCCTTTGGCATCCCTAAAGACGACGGACACTTCTGGTGGCCCGGGCTGTCATCAAAGAGACGCAGACGCTCCTCTGTGTTTCCCTGGCACTGGGACATCACCAAGGACGCCCGCTTCGCTTTCACTGTGAGAGCACGCAGCACATAAAAAGTTCACAGTTATGTCACAGTAATGAGAAGTAGTCACCTTCCTGTGAGTGTGTATGTTTTTCATTGTCTGTATGTTTATTACTCAGGAAACAGGCCTGGTTGTGATGACAGATATGGTGAGTTTAAACCACCGGCAGAGCGGAGGGATGTACACAGATGAGGCCGTTCCAGCCTTCCAGCCGCACACCTCCACTTTAGTGGCTGCCATGCACACTCGCCAAACGCCCAGGTACTGTACCTATTACAGAGCAGTCACGGGTCGAATCACTCTGGACTCTGATTTCCTTAGAAACACAAGTATGGTCCACTTCTCACTGTTGTAGCTATTTGATTTTTTTTTTTTACCTTATATATCGAGTTCATGAAGCATATCATATTGTGTGCGATTTGTGGCTCTTTAAAAATATATTAATGCTGATTTTAAGTGTGCTACCTATAAAATCACCTGTCACTTATTCCATTACAATTACCATAACCTGACCACACACCGTTACACAGGGAGGTTCTCCTCCGACAACCCTGAGAAAACGAACACATGAGACAGCAGTAATTACCTAATGCTCCCAGGAATTGTGTCCTGTTAATACACATCTCAGTACTTGTTATGCTTGGGGTTGAAAAAGGTCGTGGAAATGAGTAATGGACAAGCCGAGAAAAACAGGACAAAAGAAGAGAGTTTTGTTGGTTTCAGATCTGCATTCCTTTAAGCCACAAATACCTCTCACTCTGATGATAAACATTAAACACATGACGTGACTGAGAGATTGTCAGTGTGGAATTCAGAATAATACATTTTCCAATTAAGATGTTGTTGTTATTGTGAGCAGCTGAAGCCTTTTATTGATGTCAGCTTGTGTTTTGTTTGCAGAGCGGAGAAGCGTAGGCGTACATTTTTCCCAGAGACTTGGGTGTGGCACTGCCTCAATGTCAGGTATTTTAATTTTTATATAAATATTTTTCTCTGTGTGTGTGTGTATGTGTGTGCACGCATGGATATAAATGCATGTGCATGAGCATGTTGGATGCCTGAGGCCAGATATGAAAGGTACACCAGATTGCCTATCATTAAATGGGATTTAATCACAATCTGAAGGATTTAGAAGAATATAAATAGTAGACGAGAGGACAGGGGTGGAAAGTCATAAAACCTCTAAAAACCTTTAAAGATGAAAGAGAGACAGGAGGAACAACATTGATTGATTGAAGGGGGAGATGAAAAGATAACAACAGGGGGAGAAAAAGACGTGTTAGATGAAGAAAGACGATGAGGATGATGCTCGGCTAGGACAAAAAAACAAAACAAAACAACGGGTCATCTGGAAAGAACAAAGTGTAGTCCAAAGGTAGCGTCTGCAAGAGGGAGACATTCCTGGAACAGATTACGAGCACATATCAGGGACTGTGACAACTGCTGCTTGCCCTTCAAAGAAACACTCAAACACTGGTGAAAAACCAAGCAGTCATGTGCTAATGCACAGTGTCGGATCCCTCCTCTCATGCCCCTTCTGAGTGGGTTTCTCACACATGAAGCATTTTAACTAGTGTGTTGTGTGTGGGTCTGTTTTGTCTTTTGTAATGTAACAAATGTCCTATTGAAAACAGTTTGTGAGGGTTTCTGTGTATTGTCCTGTCCTATGTCTTGTGAGGTGTGTTGCAATTGTTCAGATGTGTATGACTATGGTTCAAATGTTGCTATCATGCTAATACAAATTTCTGCATTGATGCTTATTGACTGATGAGTTGACCGATGAGTTGGGTGATTGGTTGGTTGAAGTGCCCTTTCCTAAATCAGTCAATTCTATAATTTCAATCAAATAAATCACAAAAAAAAGATAATGAAGAAGAAGGATGAGAGAGTAGCTTGTATGTGAGAGGATGGATCCATCACTCGAGCTGCCTCCAGGGTTTCCCCCCCTCTCACGGTGAATGTGCCTCATTTACTGTAACGGGGGCGATCTTGGACCAAACTGTCCCTTTTTTTTTTTTTTTTTCAACAACTCTTTGCATTCATGTTATGCCAGTATAAATGTACTGCCCATAGATTTCCATACGCTTGATTCCCCTGGATGGCACTTACACTCTGCCTAATTTCCTGTCATGTGCTAAGCTCTGATTTCCTTTTAAAAGTCTATTAAAGTGGATTTTTGGCCAACTTTGATCAAAAGGAAAAGGGTGTACACAGAGTTGTTCAAGTTTATTATGCCCTGTGTCCGTTTGCCAAGACCAACACAAAATATGTGTTGCCAGTAATGATCTCAGCTTGTTTGAATCAAAGAGACAGATCAGGCCAACATCTGACTGTCCCTCCTGCATATCCATTTAAAAGTGTTTGCTTTACTTTCATTAGTGCAGGTGCTGATGTTGACACAGGTGGTAGCATACAAGTAATTACAGTGCTTCATCAAGCCTGTCCTTGTAGTCCGGACTTTTTTTTTTTTTTATTGCATTTCATATAAGAAAACAATATTTTTATTATTATTAATGAAGTTTTAATATGCATCAACATGTTTGACTTACAGCTCGGAAACTGGGGAGGCCGAGCTGCGTTTGGATGTGCCTGACTCCATCACCACCTGGGTGACAGAAGCCGTTGGCTTGTCTGAAGAGAAGGGTCTGGGCTTAGCAAAGCGAGCAGAGCTGCACACCTTCAAGCCTTTCTTTGTCGACTTCACATTACCCTACAGCTTAATCAGAGGAGAGCAGACCAAAGTTCCTCTCACGGTCTACAACTACCTGGCAACCTGCGCTGAGGTAAGATGATGATGGAGAGCGCAGAGAGACACAGAACAAGTTACTTTACCATGATGAGCCATAAAAGCGTTTACCATACCATACCACATTTATTTATACAGCACTTTAAATACAACCAACATTGTGCCAAAGTGCTGTACAATATACAAATACAACAGTCGTCCAACATCAGTCATACAAGATACAAAGCCACAAAATATCCAATACTCATCATGAAACTGTTGGGAAGCCAGAGTGTATAAATGAGATCTGAGGCGTGTCTTAAAGACCTGAAGGGTAGGAGCTTGTCTTATACTCAGGGGCAGATTGTTCCAGAGCCGAGGGGCTGCCACAGAAAAGGCCCGGCTGCCTCTGAGCTTCCGCCTGGTTTTGGGGACTGAGAGGAGAAGCTGGTCAGATGATCTCAGCGACCTTGAAGGAACACAGGGTTCCAGTAAACTTGTCAGATACACTGGTGCTAAACCATTTAGGCATTTAAAAGTATACTGCAAAAATTTTAAGTCAATTCTATATTACACTGGAAGCCAATGGAGGCAGGACAAGACAGGGCTGATGTGATCATGTTTTCTTAATTGTTTGTTTAATTGTAGAGACAAGAGACAGGGCCTCATTACACATGCATGGTGTCAGGAATAAATAATATCAAAATGAATGAATAACCACATAATCATGGATGTCATTATTGGCAACATATTATTGAACACAAGCTAATGAAGAAAACACCTAAGAATCTGATTTTAGTTTGGCCGCTATGAGCAGTTTGAAATGCATCTCCTCTTCTGTATCTGTGCCACATCCTTCCTGCTCACTCTGACTGTCAGTGAGCTGAGCAGCTGAAGAGATGCAGGAAATATCAGGAGGAGAGATTTGAATGATGACATGGAGCAAGGGCCCAAGGGCTCTGTGTCTGACCTCTTAGATTGGGGAATTAGCCTCTTCTCATTACAATCGATAATCTCCCAATGTATCTAATCTTGTTCTGTGTCCAAGTTTCTCACTGTGAATGGCATGAAGGTGAAAGAAATGTCTTCAAAGACATTGGCCTGAAGAGTGAGTTTTAGAACATGATTATGTATACTGGCCAACCTCCTCACTCTCCCAGACTCAGCTGGGGATTAGCATCAACAAGCAAAGTGTTTGGGACAATGGAACAAATTGTAAAAACAGGAGTTGAACTGCCGAACAATCAAAGGGCTTTTTGATGTGGTTGTATTTTTGTAAAATCATTAAATGAGTCTCGTCATGTCAAGAATAAAAGAGGCTCTCTGTCAACCATCGAGCTCAAATGTCTGAAAAGCTGAACATTATGCCACATAAAAACACAGTATGCGTTACAGTTAATGGGATAAAACATGCAAACCCATCACGGTGGTCTGTGCAGTTGTTGTACACCAGCATTCAGCAGACCCTGTGGCATGTTATGGACAAAGTGTTGGTAGGTAGGCTGAGGGGAATTCAGGGATTAGATGTGGAGGCCAGAGGAAGCACAGGTTTGTAATACCGAGATTACCCTAGAAGTACCGTATGTTTCCGAGCTTACTTTGAAAAGACCTCTAAACTCTGTTTTGGCTTTGAACGAGTTCATCCTGCACTCCACACAGATGACATCATGATGTTTGCAGATGAGCCTGTTAAATGGTCTGTGCGTGTGTTGCCCTGATGTCATATTAGGTGGACATGCAAACCAGCGTAGCCCTTCCTTTGATGTCCACCCCAGCAACATGTGATTCCTATATTTTCTGCTCTGTTATTTACGACTTGTGGCGTGTGGATAAAGAACAGTTAAAAGATCACTCCGCATTACAGAGCCCTCTGTGAAAATTGGACGATGAGTGGAACATAATCCTTCAGGGAGCTTGAGAAGCATGAGTCAGACAGCATGGAAAATTCACAATGTGATTTAAAAAATTCTCCATCGCTTTGAACAGCTTTGAGGAGAACACGCTATATGAGGGAGGGGTGTGCCACAAGAAATGATGTCATTTGCGGTCTGTCAGAGGAGATCAATTGCTTCTGATTTGTCTCTTCCTCTCCTCTCCCTTTTTTTTCCTCCTCTTTTCCTTCTTTCCTCTCACAGGTTCATGTTAAAATCTCAGTTCCGAAAGGCATTAAGTTTGTCGGCCACCCTGGAAAGCACCACCTCACCAGAAAGAAGTGTGTGGCTCCTGGGGAGGCGACGCCTACGTCTATTGTGCTGTCTTTCACTGAACTGGGGTTCGCAAACATCACAGGTAACTTAGAATAGACCAAGTAAATAAATAACATCAGCGGGTAAAAACAAGGAAGCTTCATCTTTTGTGAACTTTCAGTATGCCACAGTTGTGAAATCTAAACTGGGAGGTTTGAAGGGATATGCAGATTTTTTTTTTATCCCTGAAGTCATTTCATTACAGTCAATATGTGAGTGGTTGTTCTTAGTGGAAATAGTATAGTCTGACCCATCTCACATTCTCCACTCTGAGTATGAGCTCTTATCAAATGTTTTCTTGAGGCTGTCGGGGTTTTTGTGCAACAGTACCATGGCGTTCTTTTACCTCTTATTAATTCATGGATTGTTTCTTAAGGAGATCTTGTGCAATAGGCTATATGTTGTGTATTGTTCTCATTGGTATGTGCTCCTCTGTTCATCTGTGGAATGTTCTGTACCATCAGTCCCATCCCGTCCTTCCCCGACCCAGTTGTCTCATTCTGTCCTAATACAATGACAGTTACAAAGCAAGGGTCATCGGGCAAATTATGGTATTTTAGCTCATTTTCTCATTGGCATTTTCAGCCAGTTAATTCCTGTTTACAACACTAGTGAAGTGCATTTTGTAAAGGCTTGCTTTTAAACTGCTGGGCCACTATTAAACTTACTGATAGGTAAGAACTAATGCTTCTACAACAAAATAGGTATTTTAGCAGCTTTTTGATTTGAAGGTATATCATGTGAATAATAATCTAATTCAAAAATACTAGATCTCGGAAAAGACACTATTTATTTTCTTTGATTGCCTGACACTTAAAAGATAGCATCCTTTCACAGAGACATCAGAGCCCTCAGTATGAAGCCTCACAACAACAACAAAAAGGCAAGCTTTTGACTTGGGTGATCTCTGCTGGCCAAGGAGCCGAGCTGTGTGTGATCTGGTCACTCACCCAGAGTTACAAACAGTCCCCTCCAGAGCGCATGTGAGAACAAAGATGGCCAGCAGTGGGGGGGAGCAACCAGAGCTGTACTGTGACAATCAGTGGCATGTTGATGAGTTTGCAGGTCACTGGCGGTCAATGGGCCCCCCATGGCCCCACTCCTAGTCCTCTGGCCCCTTGCCTTTCCCTTTCAGTACACATACACAAAGAGACACCACTGGCACAGGGCCACATTTCCAACATGCTCCAAAGCAAGTGAACTGGGAGTCCTTGGACGACTTTGTTTGTACTGTGTAACGTTTGATGATGTCCACAAAGGACTCATCCAGGTGGGGTCACTTTTGACTTAAAAAACACAATTTTATGGATTCACCAAATCCCTTAAAAGTGTGTCATTATCATTAAGATATGTACAGTGTATCGTTTTCACAATTGCTTTTTAATGAGTAACTTACTACATTTCCCACCTCACTGACTGGACTGGCTAAACATTGTCAACCTGTAGACACAATCTGCGTTTCTGTAGTACTTCATCACAGTAATTATTAACAGTCTGAAGTGTCATCACCACCAAAGAGGTTGATGCGGACACATTTAAGGGGGATGGGACACACAGTGACCTTTTTTGACAACAGAACTGTCTTCTGGGTAATTCTACACAAGCAAAAGGGTTAATATAATGACACAGTTTGAAGCAGCAAAACTAATTCTGCTCCCTGTTGTTCCTATAGCACGTGCGATCGCCTACAGTGAATCAAGTTGCTGTTCAGATGGACTCCAGACAAGCAAAACAGGCAACAATGTGGACGAAAGAAGGACCCCAATCGCCCTAGACTTTGTCCGCAGGACTGTCCAGGTGGAAGTAAGACGGATTATATTTATTAGTGATATGTATCAGTGATCGTTTGATAAAATATTTCTCTGTATTAAATAATATGGGAAGAGCTTTGTTGAAATTATTCTTCCAAACATTTGTTTCTTTTTCTCGTTTCATTTTCTTCCCTGTGGCTGTCTGTCTCTTCTTCTCATTCTTATTTAAGCCTGAAGGTCTGCCAAGAGAATACACCTACAGCGTCTTCTTCTGTCCCAATGGTCAGTGTGAATAGTAACATTCCCGAGTTCATGGTTTTACTTTTGCAGCCTCAAACTTATGAGATTTCTAAATGGGTTTTTTTTGTCTCTACTTGTACTCTGTCAAAGTTGTCAATTTCTCTGAACCTGATTGTCTGATGTGACTTACTTTTTCCATTTTCAGAGAGAATCCACATTTCCACCCCCAACAAGTACGAGTATCAGTATGTCAAAAAGCCGGCCAAGATGAACTACTTCCAGGTGGCAGTGAAGACCCACAACGATGCACATTTTGCCCTCTCTGCCAGTCCCCATGACAGTGCAGAGATGCTGGAGATCGTACTCGGTGGAAGGCAAAACACTCGCTCTTGGATCTCTGTGGGCAAGATGGGTGATCCTCTAGTCAGTGCCTCCACTTCAGGTATCCTCTCTTGGGACGAGTTCCGCAGCTTCTGGATCAGTTGGAAGGGAGGTGTGGTACAGGTAAGGAGATACAGGGATTGTTTTTGATTATTCATTCAGAAAACATATACACTATAAACATCCAACTGCCCTCAAAAATGCAGAGGCTGCAGCAGATATTTGAGAGTATAGTATTGTAACAGATGGTTTACTGTTGTACAGATGAGCACACAAAACTTTGAAAATATTTGTCAAATTATTTTTATTTTTTCAATCATAAATGGATGTTCCCAAACAAGTGGAGTTCCTTAAGGTCAAGTTTAACAGGCCTATGTTACTGATGACACTTGGTGATCTACATCTATTTGCTAGCATGGCATCCTTTGTGTGCCACACTGCTACCAAGCCCCATCTGCATCACACCTTTCACCAGAGACAGCAGCTTAAACCTTTTATTAAATTACCAATATTAAACATCAGTGGAGGGGGGGGGGGTACTTTTGGTTGAATTAGCTGTAGAGCTTGGCTTTGGCTTATTGTAATTAGGCTACAAAGTTCGTGTCGGTGCCTGTGTGTGGGGATGAGTGACTCACACTGGCATCACCAACCTTGAGCAGGATGCAGCATGTTGGAGTCGACTTTCTATTCAGGCTGTGTTCATTCTCATGTTTTCAGGGAGCGCTTGTATGAAGAAACAACATATGCACAAAATGCTTTTCCTAACCGTCCCTCTTCTCCCCAGGTGGGCCATGGCGTACATCCATCCAACGAATCAGTCATCCTCCACTGGGCGGGCCAATTCCACGGACAGGTGTGACTCTTTATGTTATCGATACAATGTACTGTCGTTACTGGATTCTGAATTCAGAGATCATTTAGACGATATTTTGTTTGTCCATCCAGGTGCGTTACATCGGCTTTTCGACAGGCTGGGGCTCAGTTGGCGAGTTTAAGATCTGGAAGAAGGAAGACTCTGACGAGAACCACAATGAGGCCTTCACTCTGGGGGTCCCACACAACATGGTACCTGGATCTGAGAGGGCCACTGTGTTTATGATCGGTAAACCTTTCTTTATGTTTACATGGAATTACATGTTATTGTGCAAGAGACTTCTAATTACACCATACTTCCATTTCAGGCTTAAAGCTTTTTGCCTGGCTTACAAAGGCTTACATTTAAATGTGAATAAAAGCAAACATTTTGAAGTGTGTTTTTAACTGTGTGTGTGTGTGTGTGTGTGTGTGTGTGTGTGTTTGTGTCTGTATTAGGGGATGTTATGGGGCCAACTCTGAATAACCTGGACAAGCTGCTGAGGCTTCCCTTCGGCTGTGGGGAGCAGAACATGATTCACTTTGCCCCCAACGTCTTTGTTCTCAAGTACCTGCAGAAGACCAGACAGCTCAGCTCTGAGGTCGAGAACGAAGCGACTGACTATCTTCTGCAAGGTAAAGACACTGAAACTCAACAACTCCAGCTTTCACAAGACCAAATTTGAATGCAAACATGTCTTTAATGGCTTTAGAATGGCCTTAAGCTGTAAATATACTAGATTACTTGGGATTTAAACTAGTGGTTAGTTAAATTAATTTGCTCTCTATAATGTTTGGATGTCCAGAAAATGTCGATGATAATTGAAGACGTGTTTATCTGAAGCTGTGCAGCATTCGAAAAATCTTGCTGGCCTACCTCTTATTAGCCGACAGCGGTTAAAGTAGAGGAAAGAAAAGGGTCAAGCATGCTCTCCGAGTGTGCCCTGAATCTCAACAAGTCAAATCCCTTCAGGCCTGACTGTGCGCAAAGTGACTCAATGCTGAGCGGAAGGAATGTTTCCTAACTTGTTGGCAAGTTTAGCGTTGTTGTTGGGTTTTAGTGGAAACTATTGGAATGAGGTTTACCTTGGATAGCAGATTGTGTTTGTGGAACCCTGGGTTTCAGAGGAGCCTTGGTCTGGCTGGCAGTTAAGACTTTGGATCACAGATTGGAACATGGATGTTGTTATTCAGATTTACCCAGACCAACCTCTCCTCCTCCTCCTCCTCCTCCTCCTCCTCCTCCTCCTCCTCCTCCTCTGTTTCCTCCACATATCATCTCAAAGAATCACTCACCATCAGTAACTCTTTCATGACTTTTTCAACTTATGTTAGGGACAGGCGCTCCTGTACTTTAAGAGAGTTACTTACAAACCTCGGACAGGTTGCAGGTTCAACTGTTGTTTTTACAGTGTCTAACATCGGAGGAGACATCGAGGTGATTTTGAGCGAGCAGAAAGGCTCCCTGCTTGTAAAAGGCATATTTATTGACTTATTTTGTCATGCAGTTGGACAATCCTGATTAAAAAAAAAGCATATAGCAACACCTTTTCATTTCATTACAGCCTGATCTGCACAAGCTGTGTGTGTGTGTGCTGCATTTGTAACACACACGCAGGTTTGGTTCGTTCTGCACAACACAGCGGGGTTCATCAAACCTATCATAAGCTCCGTGCTGATAATTGCAGCCCTCTTGTAACTCTTTGCAACATTGTGCATTCAATACTGTATATAAGAGCCATCTGATAGTGGCCTATACATCTTTTTTATGCCCAGGGAAGCCAGAGCCATTATGTTTTGTCAGCTGTGTGCCTGCACATATGTACAACATGTTAATGTAATTATGTTCAGAATGCCTCGATGAAAAATACTTGCAAATACGGCACAAGTATTTTCAGGGACTCTGTGATAAAGTGACTAGAATATGTTGGTTAAAGGCCACTGTGAACTCATGTCGACCCTGTCGTCACGAACCTGACATCTCAGCTGTGCCTTGACGGGAATCGCTGACATCGTTTTTAAACTGAACTGTCTCCCTCCCTTCTCTCTGTGGTCACAAGAATGGTCTGCAGACAATCATCCGCTTTGCAAAAACATCAAAAAAAGGAACGAGGAGAGATACTCGTCGGTAATATGTCCCACCTGTGAATGATTGTGGTGCAACCTCTCCCTTTAAATGTTTGCATTCCAGTGCTGTTGTTTGTTTTATGGTAATGTGAACCATATAATATTCTAATATTTCAACTCGTTTTCATTCCCATAAACAGTTACCCTCTCGTTCTTTAGGATAGATTTAAACCCCAGCATTAAAGACAAGCATAATATCTAGTTTAGAATATTCTATTTTTTCTTCTCTTTGCATTATTTCAAAAATGCACCTCATGCCTTTTATGCAATTTTATCCAAGTAATGACAGTGGGCTTTTTTTTTTATACACTGTCAACGCCATGTCTGCAGTGATGTAATGAGAAAACGTTGAGTTGAAGACCTACAGACTCGACAGGTTCCGTGTTTTCAGCAATATATCTTCTTTGTTCCCATCCAGGCTACCAGAGACAGCTGACCTACAAACGGCAGGATGGATCGTACAGCGCCTTCGGGGAGAGGGATTCCTCTGGCAGTATGTGGTAAGTCATGGTGGGTGTAGCTGTTAAAGTTGACTCAACTCATGCCAGCCTAACTATGCCTAGGTGCAGCCCTATTTTCCAGCTTCAACTGGGACGAAGGTTGCTGACAAAAGCAGTGAGAGGTTTTTGTCAACATCTCAGCATGCTGAACTGAACTGAACTGAATCTATTACTGTTGAAATAACTGGTGAACATTTAATTCCTGTTGACACTCTCTGAGGCAGGCAGGCAGACAAATAAATCCCATGATAAATCAGTGCTTTTCACTGCTTGCATTGTGAGGCCCATGCACGATTGGCATACCTCGGGTTGATTTATTGAGCCGAGGTTGATATCATGATTTTTAATAGAGCTAACACTGTGAAACGGGAGGTTATATAAACAGCAACGGGTCACAAACAAACTGCCAGAGTTTATTTGCAGTTAATCAGGGTTCATATCCGTGGCACTGAGTGGATACATGCTGCTTTGGCCCCGAAGACAGGCTTTTTACGCCACTATTGGAGACAGCGCTAAAAGTTGTCTGGAGCCACTTTGCCAAATGGCTCTCTACCATTTTTTTTTGTTTTTTGACATTAACTAGAACATGTCAATAAAGCATGCCTCTGAATGACTCACTACCTGGGTGTAATTAGTAACGTTGAACTTTGTTATGAACTGAACTAGCAGTGGAAAACGTCTCCCCGACATGACTTTTAGAGGATATGATATAACAAGTAGTGTTTGGAGTTTTCTTTGGCACCCAAGGCAACAAGTGTGGGTTGTGGGTACAACTTTGGCGGTGAACTTTCAGTAAATCTGCATCAGACACTTAATGAATCCTTCAACAACATTTTTGCATCCAAAACAAGCCAAGCTTTGGTTTTTGTTCCAGAGTTCATGAGGAGAGTAATGCTTTTACTACCTGCTCTAAAGAACCAGCAATTTTGTGTTAATTTATCTGGTTGGAAAAATGAAATGGACTGCACATAATGACAAGGGTTGACAGTAATGGTTTGATGTGCAGAGCTGGATTTTTTCCTGCACAGGGTGAGCTGAAGGTTTACTGACCTAAAGGTTAACTATGCAACATGTCTGTCCTAAATTCTCTAAATCGACAATAAATCTTATTACAATAGTTGTAATCTTGATGCCTAAACCTCATCCTTCTTTCAGCCACAACATTTATTTGAACTTTGTAGAGCAAGTTTTGTTTTTGCAATGTTGTTGGGAATGTCAGAGAACACGCTTTCCCTTCTCCTGACAGACAAATCTATAGAAGCCCATTTCTGCTCCTGTGATGAAAATAAAAAAGATCCTGTCAGACAATATAATGACTTAGTATCTCAACATGATGAGATAATTATACTAAGTCATTATAATGACTTACATGATCTTTGTTTTGTCCCTCACAGTGTTAGAAATGGGCTTCCATACAAGGCTAAATCATGGTCTAGATTGGGGCAGATTTGTTTTTAATTTCCCGTTGAGAGTCTTAGTCCTTGTCTCTACATGTTGAGGCTGGCATGGCAATTTGTGTCTGCCCAAAGACTGATCTGACAGTTAGCATAGTTGTTTGGGGGGGTGGGGGTCTGAATACCAGAGATGAAAAGAACTGATATCTGCTGCTCTATTCACCTAATAGCTCTTACCAGCCCTGGCCTATATCAAACTGTCAAGCCAATAGTTCTCTTTTTTGTTCGCTGTAGCTTGCCATAAATTGATGAGAGGTTTTATTTGTAAATTAAGTTAAAAATAGGCTTCATGATATGTAGACTTGTAGACGATTGATGCTGCTGTAAGACTGGGAATAAAGGTTGATCTTATCTCTAAGCCACAGCCATTCTTAAGGTCTTTTTTTTTTTTTTTTTTTCAAGATTTATTTTTGGGCTTGTATTCCTTTTTATTTGATAGGACAGCTGAAAGAGAACGAAACCAGGGAAAAAGACTGGGGAATGACATTTGGGAAAGGAGCAGCGTCGGATTTGAACCCTGGCCGTCCCAGGATGGAGGCACCGCTTCACTGCTAGGCCATCTGGGGCATTTACTGAATTCCCATTTGTAAAGAAGTCCTGAGGTTGTGCTCTGACTATCACACTTCTCAGCCTCCTGGGAAAGGTGAAGGAGTTGAGCTAAACGTCAGCGCCTCCAAAACCATGCTAAGACTCCCGGTTTGTGTTACGAATCAGGGTCAATAGATTCATGAGATTATCAGACCGCAGCGACAGTAATGTTGGGCACGTAGATTTTTTTTGTAGTCCTGCTGACAAACTAACAGCTACAAAACTACAAAAACAGACAAAGAGAGGTGAAAACATGTATCCAACCCTTCTATGTTTTATTATGTACCCTTATCTGTTGTATTTACAGAAACGCTTTAGATCCACCCTTTAAAGCAACACGATGGTGAGGAGTAGCTCGGAGATGGGCTTTTGAATAAGAAGGTTAGAAAACAGCAGAAGAAAAGAGGAGGGGGGGGTGGGGATCCGGAGAGAGTGACCCCCAGGAACAAGTGGTGGAAGTTAACTTGTCGAGTGCTTCCTTCCTTCCTCAAATTAAATAATAGTTACACTTTCCAGCACCAGTCTCCCTAAGGCCTGTCATTTAAAGCCAGTGACTCAATATTACTTAACATTAACATTTACGGCAGGCTTGCGGCTACGTCGTTTTACCTCCAAGAGGAAATAACATCCAGGTTCCAGCCGGGGAAGATTTAATGTTTCGCCTTATGAGAGCGAGGCTCTGTTTCTTTCCTGCTCAGCTCCCCTGGTGCTCATTCTTGGATTCCGCTCTCACTTATGAGCTGTGTTGAGAAACTAGAGCACGACCTGTTTATTTATTACCTCATTTCCATCTTGTGTTTCTTTTGTTTATGGTAAGCAGCTTGCATCATCCTATAAGTCAGTTGTAGTCAGGGGTGCTGTAATGGAATGCCTCGCTGCCATCACGGAGGGGCTGCTGGGCCAAAGACTGCAAGCTTTCGATCACTACCGGGAGGTCTGTTGTTTAAGGATGAGTGTGTGTTTATTAGCTCAGCCGTGTCCCCCCTGGGCTAACCTTGGCCTTTCTCTGTGGTTCCTCTGGTCCTTCTTCGTCATGGCCAACAAAAACCACTGCTCATAAACTTTCAGTTGCACTCCCAGGCCAGCTAAATTCACGTCCTCCATCGCTGGGAGCCCTGCTTGTGTAAGTCACAGCGATGTTTTCGGGGAATCTCCAATGGAGAGAGATACTTGATTACCCTGGGTGAGATTTCAATTTCTATCTTTCAACACTCATCTGCTCCCCTCCTTTCTCTGCTTCCTTTCCTTTCCGTTTCCTCAAATCTGACCGTACATACTCGTCCTTTATCCCTTTTATCTTTGACAAAAACATCCCTCCGTTAGCATTTTTTTATTTTCGACCACAACCCCTCCTCTTATGTCAGTGTTGTCGGAAAACTTCTCTTGCCATTGAATACATTGACGCCCTCTCCAGCTCTCCATAGTTAAGTGTATCTGAGGGATTCGCCTGCACACGTTTATAAAGGATATTCTTCTCCTTTTTCGTTCCCTTCCCCTTTATCTTTCTCCCCCCTCCACCCCCCGCCCTTCTTCCTCTAGGTTGACAGCGTTTGTGCTGAAGTCCTTTGCTCAGTCAAGGGGTTTCATCTATATCGACCCTGAGGAGCTTCGCGCCGCCAAGTCTTGGCTCATCAAACATCAACGAGATGATGGCTCGTTCCCTGCCATGGGACGCATCCTTAACAAGGACCTGCAGGTACATGCTTGTGCCCTTGGTGGATTTCAACTAGCAAATCTCAACGGCATTATATGTCAGGAAAAGAGAGATGGAGATGAGAGATTTCGTATTGCTCCTTGAGATGATGATAAAACAGATCTGGTCTGTCAGGATAGCATTCCTGTGATCCCATGAGTCTATAAACTTTGTTTTCAGTGTGTTCATGTGTCAAGTATAAGATAACTAAGACCACCATCTAAGATCGCTTAAGAAGATCTGGAAAACACATTCCCAAAGAAGATAAATATCCTAAATATTTACACAAGTGGAACACTGAGGAGTCAGTGTTTTGCACTAAGATCCCTGTTACCATGGTGGGCATTTACAAACACAATGCAAACAACAGGAAATTAACTTAAAGCTAATCTTATTGTCTTTCTTCTTTACAGGGAGGGATCCATGGGAAAATCTCACTTACAGCTTATGTGGTAGTAGCTCTCTTGGAAACGGGGATAACCACGGAGGTAAGCAGCCCAGCCACACAACATGCCACTTCCCTCTCGACTCGCGAATACATGTCGAACTTTTCCTGATCACTCGCCCACAACAGATTTAAAAGTACAAAAAAAAAAAAGACTCACGATGACTGTTTTTAAAGGAGGAAAGTTTTTATAGTAAACAAGTGCAAAACTACCTGTCCCACTTGCACAACTTATTCCTGCAGCCCATCCAAGCAGCCTGCTGTGAAATCAAGCCCGGGTCATGTGTGGACCTATCTCTGCATTCCTGATAGCTGTGAAGATGGATGTGCTGGCAGTCAGCCTACTCATATTTGTTATGCCCCAGTGCTGCTCTTCTAATACATAATCATCGTTTGGACGACATCAAAAGATTTATTCTGACATGTAAAGACAATTATGTTCTGGAAAAGGCACCCTTCAGCTGTCTTCTTCTTCTGTTTTTGTCTCAACTTCTCTGCTTTCTTTCTTTTGTGGGGCCGTAATTTGACTTTATTCTGTCACTAATAATAATGAATAATAATTAATAATTTTTACAACATTAATCAAGTACAATCGTCCTCAAAATGCATTGCTTACTCTGGCAAGATGCCACCCAACCTCTGATTGTTTTTGCTTTTGATCTCTCCCTTTGTCCACATGGTTGACTCTTTATTTAGCATTTCCTTTCCCTGGCTCCTCTCCACCACCCCTCCTATCTATCTCAAAGCTTTGTTTTTTTTTCCCCTTTACAACTGATAAAAACTGAAAATGTATCCATCACATCAAAGCCCCCCCCCCCCCCCCCCCCCCCCCCCTCCAATTTCATTTAATTAAAAGATGACCGCTGCAATTACAGTGAGTGGCTCTGGAGGCCTATCATGTCATGGATGAGAGGGAAGGTCACATCTGCATGAGATGAAAGTCAACTCTCAACTTTTTAATGGCCAAAATGAAAGCTTATTCAATAACTTCAACACGGCTGAGGAGCAGTTTAACAAGATGGGGGTTGTGATTCGAGCATGTGTGTTTTTGTCTGTCAGTGTGTGTAAAGGTGTTCCATTGGTCCGGTCATCTTAGATTATCTTGATGAGAAATACGAATAATGCAGTACAAATTATAAACTTTTTGGGGATCCAAAGTGATCATTTAGATTTACCTGTAGCAAAAGTTACCTGTGAGTGGGGCTTGTTTCTGTAGTAAATGTTCAATGATGAAACTGTGAAACAGATGGATTATTTTAGAAATGAATTGTCTGTGGTCAGACAACACAGCAACAGAACACACACCAACACTGAGACACATCTAGTTTTTAGCTCACAACATACACTTGGCTCCAATCCAAATGTAACTCTGCTCCTATGAGATCCCTTATACTGTGTATTACAGCTTCACAAACCTAAGATAACATTTACCCGTAGATGGTTGACAGATTTAAAAGATATATCCACAAAATTGCCAAGATGAATGACGTGAAAAATTCGTGCTAACATTACCAAACATGGGTTGTCGAAACTAAATAGCCTGTGCTTTTTCCTCATTCACTTGCTGGATACTGAGCTAGCTCACATTTACCACACAAAGTCAGGATATTTATGGCGGTGGCTAGCTTGACCGTCTCCTGTGGGTGTTCAACTGAAAACATTACTTTTTGGGCTGCAGAAATCTCTTAAAAAAAACAAAACTCTGGATATTTCCCGGATGAGTTGTATATGTGAACGCAAACAGACACTTTTTTTGCCCGGAGCGAGTTTTTTTGTTGTTGTTAGCAAGTCTTCGTGGGCTAAATGTAAGAATGCTGCAGGATATCCTGCTGCAGGGTGGAGTGATGTTTCTATACTGTGACTGGGTGCAAAGAGTGTCTGCACGCGACCACTACGATGTCTGTGCGCATAATCAAACAGCTGCATTACTTTTTTTATTCTATCATTTAAAAAAAAAAGTTTAATGGAACAATAATATCTGAGAATGAAAATATTGATACAATTTGCCGGTACATTTATGAGAATAATTGTTTACAGTTTTTTTCTTTTTTAATGTATCCTATAGCAGACTCTATTGTTTCATCCGCTACTCCTGCGTTGATGTTTTTTACATTACGTTATTCATGCTTGCTATGAAATAGCACAGAAATAAATGAATGAAGCTATTGAGCAAAATCTTTATGAAGTCAATATATATGTCGCCCCTGCCCCAGGAAGAGAAGGTTGCAGTGGCCAAAGCCAAGGATTTCCTGGAGAGCAACACCTACTCTGCTGATGACCCTTACACCACAGCCCTGTCTGCTTACGCTTTGGCTCTACTCCGCAGCCCTTACGCTCCGCTGGCGCTGCGTCGCCTAAACCACATGGCCATCACGCAAGGTACTGCAACAGTACAGCAGCACTGAACTGTCAGCTCTACAGTCGAAGCCTCTACCTTGAAGCTCCTGGTTTAAACGAGCAATCACTCACAGGTTCTAAGACAGGAGTCACTATGAAAAGAGCTGCTGATGTCCGCCAGTTCAGTCCACTCCTCCCCCCCCCCCATGTTTCTTATCTCACTGTTGGGTTCCTTCGGCCATTTCCTTCTTTTCCCCTTGACTGAAGCTTTCTGCAAGTTTTGGCAGATTCAACAGAATTTAAGGGAACACAAAATGTTTTTTCTTGATTACGATAATTACTATCCCCAAGTGCAATGAAGGCGCAGGGTTTGTCTGCACAGCTGCTAAAAGGTTCACACAGTTAGCATATTGATTCACTATGTTTATCTTTGTAGATGGACTCACTCACTGGAGTCTGACTGGCAGCACTATGACAGATGAAGACACTTTCATGGGCTTCAGTGACGGCCTGTCTCAGTCAGGTATACTGTTCTTGTATAACATTTAACATTCTCCTAACTATGAGTTTTATAAGAAGAATCAGTTACTGCTCCCTACTGTACCAATATTAAAAGACAGAATTAAAAAAAACAAAAAAACAACTAAAAACAAATGGATTCTCACTTTTTTCCCCCAGTAGTGTCAGCAGAGGTGGAGATGACAGCCTATGGTCTTCTGACCTACACCCTCCTTGGGGATGTGGCTTCTGCCCTGCCTGTGGTCAAATGGCTCTCCCAGCAGAGGAATGCATTGGGTGGCTTCTCATCCACACAGGTATCCCTATTTCTCTTGGGTTTCCTTTTTCATTCAGTGATATAATTATTAGAAAACACAGGAAAAAAAATCTTGTACATCTTAAGTTCGATCACCGTTCACTTATACCTTCTTTTGTATCTAACCAATTCTTTATTATTTGTTGACACTTTATCTTGGTTAAACTTTTAGTATAGCTGCACAGTCCTTCATTTGCTGCTCTCTGTGCCCTTCAATTGCCCCAAATAAAGTTTTTGGTTTTTGAATTTGAGAAACCGTTTTTCCCTGTTGTCCTCTGTGTTCTGTCTCTCCAATAGAAAATAATAAGCAGTCTAATAATTAACAGAAGTTAATTTTGTTCTGTTTACTCTCTTGTTGCCCCTTTGTTAACGTTTGAACCTTTGTCCTTAAAATGAATTTGAAATGTTTTAATATATGTATTTATTTATTTACAATATACTTTATTGACCTCTGTGGGGAAGTGAATGAACATAAGCCATTACTACTTCAGTCAGAAGATGCCTCATCCATCCAGAAGCCATGTTGACATTGTCCTAAACCTCTGTACAGGACACCTGTGTAGCTCTCCAGGCTCTGTCAGAGTACGCCATCCTGTCCTATGTGGGGGGGGTCAACCTCACCATCTCACTGGCATCCACCAACCTCGACTTCCAGGAGACAATTGAACTTAACAGAGACAACAACAAAATCCTGCAAAGCGCCAAGGTGATAACAATGCTAACAGTGATTCTTTAATGGGGAATGGCCAATCAAATCACATGGATTTGTTTTTTTTGGGTTTTTTTTGGGTTTTTTTTGTTCCACTTGTGAATTGTATTGCTTTGATCCAATCTAGAAGCATTTCCCGCTTTAATACAGTGATTTATGATAGCAGTACTCACCAGAGCCACACTTTGGAATGAAACATTCATCTCTGGGTTTCTATGTTTGGCTGTTTAGTAGCCAAGACATTTTCACACTGCCAAACCAAACTGGGCTGGATTTCCCAAAAGCACCTTGTTGGTCTGTTGATTTAATAACTCTGTTTTATTAGCCTGGTTGCCCACACATTACAAACCTGAAGTGTGGGCAAGAACAACCTTGGCTGGAGCACTGTGGCGTCAGGTCAGCCCTGCTGTGTGAGTGAAAGTGCTCCTGTAGACAGCCAGAGCGGCTCAGGTGAGAGAGCAATATTTCTCTGCTGGGCATGTTCCTCTGCTGTGATTAGTGGTGTCAGCTTAATTGGGGGCAATTAAGGCCTGCTGGTTGGTAGCCAGAGAGGCACTAGTGGCTGTGCAGCAGCCTACAGCATTCATTCACTTGATAAATGGCTCATTCACCTCTCCCTGCCTCCTCTGACTCTCTTTGTTTCTCTTCTTTCCTCTGTCCCTCTCTCTTATTTCCCAGATCCCCAGTATCCCCACAGGCCTTTTTGTCAGCGCAAAAGGAGAAGGCTGCTGTCTCATGCAGGTAGTGTATAACTTCACCGTACAAACACTCAAAAGACAGATTTGAAATCAAACCATGATGTCATCTGCTTAGCACAAGAATCTGGTGGTACCAGTGGGGTGTTTTTTTTTTTTTCACCTCCCGATGCCCAGATTCCTCTTTGTAAATTGGAGTAATCTGGTAGAGTTTAGCCGGATGCTTTGGAAAGCGTTGATTCCTGTGGCCCCCTGGTCAGGATTCTGTTTACATCCTACCTTGGTGCAGACAAACAGAACCCCCTTTCATAAACAGTCAATGCTTTTTCCTTCTCCTGGATGATATTTTGTCCTCTTTTCTTATCATCCATGTTTAAACATTTGTCTGCATTTTAAACCAAACGAATGAATAAATGTAAAAGAAGATATTTACATTTGTTTGTTTGGTTGTTTGTTTGTTTTTTTCTTCTTCTGGGGGGGGGGGGCTTCAATTTGACTGAGGCAGAGCCAGCTACAAAGCAGTGACGAACAAATCTTCCAACTCTTTCACCTCAACAAGTTCCATACACACAAACACACATTTCCTTTCTTCTGGCTCCCAACCCTCTCTACTCCTCTCTCCATCCACACCTCTCCGTGCGTCAGTTCACCCCTCTGACAGGCCCTCGGGCCAGCAGCACCTGGGCTCTAATGAGATACAAGAGCAGGCAATCAAAGAGACCGGCCCGAGTGTGTGTTGAAGATGCACTGTATGTGATGAGTATACGTCCTGTGCCTCGGGATTGTTATTTAGTAGCTTTGCAAAGGTCTCAAATCAGTGTGGATGATTTATTCAGAATGTGTGCCGTTCTGGGAATAATAATCTCCTGTGAAATTTAAGAGCATCAAAGCAGAAAGTTTTTCCTCAGGCTGAAATAGAAGCCTTCTGTATGCATGTCTTGTGGCCAGTGAAAATGATTTGTGGTTTATGCTTTTAAAGGCTGCCTAATATGTCCCCCCCCCCCCACATACACACACACTCACACACACACACACACACACACACACACACACACTTGTTAAGTCCTCTCAAGGCTGGAGGTCCTAAATATTTGAACTCAAACTAGTAGTAGTAGCAGAAGTCGAAGCCCAGCCCACATGGACTTACACACCTCAGAAGAACATGATAGATGTAACATCTGTTTGGAATAAACATTCAATCCGAATGAGAATCATAGTGAAAGAAAAACACAAATATATAACAGAACGGGTCAAACACTGACACACTCTAATATTAACACAATTTAACTTTTTAGTCATTAGAATGTCAACACCTTTAAATCTGCTTTAGTTTTCGTAAATCAAACATAAAACATAACACAAGGCGCTGCGAAAAACATTTTTTACACAAGTTCAGCAAGCTTCACTTTTTGTGTAAACAGATGCTGCAGTCAGTCCATATTAGACAATGAGAAAGTCTTTTTTCACAAAAGCTGATGTTTAGTGTGATACAAAAAGTACATTTACAGATACATGGGCCAAAAATGTTGATACAAGGTTTTTGAGCAGTTTCTTTTTTCATGATAATAATAATTAAAGTTTATTTTTAAAGCACTTATCAAAACCGCTCCCAATGAAAAAAAAAAAAAAACTTAATAAGATGTCGTTGGGTTTGCAGATACGAAGCCTACTCTCTCCAGAGACATGATTGTTGGTCTAAATTTAGCATCAGATTATTAGTTAAGAGCTGAGTAATAATTCATCCTAAAAGTAATCTGAATGGATGTAAAAAAGTGACGATTATTCATCAAATAGTCCTTGACTTATTATTACATTTAAAAAAAAACACACAGATGGAATCTTCATGGTGGCACAAGAGAAACACTTAGGAGATAAACATGCAGTCAGGGGGATCTATCCTTCGATTAACATACTGTAAATGTCTTTACTTAATCAGAGGGGTC
This sequence comes from Symphodus melops, assembly GCF_947650265.1. Taxonomy (NCBI): domain Eukaryota; kingdom Metazoa; phylum Chordata; class Actinopteri; order Labriformes; family Labridae; genus Symphodus; species Symphodus melops. The sequence continues at coordinate 17,025,007 of NC_136698.1, forward strand.
TGTCTTGTGGATGTTGTGTGATGGTCAGAGAAAAGCCGGGGGATCAAGGAGTCTATGAATGCCTCTTCCTACTTTAATGGGAAAACATCAAATACATGTATTATTTGATGTTAAGTATTTTTTGAATGGATATCAACATTTATACTCCTATTTCATTTTCCTTGTCTGTAGATTGATGTGTCTTACAACCTACCTGACCCAGTATCCAAGCCAGCCTTCCTGCTCAAGGTGGACCTTAAAGAGCCTTTCCAGGAGCGACACCAGCAGCCTCCCCCCTCCTCTTCATCAAATCCCCGTCACCCTTCCTCACGTCCGCGTAGCCGTGCAGACAACCGCTCTGAACTTAACCGCAAGCGGCGGGCGCCCATTGATGACGATGACCCGGCGGCTTACCAGGACAAAATGGATTTCCACATCTCTTTAGAAGTCTGTGCCAGGTAAAACGAGAACACCAACGTGTACAAAGACATTGACTTGGTAAAGCTCTGCCGCTTACGATCGCTCATTGTTAAACTTACTCTTTTTTTTGTCTAGGTGGCTTCATTCAGGCTCTTCAAACATGGCTGTCATTGAAGTTCCCATGATTTCTGGTTTCCGTGCAGATGTTGAAAGCCTAGAGAGGGTATGGAACCACATTAGTATACATGCATAAACTGTCCTAATGTTAATACTGTATGTTCCACATCCTTCATGTTTAAGAAACCCGGAGAAACCAATCGTTCTTTAAGGTTCGTGGCTGACAGATTGCTAGCCAAGCATTGCATGTTGTAAGTTGTAGACAGTCTTTTATGGAATTCAACATATTGTTCTCACTTTTTTAGGAAAACTCAAGTATCAAATATTACATTCACCTCAACAAGTATGCGTTGTTTGGAAACTTGCATAAAAACACACGTAAATGCTATGGATATGCACAATGATTGTGGCTGTTGGAAGGTATACATTTTTATTAGGTCAGGGGGACTCAGAAGGTCAAAGGTCATTCTCTCCATTAAAATTGCTGGACAGAGCCAATCCTAAAAATGTTGTTCTTTTGCAACCAGCTTTTAACTGCTGTGTGTGTTACACACACGTGCAATGGGAAAGTATTTCATGTGTGTCTTAGTCACCTGGAATGGTCATTAAGGTGAAGGGGATTTTTATGGTGTTTTTTTTTTTACATGTATTAAAGGAGAAAGACCAGTCAGCTCAAGGCCTGTGGAGTTAGAATGTCTCAGGTTGAGAGGCCGTTTGACCTCTCAGGGCCTTCAAGAACAAACACACACACACACACACACACACACACACACACACACACACACACACATCTCATTGCAACCTCACGATGTACCTGAAGTAAAAGTTGTGTAATTTAAATAAATAAATAACATAAAATAAATATTTGTTAATGAACAGTAGATGTGACTGAAAGAGCATTGGCAAAAGATTGACGGGCGATTTGAAGAATGGTTTGGTTTTTGTGAATGAGAGATTGTGATGTTAAATTTAAGGGCAGGATCCTGGTCAGCTCCCAAGTCACCCATCAGAAGCTTGTCCCTCATTACTAGATAGTTATGAGCCTTAGTCTGCAGGCGTCCACTTTTAAAAGAACCACCTCTCTGGCTACCTGGGGATATGTTAAACACTGGCACACATACATGCTCACTCACAGTGTCTGTGTGTCGGTCGAGGCTGACCTGAGTTGCAGTGGCTAACAAGCTCAGTTTACACCCCTACTGGCCTCCCTTGGAGTTTTACTGCTGCCTGCCTGACTGCCACTTGCATTCCTCAATTTATGGTGGCAAACTTGGCTTCTGCAGTCATGTCTCGATGCTTTCATGGAAGCTGAAGTCATGAATGATTTGTCCAGTGACTGATTGGGAGTAACTAACGGCCTCTTATCACCCAATATAATGAGCTTAATTTAACATCTGGGGAGTCATTAAATGTATAATGTTGGGGCTATGGGACGCCATTGTCAGTGTTTGGTTGCTAGTTAGAAAACAATGCTTTAAAAAAACACACACACACACACAAGGACAACTTGTCTGTGTGCATCTCTGTTTGTGTGTATGTGTGTGTCTTTTTGTGTCTCGATGGCGCCAGCTCAGGCTGAGCACCTCATAAACCCCTGCTCTCCAAAGGCTGCCACCTTTGACAGAATGAAAAAATCCCCCATGGGGGGAGTGAACTCTGCTGGCTCCCAATGTTTGGTAAATGGACTTCAGCTTATATGGTGCTTTTCTCGTCTTCTGACTACTCAAAGCGCTTTTACGCTGCACGTCACACCGACCCGTTCACACACTGATGGCACTGAGGTTGCTATGTAGTATCAGAGACCAGAAGTGGCTGATCCATTTATACAGCAGCAGTTGGAGCAATGCAGAGTTAAGTGTCTTGCTCAAGGACACGATGGACATGTTGCTCGAACTTCCGGTTGAGAGACGATGACTCTACCAACTGAGCCACAGCCGTCCCCATGACTCATTCAAAAGGTTAAAGTTAGTTGATTTAGAGAGTAATCAGCGAGGACAGAGGATCATCGGCTGCACCCTAAAGGACATTTACAACTCCTGCTGCCTGAACAGAGCAAAAAACATGGTTATGGACAGCTCTCACCCCGACTTTCTTATTATTTAAAATCTTTTATCTGTCAGGACACTTTTTTATACTACCCCATGTAAATACTCGTAAATACACGTACTTTGCTCAAGTGCCTGAATGAGAGTTTTGTTGTTTTGTGGACTTTGTGTGCACTTTGAGGTGAAGCTGTCATTTGATTTGTACATTGTATAATGACAATACAGACATTCTATTCTAAATGAACAGGATATGGTCATGCATGTCTGATCCAGCTAGATCCAGCCTGTCTGTGAAAACTTTAAACATCAAACTCGGGATGAATCAGTGATTGGACAATCCGATCCTCTGTTGATTTCAAGTCATTGAGGGCTAGCTAATTAGATGATCTGTGCTGTATATTTTCACTGATGGCCATGTTGTCATGGTGAAGGGCAGATGTTTTTATCCTACATGTGGACCATGTCGACGGTCGTAGTTGGGGGAGTAATGGCAACTGCACCTCAGGCGTACAGTTTGAGTTTGAACGTTTTTAGTTTGTTGTATGCACAAATAAATGATAACTGACACATTTTCTGAACCAATTCCAGCACTTAGCCAGACCATAATGTTTATCCCAACAGACTGACTTGAATCCTATTGGGTTGTGTTTGAGCTCAATTTTCCTCTCATCTTCCTCCACAGCTGCTGATGGACAAGCGAGTGGGTCTGAAGCGATACGAGCTGAACGGGAGGAAAGTGTTGTTCTACTTTGATGAGGTGGGTTTAGTTCATGTTCCTCCATGTTGTGCTCATCTGGAGTCAGTGTCGGTGTGAAGTGTATTTTTTTGTAATGTATGTTTCGGAATGTTTTTGTTTCTTATTTTTCTTTGTTTATCATCCGCTCTTAGATTCCCAGCCAGTGTATGACGTGTGTGGCCTTCCAAGCTGTCAGGGAGTACATTGTGGGCAAGACGGCGCCTGTTCCGGTTAAGATCTATGACTACTATGAACCAGGTGTGCCTCTGATGAATATTTTTAGAACCACTGTTAAAAGACGGAGAGTTGGAAAACTGTCTAACTTACCATGATTTATGAAGTGACTTCTTTTTACTGGAAATTGGGGAAGTTTATGATGCAGTTATGGTAAGTGTCATCATTATTTGGTGTGTGTGTGGATGTGTGAACGTGCTGGTGTGGGTCTGTGCTTGTTTTGTAGCCTTTGAGGCCACCCGGTTCTACAACGTTAGCGAGAGCAGTCCGTTGGCACGGGAGCTCTGCGATGGACCCACTTGCAACGAGGTGGAAAGTTCAACCAATCAGTGGATAGGTGAGACTTAAGCTCGGAGTCTAATGATTCACAGATGCCCAACTTCCATCAATCTACTAAAAAAACACCTTTTTATTTTTTTCAGGTTTTGTGCAGGCAAATCAATGCAATAATGTGTTTGGATGTCTGGAGGAGGAGAAGTTTGAGCGCTGCACTTGCTACAGGGACTGCGGTTACGATGGGGAGCCGGTTTGTGGGTCTGATGGGCAGCTCTACCAGAACCAATGTCAGATGGAGGTGTTTGCCTGTCGAAATGGGACACGTATCAAGCAGGTTCCCCTGACCCAGTGTCCTCAAAGTAAGAGCCCTCTTGAAAGAGGAGGTACCTTCTTCATGTTTACCATCCCAACCAACTTTGACCAGTTCCTCTGACATCTGACGCACTTCCTCCCTCTCAGCTTCCCTCCTCTTCTTCTCCTTAAACTTCTGGTTGACTTGGTAATAGGAAGTAAAAAGATGCTGATTTTGTATGATAAGTTAACTACTGCCGTGTGGTAATTATAAGCCCATAATGTGTTAGAAACTGGCTAGATTTCTTCTGGTTTCAGATAAAGATTTTAACAATTAAATTACATCCCTTCAATGCTTTCCTCCAAAATAAGAACTTACAAAAAGCTTGAATTTGAAAGACGATGAAAACCCTGCTAAACACTCATAGATGTGACAGTATTTTTTTTAATGGTTCTTGCTTTTTATTTATTATTCATTCTTTTATTTAACAATTCCAAAGTACCAATGCCAAGAAAGGATCTTTGGACATATTACAGATGTTAATAATAATGACATAATATGAATGAAGAAGGACAGAGCGAGTGAGAGAACGAGCTACTGTTAGCTATTTTACATTAAAGTTTGACTTCTTTATTTGGGCTTATTAAATTTATTTAGGGTTTTTTTGTTGCCTTCATTGGATAGGACAGTTGAGAGAGGCGGGGGATGTTGGGGATGGCATGCAGCAAAAGGCCGAGGTTGGATTTGAACTAACAGCCGCTGCAAGGGGCCCGCGACACAACCGCTAGGCTATGGGCTGCTTTAAGTGTCACAGCTCTATGTCCATTAGTGAAATATGAAAGTTGGAGAAGTGTCACAATTCTATGCTATATTCTCTGAACTAAATACAAAAACTTTATTCAAAGGAAATGATGTGTCCCTGGAACATTTTTGAGCTGAAAAGCTACCAGGAGAATCACAGTTTCACTGTAGCGGCCTCCCACCATAACTTCTCTAATAGCATTTTATCTTCAAACAGTTTTCCAGGGACCACATGTTCCTCTGATGATAGATTGTGTATAGAGTGATGAATATATACCACAGAATCTGTACATTTCTCCAGCTTTCACATTTCTCTTCTTACATAATGCATCTGTTTTTTTTTTTTTATGTTTTCTTATATCTCTCATTTCTCAGTGCTGCCACTGACAAGAGCCTCTGTTGTTGTTTTTTATAGCAGTGACAGTAAAGATAAATTATATTTTATTTCTTTGATCAGTTTGAAATACGTAGACTGCATCTAGCAAGTGGCTTTAGAAAATTACACTGGCAGGACTGAAAGTTCAAGGACTTCAAGGTGGCAAGGACTTGTCAGGGTAAAACAAGCTGACGTTTGTAGACTTTTTGTTTATCCAATAGGTGCTTTATTAATCAAAGACACTGAGAATACATCTCACAACTTTTCTCCCTCCAGAGGAATAAATGTGTCTGTGTAGGTGTTCTCTCGATCTCTTGTGATCTTGTGTAATTCAGTGGAAGCAGTCAGTTGCCTTTGATGTATCACAGTCTGGGTGTGTAATCGTCCGCGTGCCCATTGTTCATTTATCTGTGTGTGTGTGTCTGCATGCACATGCACGTGTGTTTGCGCTCATCTGTGTGCAGGGATCTGAGCGCTGGAAACAGCTGTTCAGGTGTTGAGCTGATTACTGGATGAGTTTTCTAAGGAGAACAACCCTCCGCAGCCCCCCCCCCCTTTTTTTTTTTTTTTGCTCTCTGCTGTATTACAGGGCTCTCTCCAAATGACAGAGTGCTTTTGTCCAGCCCTTTGAAATCCTTGTCACATTCCTTTCCGACGCACAGACCAACAACAAAGGAGACCTTCATGTTGTGGAGCAGATTGGAAAAAGGCATAGACAAAACTTTGGTGGGAAAAGACCTTAGTTTGTGCCAAGTGGTTCATGCTGTTTATCAAAAGAGTTTTGTTTCAAGTTCCCCGACATTGTTTGTTTGTGTATGCTTGTGCGGAGGAGATTCCTGCCACCATTTTCCTGTTTTGAAAAGGAAAAAGATACAATTTGTTTCCACACACAGCCCCTCTGGCTGCTATTTCTGGATGAGTTTTGATGCAGACCTCTGTTGAGACTAAGTGTACATCATTATCTTGCCAAGAAGTGTTGCGCAGTGGGCTGGATAATGCTTCTGTGCAGTATTTAGATTATGCAACACTGAAACTCTGTTGTTTCTGCTACTAGTTTCCTTAGCTGCTGTGGCAGCCACATACATGTGAATACTCTAATGTGTGTGTGTTGTTGTTTTTTTTCATTTCCAGTCGCTCCCACAGTCGAGGACAGGCAACCAATAACACGACAGGAAACTGAGCAGCCCTCAGTGCCTGTACACACAGGTAACCTGAAGAACTGCACCTTTCCCTAATCATACGTGCATTTATCACTCACCTCACATTGTTGATTTTAAAAGGTGCTTTTAAACTGTTGCTCTATCGGCCTGTTGAGGCCAGAAATAACCAGCGTCAATCGATATCAGACTCTCTCACTCACTTAGTTTTCCTGATTAAGCACATTTTAGTCAGCCGTATCTTTTTATCGGCTCTCTGAATATCACAGCTTCGATTGTTGTAGGGATCGATATATCGATCCAAGCTCCTGTGTCAGCTGAATGTAATTGAAAAAGTTGAGACGTCAAGCAGGTCATGTGTTATATGTATGTAGCCTTTAATTACGCTGCATGTGTTTTCTTCTGTAGTGTAGGTTATGGGAGTTCACAAGGGCGGGAAGAAGAAAGAGTGAGAGACAAAGAGATGAAAGGGTGCATGGGGGGATGTGGAGCCTGAAATCAAAGAAAGGAGGGGGGGGGCGAAAAAAGAGAGTCAAAGAGGGATGATCATGGGGACGAGATGAAAGTGCAAAAAAGCAGGGCCGACAGAGAGAAAGGACAAGAAGAACAGATACCTAGGTGGAGTATGTGGCGAAACATTCCCAAGCCACCTCATCATGTCTACAACCGGTGTGATAAATAGGGGGATAGGTTTCACACTGCGGGCTTGATTGTTGCTCTGCCATGAGCTTGGATCAGCTACGACTTTCAGAGAGGCAGCCAGAGAATTCCTGTAGGGAAGTTTGGCTGCATGTGAAGGGAGGATGTGGTTGTGTCACATTTGGCAACAAAAATAGAAAGGGGCACTGTTACTCCGAAGCTGCAGGAGCATGCATACTGTACATATATGCTGTATGCGTTTGCACTGATAAGTAACATTAAGGTGTGTGTGTGTGTGTGTGTGTGTGTGTGTGTGTGTGTGTGTGTGTGTGTGTGTGTGTGTGTGTGTGTGTGTGTGTGTGTGTGTGTGTGTGTGTGTGTGTGTGTGTGTGTGTGTGTGTGTGTGTGTGTGTGTGTGTGTGTGTGTGTGTGTGATGTGGCACAGCCTGCACTGACATGTTTTCTCAGTAGCTGCTGCTCACAAAGCTGCTCTCAGTCAAAGGTCTCCTTAGTACAAAAGCTAACACTTCACACAAACAGCAGGAAGGCTGCACACACCACACACACACACACACACACACACACACACACATTTTACATCATGCATACACAGGAAAGCATACCTACCCAAACTCATGCATACACGCAAACACACACTAACTTACAACACAGTAACCCTGGACTGATTAGATTGAATAAGTACTATGAAAACACAGTCATTGTAAACCATTAGATTGCTGACAACATGCCCGCTAAGTGCACTCAGAATGTAATAGGTGAAGGCGGGCTGTGCCAAGGAAGTGACAGTTTCCACTGGAACAGTGGAGGAAGCTCTGGAATTAGCTTCCCTGTGCAGACTTGTCTTATGAGTGAACTCTATGAGTGAACTTCAACTTTCCAATTTGTGGAATGTGTGTGTGTGTGTGTGTGTGTGTGTGTGTGTGTGTGTGTGTGTGTGTGTGTGTGTGTGTGTGTGTGTGTGTGTGTGTGTGTGTGTGTGTGTGTGTGTGTGTGTGTGTGTGTGTGTGTGTGTGTGTGTGTGTGTGTGTGTGTGTGTGTGTGTGTGTGTGTGTGTGTGTGCGCGTGGGGATTAAGCCTTAACATAAAGCCCAACTAGTTACACTTTAAAGAAGCAAAATCAGTTTGCGCTGTTTTCTTCATTCTAGCCATTCATAATAAAGTAAATATTTAAAAAGAGCTGTGTGCTTATCAGACAAAGAGTGACTTTGAAGTAGTATGCAGCAGTATGTGAGATCACAACATTAAGCAGAGAGGGACCCCTACTGTCTGTGTTAGGGAACAGCTACAAAACACATATTTATTTATTTTTACTGATAAAATGAAACAACCAATTCTTAAATACATTCACAGTCAATCTAAATCAAATCTTAACACCTGCTTTTTTTAAAATATGTATGTATATATATATGTATATATATATATATATATATATAAAAAATTCAAATTGAATAACAAAAGGCATATATATTTAGTCCACATGGGACACCAAAAATGGAAAGAAATAACAGTTTGACACAGCGGCTGCAGCAGTAAATGTTCTTCTCATTCTTTTACCCCACCCTGATATCTCCAGGTGAGGAGGAGCAGGGTTCCATGGCAGAGGTGTCCTACTACTCCTATGAATACGACCCGGACTCTGAGCCTTTCCTTGCTGATGCAGATGGAGGGGACCAGTTTGACCTTCCTGAGGGTGGAGGGGATGTAGAGCAGAAGGTGCTCCTCCTGCCAGCAAATACCCAGCTACCCACACTGGACACAAAGAACATCCCTGAGCGATGGTACAAGCTTCTCCGCCTTTATTTGTTGTGTCATTGTTGTTAAGGGTTTGTGAATGTCGGGAAGATTTTCTCTTGTGTTTTAATAGCTTAGAGTAAGTGGATGTGAATTTGCATTTAAGGATATTGTTCTGTGTGGAATGATCATGAAAGCTTCTCATTAATAGATTTATATTTAACAGTTAGGGGAAGAATGTGCAACATTGAACTCATAGATAAAGCAGAAATCAAGTTTTATGTTAATGTCTCTTCGAGTCATGACTGCTTTCAACGAGTGAGAAGCATGAATCCCGCCAGCTGTACTATTATTGGACCATGCGTCTTTAGCTCTTGGTCAATCTGTGTCACTTTATGTGCAATATAAAGCTATGAGTTAACCAAAGAGGGCTAACATATACAGCACACAGGCCGTTGCAGCTAAAGTAAGGAAGAATTTTGTCCACCGTTTGAGCTTCATTGTGCTTCATCGTCATGCCTTCTATTTCGCTTCTTCGTGTGAGCACGAGTGGAGGGGTGCCACAGGAAGAGAGCAGAGGCTTCAGAACAGCTTGACTCGGTTTAATGCTGGTGCTCAAGGGCGACATCTACTGGATCAAAAAGTCCCACGTTCTTCCGTTAAAATAAAAAAGCATTAACAGCGTTTCAGTTAATCCTGCATTACAAAAAAAAAACGTGTCCTGATTTCTTGTCATCCACAGAAACAACGAAGACTGAGGCCATACCCACATCCAAATTGTACATTATTTGTGAATATGCTAGTGAATGGAAAGAAAGAAGAGTCTTGGGACATGCCCTGCCAGAAAGAAAAGAGACGGTGGAGTCTGGAGAAAAGAGTGTGTGAGAGTGTGTTGGATCATTTTGTATGGAGTCTGTGTGGATGCATTTCTAAGTATGTGTGCGTGGTTGGATGTTACTATGTACGGTTGCTGTCCTCCAGATTTCTCTTCGTCCAAACTCCAGGTCACCATTGGGCACCATAGCATCTTTGTTATTCACTGTACTGCCTTTATAATCACTAGAAGTAATAATCAAGTATTTATGTTTGTAATTACACCTGACTGTAAGCAAAATATTTTGTTATTTTCTATCTGTGGTATTTATTTGTAGTTAGAGGTCATATTATTTTCTGTTGTTTTTTATTGCTTTTTTTTTTTTTTTTTTTTGCCCGTTCATACAGTCTACTCTTTACTCTCTTTCTTTGAGTTCAAACAACAGATATATACTGTCAAAGGCATTTTTTTTTCTTTCATAGCAAGCTTTAACCCAGTCGTTGGATTGTTGATGAAATTCCTGTGCTGGTATCCTGCTGTAAAAGACATATGCTAACCATATGCTTTACAGAAACATAAGCTCAAGTGTTTTTCATTTTTTTAGATTTATTTGAGCGTTTTGCCTTTAATGGACAGCACACCAGAGACTGGCAGGAAACGTGAGGAAAGAAGAGGACTGAAACGCGACTGAGGCCACAAAACTAACAGAAGCTCAGTGTATGTGGGCCTCGGGTTCACAAGGATGCATCACTTCCAGTGTTACTGGAAGAATTCAACCGAAACACCCACAAACATCTACTCTCAAGTCACCTTTCACCTTACCTACCTTGAGATTTGATTGTACAGTTCATAAGCTATTTTTGTTTGTGTTCAATTTTAATTTTTAAAGCAATAAACTGAAAAATCAAGAATTACATTTTGAATTAATGTAAATGGACCAAATTTGATTCATGTAGTCTCTATTCATTTAAGATACTGTGCTTTCTAAGACAAGAATAAAATTTGTATACAATCGGAGGTTCTGGCTTTGTTGCCTTCACACTCTTGCTTGATGCTGTGGTCAATTTGCAGACGACAAGGTTGTTTCTGCACTATTCCCCACTCTGTTTTTCTTCTGTTTTTGCTAATGCTGTCACACCTTTAAAATATGCAGGTACAGTATTTAGACGTCTTTGGTGTTGATTTTTAGAACAGGAAGCTCATTGCAAATGCTGCAGAGTACAAGGAACTCAATAGCAGAGGAGCAGCAGTGCAGTTTTCTTCTTTGAAAGGCTAGTTAAGTCTGGAGTTAATTTCCTGTCAGCAGTGAGCTGTGTTACAGCCCTGCTGTTTCAGAGGGCTCTCTGCTTTGATAGCTGACTCTGAACTCTGGCATGCTTCTGCTTTAGAGACAAACATCGTGTGCATGTGGATCTAAATGTATGAACTCTGTGTACTGTACATCTGTAGGCTTTCCATGTTGAATATGTGTTACCAGAAGCAACAGCAGGGAGAGAGTTGGAGCTTGTTAAAGTTTAATGTTTGTTTTTGTCACTTATCGACCTTCTCAGTTACTGTGGCCTCTGGCTACTCAGGCCTTTAAATGAGTCCTTTAAATGAGAGTAGAGGAGATCAAAGACAGCCAAACAGCATCGGAATACTTTGTTTGACCTTCATTTAAAGATGAGAAACTAAAACATCAAGAAAATAGGATAAGATATACGTAACGTCTTTAGGAAATTTGGCCTGGACAAGAAAACTGGCATCTTTGATTCTAATTCGGCTTTCAACTTCTTCACGTACACTTCTCTGCATCCAAACTTGCAGGAAAATGTGTGATATTGAAGTTAAAAGTACAGATACAGCAGGATTTACCTCTCCAGCTTCAATGGAAAAAAAACCCATTGCTCCTTTTGTTGACATTGGACCAGCAGTGCAGGGGACCTACAGTCGTCTCTGTGGCAACCACATGCATGGCTGAAGAGTGATACTGTGTCTCCCGTCTCCACACTGTGATGAGTAGAAAGAGAAAGGAGGGAAAGGGGGATCCTGGTTTGCAGGGGGAGCTAGCATTACATGAGAGTGAATCGGAGTGATGACATTGTTCCTATGTATCAGCTGAGTGCACCTTTACATCCAACTCTGTGCAGGTAGAGCTATTCATCAGACAGAGCCCCCCCCCCCAACATGAGAAGCTGCTGGACAAAGAGACAAACGGGCAGATAATTAAAACCCTGTCTTGTGCAGAGCCTGCTCTGCTGCTGACACTTCAATGTGTATTATAGGGCTCAGGTTTCCTGATTGTTTCAGAGGAAATTAGGGATTGATTCTGGATCATCCAAGGGTCTGGGTTTCGCTGTCGTCCAGGACAGGTATGATGTTGTAGCCAGGAGGAATAATACGGTGAAATCTGAAGGAAAAAACAAAAACAAGATTGACATGGATTAAGGAGGTTTAGGCGCTTCTGTAATGAAGTGTGCTGCGTGACTGGTGGAAAGGAGGAATCAGCCGTGGAAAGATGCAAAAACAAAGCGTTAAAAATCGTTTTCATTAAGAGAAGGTCTTCAGTATGATTGTCTTTGGCCAGCTTCCTGTTGTCATCAAATACTGTATGGATATTTCTGTAGTAATGGCTCAGTTGAGACGTTCCTGAGTGTTCTGGCCCTTCTACAAAGAGTCAATGGAGAAAAAATACCCAGTTATTGCAGGACGGGTAAAAGGTAGGTCCAAGGATTGAAATCGTTATTCCATGTGTTCAAAACATTCTGCCCATTAAGGCATCAATATGAATTATTTTAATCCAGGTGGCCACACTTGGTTGTTTTTATTATTTCAAAGAGGCATATGTTGACTTGTGCAAAGTAAATGTCTTCTTAGTGTGTAGACCTGGCAGGACTCCCTATTTTCTGTGAAATATTCTCCTTCCTTCTCTGCTCGTCCACATGTGCCTGAACATATGTGCATGCTGATTTCATGTGCTAACTATATGCTGCTTGTTTTATTATACTAGAAGATAGATAGATAGATAGATAGATAGATAGATAGATAGATAGAAACAAACTGTTATATTCATTGTTTTCAATAATTTTAGGATTGTTTTAGTAGGGCTTCTTTTATGGGAGGTTGTTTATCGATCTAGGGAATCTTTTATGTAGATATATCAGAAATTTGACAAATACAATCACAATATATTTTAACACAAGCCATAATTATCCGTGAATCTTTAAGTCTCCTGGTAATCTTAGACATTGTGTTCTCTACAATCATTACAATTTAAAGTGAGTGTGTTGGCCATCTCTGTCTGTTCTAGGACCAGGGCCTGGGCGATATGGACTTCCTCCCACCATTGGATTTATTGGCCATGACTTCACTAAGCCTACCAGCCCTGCCTATTCTTTTCATGGAAAGATGAGTGACAATAGTAAGTCATTCATCTCAATAGTTCATGAATATCACAGCACGTCAATGATCGAACTATTACCGTTAAGTGGTGGTCATCCTTAGTGGTGTACTGTCACATTAAATCCAGTAGGGGGAGACAACACTTCATAATTCTAAAAACGAGTTTCACATTATCATGGTCATAGAGCAACCTTATTCGAGTCGTTGCAGCTGGACAAAAGATACATCAATCATGTTTTACTTTCCTTGCAGTGTATTGTGTTGACTCAAGTCCGGGGCCTCAGTACCATGTTGATGCAAAATTGACTCGTTTTGGAAGGGATGGCACACCTGCATACTCAATGTTGGGCAGAGTGAAAGCTCAAAGTAAGTTTCTATTAAATAGAATAACTCTTATCCTTAATGCACAAGTAGTGTGTGCTGTTCATGTTCTTCAACTGTTTTTTTGTTTTATAGAGGATTTACTCCAGACCCCTGGCCCAGGTGCATACAGTCCTGAGAAAGCCCCACCATGCAACCTCCAACGCAGACCACCATCCTACACCATGAGCGTCCGCACTCACTACCGAAGCATCGACGCAGTACCAGCTCCTAACAAGTACTCTCTCCCTCCACTCATGGGCCCTCAAGTCCCAAACAAGCCAGCCAGCGCAAGCTACACCATGTCAAGTAGTTACAGTACAGGGGGCCCATCAGTGGATTTAGCCAAGACACCAGGGCCTTGCAGATACAACAGCACAGACCCCAGTGTTTACCTAACCCGGCAGCCAGCATTTTCCATGCTAGGGCGTCACAACTTACCCAGAGATGCAACCAAGAAACCAGGTCCTGGAACTTACAGTCCAGAAAAAGTGATTGTTCACAAAGCCAGAGCACCAGCCTTCTCCCTAGGCATCAGACACTCAGAGTTTGTCACTCCGCTGGTTGCCAATATCTCAGACTGAAAAATCATCCACTCCTTCAAATTGTAGAAAAAGTTGTTCTCTACCTTGGCGGGGAGGAAATGAAGCAAACATGAGGAAGTACATTTTATTACATTCTTTCAGCAACACAGAACTGGTTGAATCAACCAATGACTTACTTTCAAAATTTATAATATCTACAAATAATATTTACAACACAAACATGTTAAAGAACAGGAAATATTCAAAACACAGAAAGCTCTCTTGAGAACAGTGAAAGCATAAGCCTGTTTGACCAATCAGAAAATAAACTGATCATAACAATATGGCATCAAAGAGGAAATTATACTTCTAAAATAGCCTCATATTGTACAGATGGAGTGGAATAAAATAATTTGCCTCACATTACCTCTAGAAAATAGAGGGAGACTTGAAAGAAAATACAGAATAGAAAATGTTGTCTACACAATATATTGGAACATATGTAGAGATGTGTGTCGCAGAGATGTAGTTTCCAAAAATCAGAGAGAGAGGGAAAAAAATACTAGCAGGTGTTTTACAGATGGCTCCTCTTTAATCCTTTGGTAGAGGTCTCCTGAAAAGCAGTATGTGTGGCTCTGGGGAGTAAAGCAAAGGAGAAGTTTCTGTCAGCACTATCTTACAGTACACTGTCCATACGCTGGACTATAATGAAGTTATACACAAGTATAAGCTTAAATTCTTTTACCATACAAAACTAAACCAAACCAGACTGCTTTGTGGAAACCAAAGCAAAAGACATTTAAATAAACTATCCATAAAGTGTGTTGTAATTAATTAATGTGCACATCTTATTTTGACAACCTCCCTCAGGGTGGACCAAGCCCCTCCCCATACTGTTTTCCACTATAACAAGAGTTCATTGCAACTGTGATCATTCTGGAATGTTCTTATGTAATGAAGCGATTCCACTCTGCTCCACAGAGATGTCTTTTAGATCTGACATAAAGCTAAAATGTTGACTTCAGTAGTCGGAGCTGTAGTTGCATAAAAGAACCAAGGGGAATCTGAGAGTGTGAAAACATTGTTATTGATCACACTAGTGCAGACACTGCTGATGAGCATTGCAATGTTTTTGTTTTGCATAGGATATGTTCAACAGATTATTACATTAATCTGAAAATACTAATTACATTGACCAGTTGCTTTTTACATGTATAATTGGGCTGTTTAAAAAAGTTTCTTGTGTAACTGCCCTTGAAGTGGATGTTAACTCACCCGGTTTGTGAATCATGTAGTGAATCCAGCCCTGGCTCTGTTGCACCCCCAGTCCCCTCCACTCGTCTTCTGTCATCAGGTGGGAGGAGGGCACCAGTTTAGACAGCTGCTTTGGAAGCACGACATGTCTATAGATGGGAAATTACACAGTTAAAAATGACTAACAAGGGCCCAGAAACACCTCTAAGTACAAAAAACAACAACTCCAGCACTGACCTAAAAACCAACCAAGACGTTCAAAGTGAAAACACTACGTTTAGACCTGTTGTTTTTATAGAGTCGTTGCTAGTTTTAAAACACAACGATAAATATAAGTCGATACACTGTAACAGTGTATTTTACCAACATTAGACCAACTATCCCACACTGACGTTGCCAGCTGACGTTGCTTTAGAAATGTGCTTAGCAACGAAGCTAACAACGTTAACGTTCTGAAATCCACAAATGTTCATACCTGTACTCAAACTCCTCGTCGTTGTACTTGTCAGAATAGAAAATCTGTTTTTTCGACATTTTTGCTCGATGATAAAGGTTAAGGCTGAAATCCAGAGAGCTTCTTAAGCGATGTAAATTGGCCTGCTTACTAACTTAAGTGCAGTATTTGCGAGAGCTACAAGCTACTGCTGCTGTCATCTGCCGCTGTTTTCAGGGAACGATTCAAACACCAACGGCTCCCCGCTCTGCGCAGATTGGTCAAGGCGGCAGCACGCGGCTGGGCGTTCCTGTCTGGAGAGATCGTCTATAAGATGTAGGATGTAGCACGCTGAAGATTTATGCGCATCTTAACCGGGCTAACATGATTTGCAACAGTAGGTGTATTTTTCTCTGTATATTTATTTCAGAAATAAAATCGAAATTGCGTTTTCACGTTTTGTTTTGCATCCTTTAGTTTAAGTACGTATTAGGTGTTCGGACAGGAGGCTGTGTAAAGTAGTTCGAAAAGTTTCTGTTCCCTTGTTTGGAAGCTTTTTGCTTGCAGAGAAAATCTCTTCACCTCGTTATTTTCTCTGCCCTGAATCTGACGTTTCTGCGCAGGAGCTCATATCAATAATGCTGGAACATGTACGTTAGTATTCAATTCTGCGGAAGGCATCTTATAAAGTAGGCATTTAAAGCTAAACATAAAGAACTTGGTGCTTTCAAGCATACATCTAACTTCTACAACAAATAGGATGATACATAACCTAATTAATGAGTTTGCAAGTCGTGGTGAAACCTTAGTCAAAGATGTTTCCAACCAGAAATCAAATCCATGGATGTAGAATTTATTTTACAAATTTAATTTATGGCATTTTACCAGCAACAGGCTATTTCTGATATTTACTGTCCCAAAAGTATTCTTTAAATTTAATTGATTACAACCCTCTTTAGATATTTCCACTGACTTCAGATTCTATAGACTATAAATTAATTTCCCCAGGATTTTTTTTTTCATATCCAATAAACCTTCTCTTTACATCATAGACTGTAAAAAGTCTTTATCATTTACAGTGTGTAGTAGTTGGATAGAGAAAGAGACATCTTTGTTTGTCACAACCTTTGTTTTTCTTCGATGTAATAGAGTAAGTGCTGCTAATGAGTAGTGATGTATTCACAGCATGATTTGTTCCACTTGTTAATGCATAGTCAGGAGGTAAATGTTAACTCCTTACTTACAGAGTACCACAGTGCAGTTAAGTGATTGAAATTATTGTGTTTTATCAAAAAATGATAATAATAATTATTGGTAAAAATTAAAACCTATACTACCAGCTTCTAGTGTTTGCTTTTTTTGTTTTTAAAATACTTGAACAAGCCTAAATTTGTAGTGAAGAAATGGCTAGGTCTTTTTATTTCTCTGTACTGCCAGTTATTTGTTAATTTTTTGGATAGAAAAAAGGACAGTAGCCTACATACGGAAGACAGTTAGATAATTGTACATTTGTCAACATGCATTGATTCTATCTGGTTTATCAGTAACTTTTTCTACTCTGTGGCCAACAAATGAAGTGATTGGCTGTTCGGAAGAAGGTGGGGTGTCAGTGTTCGCTGTGTAAGTATGTTTTTCAGAGGGTGGTTTGTTTGTTCGCATTTTCCAGTGTATTTGTGATTTGGTCTCCTGCTGAATGAAATAAATTGTTCCCTGAGTTATAGCTCTTATACAATGAATGTTGAAGATCTTTTTTTTTTTTTCTGATCAGAGTCATTGAACTTGCAACGATTGTGTCTCTTTTTCTCCACAGAGCCTGACTTATAGGTAAGCTTCCTGTCTCAGATTTCCTAATAACATTTAGTTTACAGTTGTTGTGTCAGCAGGATTCAGGGTTGAAACATATATTGGACAGTTGTTAGCTCCATATTTTCATTTTGTGTTCATGACACTGTCGAGGCTGAACGTAGGACTAGACTATAGTTGTAACAACTTTTTTCATTAAATTCAAGTTCTTAGCACAAATATGTGAGCCTGTTGTTGGTGAACACTCTTCTTGCATCAGTTAATTAGCCTTCTTTTCAATTAACAGACTTAAGGGCCATATCCCAATCATTATTTTCTGTGTACGTACAGTATTTGCAAGTATTGTTTTGGGAAACTATGATGACAAGATATTTTTTATAGCATTAAAGTAACTTTTTTTTTTTTTAATGAGTTTAGCTCAGCTGAATATCCTCTGTGGGGATTGTACCTGACATGATCAAATAAATCAGCGTCACCTGTGTGAAAATGGGGCCTCATGAAAACAAAGAAGCTGTACTTTTTTGTTTCACGACATGCCTTAAATTAACTTAGTGTACGATGAAAAAAATACATGTGAGTGTGCGAAAAGACCTGGGGCTCTGGTGCAAGTAGATAGCTAAAAGCATAGTGCTGAAATGGCTGATTGAGCACTGTGGAGGCTGAGAGGACAGAAGTTGTACAAGAATTTAAAGACAGATGGGGTTGGGTGGATGTTTTGACATGTAGTCCCCTATGAGTTTGGCTGCATGAGTCATTTGTTAAGTTTGAATCTAATGCCAAGATGAATGGAATTACACAATTACTCAAGCAAACATTTTGATACAAAGTGCACATTAAGTAAATGGACAAGACTTTTTCTCACATACATGAATTTAAAAAAAAAATCAATTTTCTTGTATGTCAATTAGCATTATCAGTAGAATTGTTTCTGTGGTTATAGTTAAGTACAATACTCTTGTGAACATTTTCACAGTATTCCCCTATTCTGGCTGTTAAAGGGCAGATGTTAATAGATTAAAAATATTGACAGATAACATTCAGAACACACTGATAAAGGAGGCAGAAAACATTGTCAGCAGGGACCCATTAAAGAAGACTGCATCCATTTACTTAGTATAGACGTTTTCTAAAACCATGTGGTTCTTCATTGATTCTTATTGCTAGCAGTGTTATAATACAGTTTTACTCTTGGGTTTAAAATTCAGTATTCATCATTTCAGATATTTTGATTCTTGACGTGAGTGTGTGTGTGTGTGTGTGTGTGTGTGTGTGTGTGTCTGAGGCTCGGTGGTTCAGGCAGATGTGTTTTAGCTAATACAGTCTGAGAGCAGCTGGGCAGGGCAGGGCTAATAGACCCAATGACATCATCCGCAGAGAGAGAGAGAGAGAGAGAGAGAGAGAGAGCGAGAAAAAGAAACAGAGGGAGCAGAGATGCGAGCAGCCTTAGGCAGTAAAAGGAAGCAAGCCGGCTCAGACAGAGGAGCGTGGCATGAGTGTGGGACAGTGTGTGCGCGTGTGTGTGAGCAGGAGAGGAGCCTTCCCTTGACAAGGATATAGGACTCCACCTGGAAGATTGTCTCGATAGTTTTCTCCTCTTCTTCCATTACACCTTTCCCCCGTCCCCCCCCCCCCCCCCCCCTTTCCCCTTCCCCCTCCTCATTCTCTGGCAGTCATCCCCCCTCTCAGCTCCAGCTTCTCGCGGCTCCTCCGGGCATGCTCCTTAAGCCAAAGTATGGCCGCTTCCGCAACGAGTCTGTGACCTCCTCCGACGACCTGATGCAGAGCTTAGCCATGAGTGGCAAAGTTGTGGCCACACCGGTGGTCCCCTCCTCCAACCCGAGCCTCCCTCTACCTCTGGATCCCAGTGCCAGATCCTCCTCCTCTGCTGGGGCTGCAGCTCTGGCCGACTCCCCCTGCCTGGACGGTGAACAGGATGCAACCACTACCTTCTGCATGCTCATCCCAAAGATGCCCCAGTGGAAGTTCTCAAACTCTCTGCTTAGCCGGAGCCCATCCAACTCCAGCTCTAGCTCCAGCTCTAGCAAGGACTCAGGGAAGGCTGCAGCAGCTCCTTCACAGAGCTCTGTCTCCCTTTCCTCATCATCACACAGGCCTGGTGGTGTGACCTCAGCCAGTGGCCCTGTGGCCAGTCTTGCAGCAGTGCTTAACTCCTGTGACCCTGTGTGTGTCACCCCCTGTTCTTTGCAGGCCATTCGGGGGCAGAGAGCAGTAGCAGCGGCAAATTCAGCAAATTCAGGAGGGCACAGATTTGGGGCCACAGAGGCTATGGCGAGCCCTGGGGGATCCAGCAGCGTCAGGTCAGGAATGAACCGCCGGACAAGGGTGGAGGGCATGTGGCTAGGGGGAGAAGAAATCACCCAGAAGGGAACTTTCATCCATAAACCATCTCAAGGCTGGCTGCACCCTGACAAGACGATTGCAGGACCAGGGGCCTCTTATATCGTAAGGGTGAGTAAGTTGGCTAGTTGTTTTAAACTGCAGCCAATTTTAACGAAAATCCATGCAAACATCGATTCCATCTTCAGGATGTGTTTTGAATGGAAGTCGTCATTATCTGGTGTGCAGATAAAAATCAACCATGAACAGGAACAGAAGAACCGCGTAATTTGATGACCCTATTTAGAGATTGCTCTTTCCGTATGAAAGACGAAAGGAGAGCAGAGAGCCATGCAGTTTGTTATGCTGCTCATGTGGCGAGGGCTGGGGAATACATAATTTAATCCAGATAGATGGCTCGGTGTGGCAGGCAGGCAGACTGCATCAGGATAACAAACAGGCTTCAGGGTGGTGAAATGTAAACAATGAAATTATGTGTACAGACTTTAACCAGGATCACGATTATCTGCACGGTTTATTGTAGACTATACCTGATATCATACACATAAAACAATAATAACCATCTGTGCTAATGGTGAATAAAAAACATGTCTGATAGTGAGCTCTTACAGCAACCTTGTGGGAGTGGTGTTCTTTGTGTTGTTTCCGGTTAGTTTACACTAAGATCTTATCCTGAATATCATGTTAAATTATGGAAAGTATCCTTGCACTAGCACATCATTTGAAACGTACATAAATAACTGTAATTTAAAGTAGTTGCAGGCTACATTCATTCATGAGTTAGGACTCTTTAAAGCCAGCCTGCCATACTGTCACACTGCAATCCACCATTAGGAACCGGGTGCCCTTTAATGTACTTCTATTGTGTGTGTGTGAGTACATATATTTTGTGTTTTAAGTGTGTCAGATAGTTTTTTAGAGGTGCTAGATTGTATAAATGTGCTCCTGTGTGTTTAAATGGCATATATTTGCTTATGCATGTAAAAGATGTTTTTTTTTTCTATCCTTATCAAAGTAGAAAATTAGGTATTTCCTCTTCTCTGACTTGTTGACCCACCAGAGAGATACAATTATTTCCTCTAATTGAAGAACATTTTATCTTTAGAAGAAATTGATTTTTTTTTTCTTATACTAACTATACTAACTAATGTAATGAGTTTCTCTTCCTGGTTAAATAAAGGTTATAATAATGTTGAGAAGGAGATACGATCTCATGCAGACGTCAATGTCAACGATCTCCCTTTATCCATCCGTATGCCTTTTTTCCCCCACGACCCGTGCCCCTCCCCCAACTAAAGACTTGATTAGCCCAGTCTGGGAGCCAAGAACACTTTTCAATGGCATTATACAGGCACCATTCATTCCTATATTCAATTAGGTTTAATCACAGTCATTTGCGTCATGTGATGTGGAAAAGGCCGTAATGATCAGTGTGGGAGGGGTCCCATGATGAGTATCTGTCTCTCTCTCTCTCTCTCTCTTGGCTTTTCCAAGATTCATAACAAGTGCTGCTCTAATAACTGATCAATATCTGTGTTAATTAGCAGAGCTTTCATCAGGTTATTGTTGTCATGTGAAGGTGTGCAGTTATTTAAAAGGACCTGTGTGTTTGAAATGTATTTCAGAGGTGGCTAAAACAGGCCTACAGGTGCAAATCAATAGTGAATCTTTGCATGAAGAGGTACTTGCTGCATGTATTAGTGTCAAAGTGACAGTGGGATTCTGCTTCGCTTTGCCCTTTTTTAATCAGCATAGCTTACATAGTACTCAGCTATCGCTCTCTTTCTCTCTGGTATAAACAGACACACCCACGCACTATCCTGTGCTGGGAAAGATACAAATATGACTCTGAGCACTTGTTGTTGTTTTTTTTCGCCCGGCCTGCATCTGCCACCTTTGACAGCCAGGACACTGCAGCAAGCTTGAAACAAAGCGCTGCAGCTGCCAAGGAAGCCATCAGTTAGAGAGCTATGTTCAAACCAGACTGCTATCAATTATTCTGCCCTCTTTCAATCTGTTGCAATCTATCCTTGTCCAATTATGAATAGAGAAATGTCATATTTATTGCTTCATTTTCAAGAAAGGCTCTTTCATTGTGTGTAGTGGTTGAATGCTCTAAAATCTGCTGAGTAGTGCATCAAAGTATGACATTGGATGGCATTTAATTGTCCATAACGTAAGAAAATCCGTCATTACCCTCAGCACGATTAAAGACACAACTGGAGAGGACATGCTGTCAATGCAGAGACTGTAGTATCTGCTCATCAACAGCACATCCATCCTAACTCGAACTTCCTTCACTTAAATTAGAGGTAATGACTGCTGTGATGAGTGAGCTGCCATTTCTGTTGATTTCCTGTGCAGGACTTCTAGGAACGTGTGTGTCCCTTTAATCCTAGGAATATAGTGGGAGACTGTGCCAAAGGAATAAGAGTGCAGATTTTTTAAGAGGAGTATGTGTTCATATCAGCAGATCAGTGAGTAACACAGAAGGCATTAGTTGAGAGGGGGAAGAAAAAAAGAGATACCATTTTACAGATGGGAGACTCCCCCCCCCCCCCCCCCCCCATCTTCAAATCTGGTTAGAAAGCTCATTTAGCTCCCAGCCTCAAAGATTGCTCTCTCTCTCGCTCGCTCTCTCTGTTGCGCTCTCTCTGTCTCAATTCAATTAATATCAGCTTTAGTGGCATGACGGATCAACTATCTATGTTACCAAAGCAGTACACAAAACATTCTTTACAAATGATTACAGTCTATACAGTATAAACAAATAACAAGTATAATACAAGTAATACAAATCATTTTAACAGTGTAATTCTAAGGAAGAGTCAGTGTATTCTGTCTTAATGTGTGACAGCACTACTACATACTTTTCTTGCCACAAAGATACAGCAGCTACTGAAGATCAGGGAGATTTATTAAGTCAGGATATAGATCATTCATGCGATCAAAGGAAGCCTCTCTCGTTTTCTGTCTGCAGTCTTTGTCACTGACAGTGCTAAAAACTTAATGTGACATTAATTCGTCGTGAGTCCTGAAGGAGAAATTATCTAAATTATGAGTCATTACACTTCTTTTGCAAGAGATCCTCAATCACACAGGCGACTTTGTGGCTACGAGTTTTAAGGATTCAAGACTAGTTTTTGTCTTTCATAATCAATTGTCACAGCCATGACCATATTTGTGATATAAATGTTGCTGTATATGTTGTGTTTTTTCTGAAGACAGTTTACAAAAAGAGCAGTGTCTAGACCTTAATGTTTTACATTATTTACAGAGAGACCCATCATTAAACCACCATCAGCAGAGCACCTAGCAACATTTAGTCAGTAAAAGGTGGCAGGTAGTTTGTGTCATGGAAAACTTTTCACATTTGAGTACGAAGTACTTTAATTCTACTTATTTTGTTCAAAATGTTCATGGCAACTGCCCTCTACAGGTTGAAAACCTGCTACTGCAGTTGAATATATCCATAGGCTGATATGGAGGCAGGTGACAATTGTGGTGCCAGCTTTCGTCACCAAACACGATGAAAAACATCATCACTCAACTCAGCAAACAGTAGAGAGTCAACTGGATTGACAGAATTGCGCATTTTGGCTATTACAGAAATCTGAGCAGATTGTGAAGAGGACAAAACGAGCCCATTTGTTTAAATATGTTAAAGCCCTAAAAATTAAAACACTTTTCTCTCTACTTTAAACGACATTTGAGTAAAACATGAGTCTTCGCTCATGGCTTAATAACCTAGCTAAACTTGTGAATCAGTTAATTATTATCAATAGATGATTACATTAGAAATCTGTGTATGATGGCTGTTAAGAAGTTTCAAAATGTAATCTCAGCTTTACATGTTTTGTTTGGTTGTTGTTTAAAACAAACAGATTTAAGTGAACTAAATGAGGTAATGTCTTCAGAAAGCTGGCAACTTGGGTTATTATCCGTTTTGAGTTTTAAATCCAACATTGACTTGTGAGGCGAAGCAATTTGTACTGCAACAAAAAAATTCAACATGAGTTTATGATTAATGGATAGAACCCTGTCTTGCATCGCCATAAACTAAATGTTTCCTCTGTCATATGTTTATTTTTTCTTCCTCGAAGATACAGGACACTCATCCGACACTAAATTAAAAAAGAAAAATGCAAACAAAGAAAATATAAAAAAACAAGAAAGTAAACACAGACACCTCTCTGGTTGATAGGTTGATAAACATACATTCACGCCCACTGTAATTTGTTTCTTTTTGCAGTACATGGGCTGTATTGAAGTGCTGAAGTCAATGCGTTCCCTGGATTTCAACACACGGACTCAGGTGACGAGGTAAGCCATGGTGACATTGTCTTTTTGTAGTGGTGAGTCAGGAGAGTTGAATACATGATGCAAAGGATCAACTGAAACAGGAGCAACCAGCAGGGTGTCAGGTTTGGGCTGTTACTCATATTAAGAGTGGGCTGATTATTTCAAGACTGTATTCTGTCAGGAGTTAACCTACCAGTTTCAGTGGAAATGCACTTAAAAAGAAAAAGGGAACAAAATTAAGTCACAAGGTTTTTTGTTAAATGGCAGCAATAAGCTGTTGTGTTTCCAAATTTAGAGATGAACCAAACAACTGTTTAATGCGCTCAGAGGCTTGACATGAGAACCATACCTTTGGGTCATGTATGTCTGTGTCAATGTGCGTGTTGTGCTCTACATGTGATGTTATTCTAAAAGCAGGGCTCCTTGTCTCATGGGAGACGTGCACTCTCTCTCACTCACTCCCTCTCCCTCCCTCCTCCATAATCGATCGGCTGTAATCTGAGCCTACCCAGCGGCCTGTGCTTAAGTGCAGGGGGAGGGAGGCAGCAGAGATGGAGTGATAGAGAGGGGAGATCTATTATTGATGATGTTTGCTAATGAGTGTGGAAAGCTGCAGTGGTCCCATGAACGCTCATGATGTCTGCGGTTGTAACGTGCTCAGGAGGAGGAGGGCGAAAGAGAGAATAGTTCAAAACAAAACATACCATGAGTGAAGGGAGGTACCAAGCCGAATAGCGGACTACACCAGACTTCATTGTGGTATGAAACAGGCCTGTACTATATGAGAAACATTTGTATTGTTACATTAAATTATTCTATCTATGATGATAATATTATGATGTGTTAAAACATGTTAAAGTAAAGTTGTAATTATTTATGTCTGCTGTTCTTACACAGTACCTTTAAAAGCAACATCCGTATTTAAATATACAGTATGCACATAACATATATAAATGTAAATCTGAGGATAGTTGATATCTAGCTGGGCTTTATATGATTAGCACAATGGTGTGAAGGCATGATACATATAACCAGGGGTCTATCTGATTCGTAAAAAATATACACAAGTGGATGCAAAAGCATGATGTCATAATATTATTAATCTTCTTTCACGTTTTTTCTATGGTGATAGAGGTATCTTTTGCGACGTCTATATTTGATAATGATGCTGAAAATTGACTTAATTGTGCAGCCATGGTATAAATTGGAGCATCAAAGCGTTTATGTCATGCTTGATTGAGTGCATGTATAATGATATTAAATTCAATGCAGCCTTTTCTGTTCAGCACAACACAGTTTATCTATGCTTTAAAAAAAAAAAAAACAACAACCACGTTTTTTCCAGTCACGCTAACAACATGATGCTTGTGCCTCTGAATCCCTGGGGAATCTTGAGACGGGCTATCTGTCCCACAAGGATCCAAAAATCAATAAATGATGGTCTTAATCAATCTAACAAACTCTGCATAATACACAACTGCATCATGAGATGTTTTCACAAATGCACTCCAGAAAATCAAAAAAAAAAAAAAATCTTTCTGTCTTGTTTGTTTGTTTGACTCAGGAGGTGGTACATACAGAGTGTAAACACATAGATCTAAGGAACAGAGTGTGACACTATAATGAGTGCTACATTGTACTTTGATATATATATATATATTTACAATGTCAACAAAAGAGTGCAGAAGAACAAACTGACAAAAAGAAAACATAATTACGTGCACAAAGTCTGCAATGGACACTCGCATACAGTTCAGGTTGTGTGCAGGATATAAACAACATCATCCTTCTCGCTAAGTGTGTGGTGAATTTTCCTGAATATTTTCCAGCTGCATTCTCACATCCGGTTATTCTGACATCACGAGGTGAAATTTGTTAGGTGCTTGCTACAAAACCTCAAGGTAAAATCGAAGTGCAAAGTTGTCATTGAGTTCACACACAAGACAGTTGTAGGAGTGTGTGTAGTGTATAAACCCTATTAGGGAATTAAATGTATCTTAGTTAATTCTAGATAAAACTCCAAAGCAGCAGAAACCTTTTTTCTCAGACTGCTGAATTGCATAGCAGTACATTTAGTCCTTGGAAACCCAACCAAACATTTAGCAATTCTCACAATCTAAAAAATGTCCTTCAGCTCCTACATTGTAAGAAGATACATTTTTCTCACAGTACTCTCTCTGTGTCGTGGTGTTGAACAACAGTAGCAGCAGCAGCAGTGCTAATGAGGCCCAGCATTTTAATGCAGGAAAGATACTGAGGCTGCAGACAAAAAAACAACAACAACAACAACAACAACAACAGCCCATCGCTCCTCTATTACTCCTCCTCCCTCTGCCCTCTTGTTAGCATGAGTCATTGTGATGTTTTTCAAAAATCCCTGAGAAGACCTTTAGTCAAGATGGGGCCTGGGACGCTGCTTTTTAAATATTTACAAGCCACTTGATAGGGGCAGCAGGCTTCTCGACTGCTGTCCCTGTTGTCCCCTGGCAGTGAAAGCTTGAGAGTCAAATCCACATTACGTGTCTCTCTCTCTCCGTCAGACACACAGGGGACAGGAGCTTTAAGAGCCCATTAGGCAGCCATTCCCAAGAGTTATAGCAGCCTCACTGCAAAGTGGTAACAAATCTGCAGAGAGGAGGGCACTGAGAAAAAAACATGCTGTACCAAATAGGCAGTAGAGAGTATGGAACTGCACTGACCCTAAATACTCTATTTAAATGAGTGCTTCTTCGTCATTACTTTAAACTCCTTTGAGGAGCATTTAGTACAGGTTAGGGTTTTTATCAGCACGGCGCTATAAACAACCTACTTTACATTTTCCACAGTGAGATTCACATGAAGTGGTAGTTTTGTTCAAAGAAACCAGGTGAGGATTTCAGAAAAAACTGCATATGTATGTAAAGGACACAATTAGTTAAAAAAAGAAAAAAGGGTATAATAAGCGCCATAATGGAAAACAAACCAGAAGTTACTCATAAGAGCTTTAAACCAGAAGTTACTCATAAGAGCTTTAAACCAGAAGTTACTCATAAGAGCTTTAAACCAGAAGTTACTCATAAGAGCTTTAAACCAGAAGTTAAACATGAGGATGATAAACAATCACTGTGGACCATTAACATCCCTGGTACACTCTACTACTGAAAGCCTTGTCTTGACCTTTGAACTATGATGGGTCTGTGACCTCTGACCTTGGTCAGAGGGTGGGAACACAAAGCTTTTGTTCATGTTTAACTTCAGGATTGTGAATCAGTGGTGATGCAGAATTGCACGTGTTTTGTGGCTCTGACTTAACATTTCAGAGTTTTTATCTCAGCTTATACTCTCTACTGTTATCACTGGTTTATTACAGTCTTGCAGCTATTTCATTAGTGACCATTGTGCCTCAGTACAGTCTAACCATTGACCTTTCCTCACTCCCCTTATTATTAGGGAGGCCATCAACAGGCTGTGTGATGCTGTGCCAGGAGGAAAGGGAGCTTGGAGGAGGAAGGTTGATAGTTTCTTTATTCTATCTGTGCATGTTGCATTACACTGTCATTAATAATAGCTAAGTTGGGGGATTATTGCAAGTTACTGCATTGGTTATGAGACTGTGACTATGAAATAAATGTTGTCTATAAAAAAGTAGTCTCTCTCACAGCTTGGATTTCATGTCAATTGTGAATGCTATTTTGAAAGTATTTTTTTTTTCTTTTCAATGCAGGCTTTTAACAAAGCTCTCCAGTCCATAATGGGAAAGAGTAACCTCAAATTTGCAGGCATGAGTATTGCAGTGAATATTTCCATAGATGGCCTGGGTCTTCTTATTCCCACTACGAGACAGGTATACAGATAAATGACATTAATTTCAAAAACGTTTTTTAATCGGCTTTTTCCCCACTTCTTTTTGTGCTCAACCACTAGATGAATCACAGATGTTGAAATAGATTGTTGTCAAAACTCTGCCTCCGTTTTGTCCCCTTGTCTCTCCCAGGTGATAGCTCACCATCCCATGCAGTCTATCTCCTTTGCCTCAGGGGGCGACACAGTGAGTGCAGAGTTTCACTGCCTGAGCTCCTTTATGATGTTGACTTTCTGGCGCACTGCACAAACGTTCAGGCAGACATATCTTACTGGATTACATTAAACTGGTTTCCAATCTCATGACCCGATAATCAATGAGGGCTTTCATTTAGTTGTAAAGGCAGAGTTTAATGGAATTTTTCCTCTTGTCTGTTGCAGGACACACCTGATTATGTTGCATATGTGGCCAAAGACCCAGTGAATCAGAGAGGTATGTTTCAAGAGGGTCCACCTTAAGCCTTTTGGGGGGAAAAAAATATTAAAAGTGGACCTTACTGTTACTTTTACTCCAGGGCCTGATTGAGAACATACATAATTAAGAATCAGCTTCATTGAGGTGCCAGTTAAGCTCAGAGGTTAGAGTGTACACCTCATGTACAGAGGCAATAAGTCCTTGTCTTCCAATCCATTAAATGGTGTCAATAAAAAACATCATCTACGTGAAAAACAACAACACATGACTTCCATGTATCCCACACAGGCCTTGAAATGAACACACTTTATAACATAAGTAGTTCAGGGCAAAAACTGAAAAGTGAAACAGCTTTATAAAAGTCTATCATGTTAAAAGTAAGGAGCAACTCATTAAGGACAGAAGTGATGTACTAAAGCCTGTTGTTCCTCTACATTTCAGTGTTTATTAATGGAATGAAAGAACTAACACACAGGCCCATGTTATGAAACACTTGTCTCCTTGCTGTGCTGATAAACTCAGATGAACGTCTTGTCATTCAAAGCATGGTGAAGACTGTGATCATGCTTTGTTTCAGGCCAGATCGCACCATTTATGCAGTATCAGACAGAGCATGATGACACAGCTGCTGGTTTCCTTTCATAATAAGAAACAACTATATTCTCACTGTGCTACTTTATTATGAACTGGGACACAACTTAAACTTGTTTCACTCAAAGTTTATACACGATGTCTCTATTACGTTGTGTTTGTATTTTCATATAGTTTCTAGTTTTACTATGTTAATGCATTACAGTTTGTAAATGCTCCACGTTATACATACAGATATATATCTATATATCCACATTATATAAAGGATAGGATTATATATAGGACCTGGTGACAAGATGAAGTGAAAAGTCAAATAACTCACTTTTATAAGATGACAGTCTGAAGCAGATCCAACATTGCAAACTTTGATTTACATATCTTTTGAATGTTTGTTTCACTTTTCAGTCTTGCTCTCTTCTACTTGTGTTTGGTGACATAATGATCTGGATTTCCAGAGATACATGTGATAAAGCAGACGCTTTCTCTTTGGGAGAAGCCTTAACTTGACCTGATTGAGGTTTTTTTTTTTTTTTTGGTAAGATCCAAACATCAAACCCAAAAACTACATTTGCAGTAAAACCTTTTTATGCCACCATCGATTTCATAAACCAGACATTTTAAAATCAGAAGCAATTATTGTCACGCTTTGTTTTACATTCAGAAGGCGTTTCTCAAATTTCAGGGACCAGGGTTTCTCTACTAAACTTTCATGTCTGTCTGCTTCAGCGTGTCACATCCTGGAGTGCTCAGACGGTTTAGCACAGAGTGTCATCAGCACTATCGGACAAGCCTTTGAGCTGCAGTTCAAACAGTATCTACACAGTCCTCCCAAAACCATGGCATCTATGGATAGGTAAGATACCAGCATAACAACTTCTATTTTTTTGTCCCTGTCCTTCAAGTCTTTGTCCTCTTTGTGAGACCTTATTAAATAATTTAGAAGGAGCTTATTAATAAGACAACAAACTTTGTGCTCCGCAGAAATAACTTTATACAGTATCTCCAGGCAGCAAAATTCTGACAGAAACAACTAAGTCTATGCGTGTGTGTGTGTAGCATGTCTCAACGACCCAGTGTAAAGGTTAATTTCCAAGGAGCCAGTGGAGCAGAGGTTAGTGTGCGCCCCATGTATTGAGGCTGTGGTCCTCCAGGCGGGCGGGCCAGGTTCGAATCTGACCCGTGGCTCCTATCCCACATCATTCCTCTCTCTCTCTCCCTCTCCCTCTCTTTGATTTTGGACTCTATCTCTCCAATAAAGGCTCCCCTACAAAAAAAAAATATAAAAGTAAATTTCCCCTCGAGGGATTAATAAAGAATATCCTGTTCTTTTAATCTCAAGAATGTGAAACATTTGTTGAAGCTTTGAACTTGTTCTTTTTGCAGCTAAAAAAAAAATTCCTGCAATTTTGTTTTTCACATTTCCACCTCATAAATCAGAGTATCTTAACAACAACCATTAGTCTCCCTGCTGTTTATTTAGGAGCAAAATAAGTTTGTGTTGTGTTCTAAATATGTTGAATAAAACCGGTCCTCACAGAACTACTGTGAACTGCAAAGACAGGAGGAACTGCACACTGTTTAGACTTTTCTATTCTGATTTTCTTCCTGCTGCCAGCAGCATCAGCATCTATATAAATCTCTGGCAGATTAATATTGATCAGTTTCGGATGTGGAGATGTCATCTGATCAGACTGCATTCATTCGAGAACCCAGATCTCCTCATCATTATCATTTCCAACAATACCACTATAAAAAGTTACAACAAATTCATAATTGTTGTCACAGTAACAATGATGTTTGCACTCTTATTTTAGAGTGTATAGTGCATTAAATGAGTGCTGTATTTCAAATTTAAATGCGGTCCTTTCTCAGGACTGTCAGGACAGAAGAGCTGTTGTGGGGGGAGGAGGAGGAGTCCTCTGAACATGACTATTATAACAGTATCCCGGGGAAGGAGCCTCCTGTTGGAGGAGTTGTGGACTCCAGACTCAGGCCCAGTGGATCACTGCTGGGTCACATCCACACCCAACCACAGGCAAGCAAGACAGCAGCACAGGTAAATATCCAGTCAGGCCATTTGATCAAAGTCAGGTCAGGTTCTGGATTCTCTTCTGGTAGCCTTAGCTGAGTTGGATTTTTTTTTAAAAATATTTGCTAAACACTGCCTAATATGTAAGAATGAGATGCAACCATCCCACCTAATGCAATCACAGATGTTATAAAAGGTCTGGTTATTATCAAGGAGCGCATGACAAACCCTCAACAGAAGCTGACTCAGGACTTGAGCTGAACTGATATGTTTTCCTGCTGCTCCCCTGTAATATTGATATTAAATTAAGCAGTAAAAGCAAAACCATATGCCATAAATGTCCTACTGACAACTCTACACCATAACTACCAAAGACCGACATTATTAAAGCGGCTCCTCTGTTACCATCATGGTGAGGGTAATCGCTCTGCCTCTCTTTCCTTGCAGCTTCTTGGAAATACGGTGACAGGCTCTAGCTAATGTTTCAAATAGAGTGCTCCCAAACTGCATTATACAGAGACAAGAGACGGGATACAAGACAGTTGTTTATTTAGGTTTTCTGACACAAAATGTATGTGTCGTCTTGCTTTGTGTGTGTGTGTTTCGTAGATGGGCTCACCAGCCAGGAGGGAACAGGCAGCTGCTTATCCTCCTGGTCAGCTGTGCTATGAACTTCACTGGGACACAGAGACAACCAGCGGCTCAGGTGAGACCCCTTGTGGGAAACGACAGGTATGACAGTTGGAACAAAAATCTTGCTCTCACTGAGGAGAGACTCAGATTTCTTCCTCGATCGAGAAAAAAGATTTCTTACAAAATAAACTTGTGTTTTTGGTTGGAGTATTAGGGTATGAAAATGTGTGTGCTTTAAAGTCGGACGAATTTTATGGTAAATGATATTGTGAACTCTTTTGAATCAAGCCCAGTAGTGAATGCACTGTGCCATCAATGGGATTAGTTTATCGTAACACAGAAGCTTCGTGTTTGGATCCTTCCTATAATATCATAGAATAATTAACATCCTTGTTGGTTTGATGCAGTATTGATTAGTATTAACTATTGAAACAAGAGCAGAAAAGGGAATCTGCCATGAGAAGACGTCTTCTTGTCATCGGCCACTGTAAACATTCTGTGGTTTCTGACAGGAGTCAGCATGTAGAGTCTTGATTTTAACCACTAGAGGGGTTTAAGTTTATCGCAAACACACACACAAATACACATTTCCAGAGCTCATTTAGACTCTGATTCTTTGCAGGTCTGACGTCAGATGGGTACCTGTGTGCAGATGGGCAGGCACCAGGCAGCAGAGATTATGAAGAGCATCAGTACGTGAACACTCAGAGTCTGGAAAACCTGGATGCACTGGCCCAGGTGTCTGATGGACGCAGAGGGTCCAGGGCGCCGGACAGCCCGAAAAAGGACCTCTTTGACATGAGTAAGTCCTTAAAAGCCAATTTAACATACATCTTACGATGCACTTAAACACATCATCAGTGATGGAACCTGGGGTCATTGGATGTTTCATACACCCTCACCCAGGCGACCCAGCCGGGATTGATCAAGTCCCGACTTGTGTCTAAGAAGCTAAGTTAGTACGAATTTCCATGAATTCGTTCATTTTGGTAAAATCTGTGAGTAAAACATTAAAATCTATATACCATAACCAATTCTGAGGTTGAGTACCTGTGACCATCTTTGACATTTAAGAGTGATGTGTTCTTCATGCCTTGTACAGATGTACCCAAAGTTGAGAGGAATTTATGGGCTGGACTTTCTACTGTCAATAAATCACTGTGTTCAGGTAATACATTTGTCAGTTAGCAATACACAATGTCTCAGTTGTGTTTTTGGGCCGAAATACGCCGCACTTTAACCCACAGTCTGTTTTGTAATTTAGACATTAGAAATAGGCAGAAACCCACCAGTAGCATGTACCCACGGATCGCCCCTCTTGATCCACAGCCATCTAGAGGCATTCTCACCTGCATCTGTGGTGGTTTTGATGGCCTTTCTCTGACGTGCACCTTTGAGCCGCTCTGGCATGCACAGCAGGCTGCATGCTTTGCAGGGAGACCGCGCTGCAAAGCCTCTACAGCCCACCTCTATTGGCACACACCGGGCTTGCGGCACTCCTCCACTAAGTTGGCGTACTTGGCACACTTCCTCTCGTTGGCCTCTTCCATTCGTTCCTCCCAGGGGACTGTCAGCTCCAGCAGGACCACCTGTTTTATTGAATCTGAGAACAGAACTATGTCTGGTTTCAGGATGGTCTCCCCGATGTCTTCTGGGAATCTGAGCTACTTCCTTCGGTCTGCCTTAATCTGCCAGTCCGGTGCGGTTCCAAGGAGCCCCACTGCCCCCCTTAGCTGAGACTTAGGCTTCTTCCCTGCCTGGACAAAAGCAATTGCCGGCTTACAAGCAACACATAGTTAATACTTGGGATGCTGATAGCCTGTATTGGTCATTGTAAAACAACTATTGTTTCCTGTAGGGCCCTTTGAGGATGCTCTGAAGCTCCATGAGGCCTGTGGCGGAGCTGTTGGGTCCAGTGTATCTGCTACAGCAGGAGGAGTTCGAGTCATGGAGGACCAGTGGCCCAGCCCACCACGTCGTCGAGCCCCTGTTGCTCCAAATGAGGAGCAGCTCCGCAGGGAGGCGTGGTACCACAGCCGGATGAGCAGGCGAGATGCAGAGAGACTCCTGGTCCGGGATGGAGATTTCTTGGTTCGGGAGAGCACCACCAACCCCGGACAGTATGTGCTAACCGGAATGCACTGTGGGCTCCCTAAACACCTGCTGCTGGTGGACCCTGAGGGAGTGGTGAGCGAGTTAAATGTTTTATAGCTGCAGTGTTTCTTATTGAAAAGTGGTATTTTGTATTATTAGACTGAGTGTGTACTCCTTAAATCATCCTGTCCCCTGCTCTCCTCCAACACAGGTCAGAACCAAAGACATGCTATTCGAGAGCATTAGCCACCTCATCTCGTACCACCTGCAGAATGAGCTGCCTATTGTGGCAGCAGAGAGCGAGCTCCACCTCAAACAGGTGGTCAGGAAGAAACAGTGAGTCATGTGACCCTGCATGTGATGGTGAGCATGCAGTGAACTCTGTCTTCACAGGAGTCCTTAAATAATTAGGCTGCGAATGGAAAAAGGGTGGCAAACCTTAATTTACATTTCAAAATACTGAAGGGGAAGAAGTGGACTAATGCACAGTATGTTCTGCTTAAGCATGCGTCTTCAAGAGCATGTACAGAATCGGGTTATTATTGTCTTCTGCAAGCCTGAAAATGAGCTTTAATTCATTCTCAAAAATGTGATCTTCTCTGTTTTTACATGTCACAGATGGATACTAGACTGCCCCATGCAAAACCTACAAAAAACATAAGTTAAAAGCATTATCCCCGATGGATGTTTGGGCTGGAAGAAAGGATTTCACTGTTTCTGTGAACAATTCTACTAAACGGAGAAAAGCCTCTGACATCCTCCTGTACTTCTTCTGCTTTTTGACTGTCAGGATCAACAAAACGATCCCTCATCTGGCACAAACTTCTCAGCATGCAGCTACTAAGCTACAAAAGAAAAAGGAAACCGACTCTGCAGTTTGAATTTGTTTTTACAGTGAAAAATCTGTGTCTACCAATGTCAAGTGAAGACTAAACCAGGTGGGAAATGTCCTACATGCCTCTCATGGTGAAGTGCTTCCAGAGACCTCACACCTGTTGTCCACAGTATATGTAAAGGACATCACAAGGACAAACCTCAGTGGTGTAATATCTGGGTGAAAATGTGATCAAACTCAGATTATATGAGGATATTGTGTAGCTCTTTCTGCTAAAGAAATTGGACTTTTAAGAGACAACTGGGGAAACATCTGATTATTACTCATGAAAAAAAGACTGTTTGTTCATAGTTATGTTCAGGTCTTCAGTACCTGATTCTGAGATGGCACAAAGGAAACACACTTAACACGGGACAGTGCTGGGTGTAGGAATTAGACGCAGTCTTCTTCCCTTTTTTTCCCTCTACATACACAATCTTTATGTAAACAGCTATATGGGGTTTATTGACTTGAAGTTTAGTCACATTTACCATAAATATGAGTCATTTGTGTTGTGTTTGTAAGGGCTGTTAATAATTTAAAGTGTAAGCCTGAAAACCTGTTACTGGTCAAACTGCACTAACATGAATCCTCTAACCTGAGTTAAAAGGACTTCTCTATCAAACACACTCAGTATATCCATGACTGTATTTCCACAGCCTCACTTACTTCAGTGCCTTAAAGACTAAATAGACAGGTGTGTGTCAGTGTATATAATATGCATTTATGCTCCTAATGCAAAACACTAGTTTTCATGCCATGCCAATGAATGACTGGACAAACTTCAGGATGATTAAGCTCTTATTCTTGTAAACAGTGACGTAAGCTGCTCTTGTTTTGTGTGTTTAATACGTCTTCATGTGTCATAAATGCTGTTGTATTTATGTGCGTCTCTCATAACAATCCCCTCAGTTTAATGCAAGCCATAAAGAGCACCGGTCTGCCGTGATTGATGAGAAAGACTGGGGATTTTGACCATTAAATGAAATCCATTATTTGTCCCAGCTCAGGGGAACACATCAATGTATGGATTATCCCACTTCTTCTGTCTTTAATGGTCAGTGATTTGCTTCAGCTTTTCTAGCCAATTTCTGGCAATCCAATACTTAGAACTCTTCCTGGAGGTAGGCCATATGCTTTTTGCATTTCTCTTTGTGTTATTAGAAACATATCTTTATTAAGGCCTTCCACTGTTCTGGGCTGCAGCCTCGTGAATGCACAGAGAAATGAGGTGAGCAACACAGCCTTTGGGGAGGTCAAAATGTTTTATTATTTACGATCTCCTTTTTGCTTTCTCAGGAATTTTTATTGGACCTTCTCTTCTTTGATTAACCTTAATGGCTGTTTGTGAATAAAAATAATTGAAAAGAGGGTTAACTCAGATTACATTTTGTCATTTTTGTTTCTTCACACCTTTCGCAGCCTATCCGTTTAGCCCCAGAGATCAACTTTTCATTTACACTCGCTGCGAACAAATTAAGACGTCAGCGTTCCATCATCCAGGAATAGATTTGAGGGAGAAAATAAAAGCAGATGTGTGTTTAATCGAGAGGACCAGTTTATGAAGCTGGACTAAAAACAAAACAGAATCAACAGTAGAGCAAGTTATTTTACTTTCTTTTTTTTATTAAAAACATCTTCTATAAAACATCTCGCACAATCAACTCAATCTTCTTAATATACTGTAGATTACATTTCCCTGTTTCCACCATCAAAAATCTTAACTTACAGACTGCTGCAATTAAAGTTTTCCAGCCTTGAAAGAACTCTACAGTTCCTGTTTTCACTGTCTGGTTATCAGGTAACCCTTGAGGTTGTTGTTTAGGTTACTATACTGTATACATGCAGCTATGCCTCAACACAGACCAGTACTATTTGGCTTTCCAGACAAGGTCTTCGTGATATTCCTACAAGCTGCTGTGCTGGAGCAGCTTGATGCTGACCTGTACAGAGGCCGGATACTGAGAGACGTTTTCAGATGTTTTAAGGTTCAGTGTCCCTGCTGTGACATTCTCAAGATTTGGAGTAGTAGGCCCTGCACCTCTTCGTCCATTCGCCCCTGATAGGAAACAACAAACAATAATAAAGAAATTGAAGTTTCTCTATTGGTTTACTGTCCTGCAATTACACACACATAAATGCATCCAATGGAAGCAGCAATTCCAAAAGTATCTATTTGATGTTTATTTGTATAGGGACAAGTATGGAGCCAAATTAACCACTAAATTGATAAATCTGGTGATGTTTGAATTCTCTGTCCTCTGGAGTCTAGTACACTATGTACTCACTGCTACCAGACTCCTTAAAGTGGGTCAAACTGAAAAAAAGTGCCTCAACATAGCAGAATTTAGATGGGCAATGACCCAGAAACTTGGACCTTGCCTTCGCTGACAAAAGCCAGGTGCATCAGAAGTAGAGATGAGTCACACGGGTAAGCCTACGCGGACAAGCTAGGAAGGTTCAAATACAAAGACTATGAGGGTAACCGGCCGGGTGTGCAAGACACAGCACAAAATAAAAAAACGTGTCTTGCCAAAAAGTATGCAGGGGAAGTGACTAAATTGCAGTATTTATCTTAAAGGTCAACAACACTTGAACAATCTCTCATTACAACCAACAAGGCCAAAAGAAAACGCTAAAGTCTACACCTTAGTTGTGGAATATGATGACAGTGATCTCCCTTTCCCCCTGCACCTTCTGAAATTTCATCCACTTTGTCTGCTAAGCAGAGATGGATGACAGATCCTTTTCACTCTTTATTGTCTGCTCCACAAACAGGGCCAAAGTCAAATTTCAGCAGACTGTTATTGGCAGTGCGGCTGTTTGTTCACGGCACATTTCATTATCACAGACATGCCCCCTCCCCCCCCCCCCACCCCGCTCGCCTTTTACATCAAAGATTTGAGTCTATCTTTGCACACTGGTGTGTATGTGCATGTTTAACTGACCTGGACAGCTGCCAATAAATGGGAGCGATATATAGCCACCACCTGTTTGTGCTTTCTCTCCCAGTCCTGCAAAGACAACATGTTACTGTTATGTACAGATTTTAATATGTTGGTATGTATCTGTATATTTCAATTAAAAAAAAAAAAGTTTTCATTATGTTTTTCTTCACACTCCTAGTGTTAGTGTTCTCCTCACCTGTAGCTGTTGTGTGAGTATGGCAATCCTGTTCTGCCAAGCCACTTGTTGCCCAGGGTTACCGTGATGAGTGGATGAGGAGGAGGTGATGCCCAGAGGAGGCGACAAAGCTCCCAGGGCCTCCTTTAGTCGAAACACCTCCTTCGACAGCTCTGTTATCTGGAGACAAGCAGGCACATCAGTCTGACAACCTCACAGGTCATTTAAAGCCAGAAGCTTATGAGCCTCCTGAACTCTCACCTTGCGATCCTTCTCCTTGACCAGGCCCTGGGATTCCTGAATGTCCTTGTGGAGCTCCTGGATGTGGCTGGATTTGGCCTGCAACTCAGCTAGCTGCTGCTGCACTGTGGCCAGCTGGGACTCTGCGACCTGCCGCTCACTTTTGTTAAAGAGAGCCTCCCGCTGCACCTGGAACACCTAGACCAGTAAAACAGCGAGCGGCAACCTGTCACTTCAGCAAAGAAATCTATGTTATGACTCCAATTCAGAGGCCCTCTGCTTATGTAGAAGTGGAGTCAGACTCACGCACACAAACACACAAACACACACACACACACACACACACACACACACACACACACACACAAACACACCTCAATGGTTGATACCCTTGGCAGTTCACGCGTTTCTTTGTCTTATTTTCTGACTAGGTAGATGATAATATTGTATTAATTCCCTCTCATTTTCTTGCTGAATTCTAAATGCTTTGGCAACTGTTCACTGTGTGAATAAATGAGAGGAGTGGAGTTCTGTGACACAGCTTCCCTTCCCAGAACAAAGTTACATGGAAGCACATGTGGTCATCTCGGAGATGTTTTTAAAATAAACATTCGGTCAACATATCCCATAATCAATTTGTTGGAAAGGGAATTATGCAGTTTACAAAGTGAGAGTTTTTATATCTGACTACCACTAGCGACAGTTAATGGGGAAGTTATTTTTAGAAAATCATTAGGAGCTTATAATGCACATACAAAGTACTCCAGTGCTTCAGGAGGCACATACAGGATACAGAGGGATGGATGAAACAGAGACAGGCACTGAAAAGAAAAAGTAATACACATGAATAATGTAGAGGCCATAAAGAGGCCTTCATGGAACATGGCTCACTTTGTGGGGAACACAATAAGATCTAATGGGACTTTAAATGGCATTAGAAGGGATTGGAGAAGGTACACACATAAACGCACACGCACACACCTCAGTGCAGGTCTTTTCATGTTTGCGAGTGAGATCGTTGAAGCGGGCTGTGAGGGCGTTGATTTCCGCCTGCAAAGAGAGCCGCTGACTTTCATGGTCCTCCTTAGAGATCAGACCCTGTTCTGCAGCCTTCAGGGACTTCAGCTCTCGCAGCTCCATCTCCTTATCACTCAGAACCTCCTGAGCTGCTGCTGCGCTGCTCTCACTGGCCTGCAGGGAGCGCTGCAGCTCTGCCTAAGAAGCAGGAAGCAAAAGAATTACCTCATTAAAAACAGAAATGTTCTGCTTGTTATGTCCTTGAATTAAGCAATCTCTAATCAATACACAAGCTCCTCAATACAGAGAGAAAACACTCACATATTCATTTAAATAATGAAACATGAAATAGGAAATTAATTACCAGTAATATGCAATGTCACAGAAAAACAATTAAAAGCTCTTCTCTTCAATAATATTCTCTGCTTTAATTTCTTCTAGTCCATGACATTAAAATGCAGTGATTAATCACCAACAATTTACT
Source organism: Symphodus melops (assembly GCF_947650265.1). Lineage (NCBI taxonomy): Eukaryota > Metazoa > Chordata > Actinopteri > Labriformes > Labridae > Symphodus > Symphodus melops. The sequence continues at coordinate 17,064,400 of NC_136698.1, forward strand.
ATGTGTCCCCTTCTTCATTTTAACTACAAAGCCATCTCAACTTATCAAACAAATAGCTGCTGCTAGTTGACAGGCTGCTTGTGTGTTATCCATTTAAAATCTGCCTCTTCAGAATTATTATTATATTTTGAAAACTAAACCGCACATCACGGGCGGCCATTTAAGCACAAGGTAGTGGTGTGTCTCCATCTCCTCCTTTCCTCTAGGTTCTCTTATTAAGGATGCAGGGGCTCATTGAGAAACTGACTGTTTTAAAGAAGTGAACAAAGCGACCTTGACGTCACCAATAATGTGTCTTTATTTACCTTTAAACGCACAGTGTGTAAACTCTGCAGCCAGGGGGCAAACAATCAAAACAATAACAAAAGATGGCATAGAGGCAGGAGGGCATCATGGGAATGATTCTGTCTTCTAGCCCCTACTACCTACTGTAGTCAAGAAGCTCAGGTGAAATGGAAAAGAGAAAGAGAATATGTTTACTGTAAAGCTAATGTTTACATGTATAATTTTTTATCAAAACAGAGCATACAGCCGCTTTCAGTTGCAGGTCCTGCTTTCTTGTCTTTGACTAGCATCTGGTGTTTTCTCTCCGTCATGGCAGCCGCAACAAGACATGTCCAATTACAACTATAAAATGAAGGATTTCTCTGGCTTTGATAACTCTGAATGTGACTATAATCTATAACAAAGGTTGAGTGTATTTTTTAATCACTTTAGTGCAACCTGACTTACAGGTCTCTTTGTGAGCTTCTTGTCACAGTTATACACACATTAAAATACACGCTGCAGTTTTTCTCTAAATGGGGAAATGTACTCGAAGAGGAAAAGTTTACTGAGGATTTAATTCAACTTAGAAGTTTTGTCATATCCCCCTCTGAGTAAATACAATTGTCCCGTTCCTTGCTGGCCACATTAGATAAATGGAGGTTTATGGCACTTACATATTGGCTTCACTTTCGAAAGAATACATGTATGATTTTCACTTCTTCAATACAGCATGTGGGCCTTACATGAAATCAATAAATATTTAATCTTATAAAAGAAGCCTAACATCCCTATGTTTGAAATGCCACGCTCCAAAACCATTCAAGATAAGATCTGACAATTCCCATTCTGACCTTGATTTTCTCGTGCTCCTCTCTAGGTACAGCATTCTGCATGACCTGCAGTTTGGCCTCGAGTCCTGCAGCCTGCTCTTCAGCCTGACTACGCAGGGTCTTCTCCTCCTGGAGCTCCTGCAAAGTTTGAGCCAGTTGTTCTGAAACTGCAGACAGCGCCTCCCTATGCTTTGACAGAGGCACTGCGTCTTTCAGCTGTACGGCTTCCTGTGCCCGACCCTCTCGCTCAGCACAAAGGCAGTCGAGGGCCTGGGCGGCTTCCTGCCTCGCCACCTCCAGTTCCTCTCTTACTGCTGCCAGAGAATGACTGGAGGGATCTATTTGGACAGGAGCGTGGTCATTCAGTAAAATATATAAAAGAAAGTCAGTCTTCAATACACTTAAAGAAGAAAAACAACAGCACACCTGTTATAACTGAGGGCTCCGAGCTCTCTGAATGCTCCTCCTCCTCTTCCTCTTCATCCTCATCTGTTCTTGAAGGAGGTCTGAGTCTCTCCAGATCAATGAGAGCAACGTTGAGCCTTCGAGCCACCTCCGCCCGTTCCCTAGCCAGCTGCTCACACTGGAGCCCCAGAGACACCTGCACCTCCTCCAGCTCGGAGCGGGGCACACACTTTCTCAGCTGCCCCTCCAGCTCTGCCACTCGCTCCTGGAGACGTCGGACCTGATCTCCTTCTCCTTCTTTTGCTGATGTCCTTCTATCTGCCAGGTTTGCCTCCAAGTCATCCACTTTGGCACGAAGGAGCTTCACTGTTTCAGTCTCTTCTTCTTCGCCGTCTCTCTCTTTTCTCCCTGTAGATTCTTTCTGGGCCAGAGCAGCATGGAGTTCCTTCACTTTCTCCATCAGCTGTTTGATTGTGTCACTGTCCTGGCTGCTCTGGACCGTTGCCTCGCCCCGTCTCTTAGTTAGCTCCTCCTCTAGCTCCGTCACCCTCACTCTCAGCTGCTGAGCCTCTTGGCTGGGACCCTCCTCTGCAGCCCCACGTACGACTTCAGTCACACCACCTGCCCCCTCAGTATCACGCTCAACACACTCCACAGAAAGCACCCCAAGGCGCATCTGCTCCTTCAGCTCCTCCAGCTCTGACCGGGAGGCCGCCAATTGCTCCATCAGGCCTCGCAGCTTCTCCTTCAAAGCTTTGATACTCTCTGCATCTGAGCTCGCTCCCTGAGACTTGTCATCCGCACTGCAGAACAAAACGTGATCATCAGAAGTCTTTTTTTCCCTTAAAAAACAATCGTGCATGAAAAAAACCCAATATTGAATCAAACCATAACAATACCAGGAGTAATTTTGCCTGCTGACCAATACTGGAATAATACCATCAGTTAATGAATTATACTTTTGTCAGCTAATAATTTATCAACAGCCATTTGTTAAATTAACAGTCCAAAAACTGAACGGTACTCTTTAAACTATTATAGAAGGCAAAAAGAAATGTATCAAATTCTACAAATTCATGGAAACAAAATCAAATGTTTGCACTTTTTACAGCTGCCAGTTAATTGATATACATACAAAAACGTCAACATTACTACAGGTAATATATAAAATCGAAACACTTGTACAACTAAATATTATGACTCACCTAAAAACTCTCTTTTAACCTAAATATACTCTTTTGTTGTGCAGGTATTCATCAGCCATAATGTTTAAAACATGAGAAACATCAACACAAGGCCCTGCAATCTCAGATGGCATGCTTTGACTTTTTGCACCTGCTCATGCTCCAGCATGCTGCAAGGGAAATGTAAATGCTCAGCATTCTTAAAAACTCTGTGTTAATGCCTCAACTAATGCAGGTGAGTTCAAGTGAATGTGACCTCTAATGGCTTTTTCAGTGTATGAACAAAGCTGTTTTACCACTCCTCCTCGGCCACACTGGACAACTCTTCTGAAGCCTGGGTTTGAGAGAGACGCTCCTGGAGGGCTTCAAACTCCTTCCTCAGGGTCTCGTACTGGACCAGGGGCACAAAGTCTGAGCTGGAGGTCGGCATGTCCGTGTCATCCTTTTCAAACATCTCCAGCATCTGAACACAATACAGAAGAAAATCATTTGTGATGATGGATTTATTTATTTATTTTTAAGTTAAAGTGAATACAAAACCCCCTGGTTAAATAATCCATTAATAGTTTTCCTTGGTTTATTTACGTCAAAATGAATTATGGAGTCTTAAGTATTTAATTCTTAGAAGGAGTTTTTAGTTAGTACTTCTCCTATTCACAGTCTCAGATTCTCTTTGCCCTACATTCCTGTCCGACTCAAACAGCAGGTTAAACTGACACACTTGGCCTCAGTAGCTGCTATATTTATGGAGTCGAATCAGAAGCTATATAACTAAATATTTAAAGAAAAAAAAACCCATCCTTGATTGCTCAAACCAGAATGACCCAGTCAGTGAACTACAGTATGTCTACAATATGCCCCCTTGTCTGCATCTGATGCTGTCCTGTTCTATTAATACCAGAACACTGTCTTAACGCACCAGTGTGCCAGAGAACACAGTCACAGACATAAAATGGTCATGACTAATGCTTGAGTCAGGGACATTCAGCCGTCTCTTCATCTTCAGCTAAGGAACCATTAACTGTTCACTTCACCAGTGGAAAACATTGGGTAAACATTTTTCTGCATTTTTCTGCATCTCGGCACATTCACTCTCACGACCTTACCTGCACTTTGAGAACTAGCTCAGAGTTTTGTGAGGTAAGTTCCTCTATTTGATTGCGCAGTTCAGCAGCAATCTTTGGGTCTGCAGGGACAAGAGAGAGCTGGGCCGAGTCAGCGTTAACCTCACAAGTGGCCACATCTGGGGAAGGGGAGGCTCTTGAGCGCTTGGAGAGCAGCTTCTCTAGAAGGAAAATGAAAGAGCAACCACAACAACAAAAACATCTGTGTGCTTTAGATGTGCTTATAGACAAACTCATGCATGGGAAAACGTGCATGCTTTCTATAAGGGCCTGGAAGTGCTTATTCACAGTCAGATTGTCTGTCAGTGAGCGTACCTGGGAAGTCCAACATTTCATCCATGTCCTCAGAGTCACTGGTCCCAATGCCATTGAATCCCTTCAGCTCCTTAAGGAGCTTGTCTCTCTCTGCCTCCGCCTCCTCTAGACGCTGTTTTAGTGTGGACAACTGAATTGTACATATACGTGTAAAAATGGTGGTTCTTCACAAACAACGTATTTGTCTCTGAGTCACTCAGAGCTCTAACACAAAGGTCTCATTTACACAGAGAACAGTACCTCCTCCAGAGCAGAGAGGGCGCTCTGTTGCTGCTGCTCCAAGGCTTTGATTTTCTGAAGCAGACGGCCTCTTTCGAGCCGCAGCCGTCGTATTTCCTCAAACACCTCTTCATCCTCTGACTAAGATGGAAAATCACATTAAATAAGAAACGCTAGTTAAGTTTAAATATTAATGAAGGACAAACAGCAAGTACAGCCAAGGAGAAGTGAATAGAGCTCACCTGGGCTGGTTGCTGTGTTTCAGGAGGCGGTGGAGAGGGAGACTGAGACTGGGGCATGGGGGACCGGGCAGGTGGAGCTGGACTCCTGGGCCTTGGGGACGGTGGCAAGGCCTGGATCTTCGTGATAGGAAACAGAAACAGATGATGGTTATTAAAGACAAGTACTAATGTTGTATTACACAGTTACTACCAAAGAGATGATTGTTAAATTGGCGTCCATGTGGCCACAGTTGTATCTTGTTTTCATTCATGTGGTACTATATAGGTCAAGTGTTTTTAATTGGTCGACTGGGACTCGCAATGTAAAGGTGAGACAAATATTTTGGATCATGTTGAACGTTACAGTTCTACTTTCAAATAATGTCAATGATAAATTCTGGTTATGGAAAATGGATTCATTCAAAATACAGTCCATGCAAATATATGAGTACTGATAGTAGCCTGTGCCATCCACTGAAAGGCAGGAAACCAATGATGGAGGTCAATGTACCCTTTATTTATGCTTATGAAATAGTGTACATAATGTTTCCATCCACTGAGAGGTTTCTCACAGTACCTGAAGAGGAGAGCGGGGTGGTGGAGGAGCTTTCCTTTTGCGGGGGGCTGTGCCCCCTTGCGTGGATGAGGCACCTGAGGGGACTTGGGGGTGCTGCGTGGGGGTGGGAGGTTGATCACAGACAAGCAGAGGTCAAGCTCAACTTAAAAAAACGTGAAAGCAGAGGGAACTTTGATAAGACACAGTGTCCGTAACAAATGGGGAACGCAAGCCAATGAAAAGAAAGCAGAACACAAAAACAATGAGCTCATATTGAAGATATGCACAATATGATCAGCCAGAGAAGGCCATGATCTCATTTGATGGAGGGAGTGATCCATCACACGGCTATGCAACATTACCTCCTCGCTTGCGCCCTCAGCAGCTATGTATGAAGGAGAAAAGAGACACAAGAAACTTAAATCTGTAGAGCACGATACAGACATACTTGTGCATGGTACGAATAACTGTGCGAAGCCTCTTTATTTCTTCTCTAAAACTAAGAACACAAGGCAGCACGTGAACACCAAATCATCTCCTTCGCGTCGTTTTCAAACCAGCCAAGGTGTGGTTTTTTTATCGTCAGCAGTGGCTCTGGTAGGAGATAAAAGTGGAACAAGCTTTGCTCCTTTTTTTAAACCCGCTTTAGATTCACACCCAGCTGTCCTCCTGATCCACTTCCTTCTATTACAGTAGTGTCCTGGGGGAGCTGAAAGCCAGGATCCAGAGCAGCACATATACACGCACAGAAGTCATACAACGGGGCTGATAATCTGTTAGATGCTGCTGCCCCGTGCTTCATATGTAAGTATCAGCTTATATTAATACAAATCTGTCCACTTTTTTTTTTTTACAAACCTTGCTTTATTTTAATTGTAATTATTCATTAATAAAGAAAGACAGTGTCTATAGGGAAACACATCTTAATTGGAAAGGTCATGTCACAGCAACCACTGCTTATAAATATAAATAATAATAAATAAAGACTACACGCCCTGTTCTGTACCTGGAGGTGCTCCATTCTCCAACATATGCATGATGCCTTGGTTGCCACTGGTTACGCTGTAGTCCATGGCTTTGTGTCCAAGAGCGTCAACCAGCTGTGTGTTGGCCCCACCCCTCAGTAGAGCTTCTACTGTCTCAACACTGTCACTCTCACAAGCCAGCATCAACGCAGACCTGTGTTTCCAAACAACATATCGTAAACTTAAAGGTAGACAGCATCATTAAGAGGAGAAACAACGGAATTGAGTCTCATACAAGTTTGAACAAAACTTTTATTTTTAATAAAATAATCCAGGCCGTGTTTCATTAGGATTTGTAGGACAACTATACCAAATCACTTAAATGTCCTATTGAATGGCAGTCTGAAGAAATCTTGGTCTTTTCTTGAGGTTTCTGTTAACTGAGGGATAACTCTCTAATAGTCCTGATGTCCAAGTAAAAACTAAAGCAACTGGCCCCTGCTGGAGGTCTTGACCTGCATCCTTCCAAACCCAGCCCATCCAACAGAGACGTTCTCTGGGAATCCGTCCTACGTCCTAACCCAGAAAACCCATCTGCTGTGACAATAATCATGTGTGGGGTTTTCTGAGGGGTTCTAGCTTAGCTAAGAAAGCCGCTTCATGACCAAGTCTGCCTCAGCAGGCCACCCACTGTCAAACCCTCATTTCATTTCGGAAAGCTTTAACCAAAACCACACAAGAGCAGGCAGTAAGATATTAGAGGTCAGGGTGGTGACCACTCACTAAACCCTGACGACCACACAGAGGATTCAGAAAATCTCTCTCTTGGTGGTTTATCATACATTTTGCAGTACCTTCCCTGGTTGTCTTGAATGTTTGCGTCGGCACCTCGGCCCAGCAGAAAGGCACAAAGCTCCACTCTGCTCATCTGTGCTGCTAGGATCAAAGGGGTGGCCCCATCCTGACAAAGACATGTACAAGATTATTCAAACATGGAGGGGAGAAAACTGAGATTTTATCATGTCGTCTGGTGTGATCAGAGCAAGGATAAATAAAGAACCAGTGAAACCAAGCTTTAACTACCTCATCCAGGGCATCCAGACTTGCTTTAAAGTCCCACAAGGTCTCTGTGCAGGACAAGCAGCCACTGACCGCTACAGGAGAGCATCAGAATAATGGCTGACCTCAGATCAATATATTCAACATCGTATGTACTGTGTGAAGTGAACATTAAATCACTCATCATTACTCTTTGGAATAATAGATTAAGGTTGAGTTTGAAAGTTGAAGTTGTGTTTCCTTTAAGTGTTCGGTGACTGAACAGCTGTCACAATATAGATCTGTCCATGTCACCTGCATGATGAAGCGGTGTCCTGCCAATGGTGTCAGTGCAATCCACTGCTAATCTCTCCTGTCAAGGGAAGAGAGGAAACGGCAGCACACAGCAAAAGATAAACCATGTGTGATAAGAGCAGTCTGCAATGTCATGATGTCGTCAACCTGACTATGTTAAAGATTTTGTGTTTTACCTGTAACAGTCTCTTTAAACACTCTGATTGGCCGTTTTTAGCTGCGAGATGAAGGGCTGTCAAGCCTGGTATAATTTACAAGCAGATCATGACTCGTATGATTCAACAGCCTTGGGTTGTGAGATAAAAATTAATGGGAAAAAAAAAAAAAGAAATGCTGATTGGATAATAAAATATCCTACCAGCTCCATCGGTGATGTTGAGGTCTGCTCCCTGAGCGATGATGACCTCCAGGCAGTCTAGTCGCCCTCGCGATGCACAGAGGTGGAACCTGCAAGAAGAGGAAGGACACTTTAATCATTGTAGGTGAGGAAGTATCATTATGCTGTATTTCAAATGTGATTCCGTGTACAACTCTGACTGCCCTATCAGTGGGGTCTCCGCCTTCAAATGACTTTTTTTTTTTGCAATGTGAGAAAATGCGTCTTTTTCAGTTTACAGGAAGCAACAGGTGAAGTTAAAGTACACAAACTCAAATCTAAGAAGAAGGTAAATAAACGTAAGGAACCTTTCCTTCGACTTGAGAAATAAAGTACCCAACTTACGCTGACTTGCCCTCCGCATCCAGCTTGGTAGGGCAGAGACCTTTTTTGGCGATGAGAGCCATAACTTTGTCGGGTTCATTCTGCTCCACGGCCTGCAGGAGCCTCTCGTCACTCTTACTCCAGTCCTGACTCTGAGGGAGCCGGGGTAAAGAACAGGTCAACGCCTTGAAATGCCCCAATGAAACTGACACCAAAATGCATTTCTCATGCAACAAACAAACAAAAACAACTAACGTAAATATGAGGCCTGCGGGAATAAGACCCAAAGAGAATGTGCAACAACTAAGGAAATGCATACACAAGTTTTACAAGTTACAATGAACTTCTTAGAAGGCATAATATTTATAAAAACAGGTGATCTATCTATCTTTGTCTTTCTATGACAAGTGGATAAAGAGACAGAAAATACCTACTGGAAGTGGCAGCAGACTGAAGCAAGGACAGAGTCGCTTCATCAGGCTAAAAACAGGCTGCTGAGGATCCATACTGTAACAGCTAGCAATGCTTCACACACACTTCACTAAATACAGCTCCACCAAGCCACCACTGTGTTCCCTGACTGACAATCCACTCAGCGTAATGGCTAAATCGCAAACGCAAACATTTTCATTCATTTCTCCAGTGAACTCTGCATATCCTTAAGAGGTCATAACATCAGAGTAAGCTACATACCAGTGAATTAAAAATCCTCCAATGAAGTGCATATCTCGCCACATTACAGCTCCTATACACACACTGTGTCACTGCTACTGTATTTTCTGTCCTCACAACAACGTCCCCCAATGCAAAGCTCCCTGTCCGCATCCAAATTGTGATCCGGTCATCCTCTTTCGGTTGCTTGCAGAGCTACAGCACAGGGACACACGCAGCCAGTCTTCAGTACCCCTGCAACTCTCTCTCACACACACAGACACCTCCTTCTTCCCCTCGCTGTCCTCCTTTCTCTAACCTATTAATTTCTTTTTCTCCAGAGCAGGCTTCATCCTTCCCTCCGTTAATGTTAGTTTTAAGTCAGGTTCTGTACGGTACCCCCCCCCCCCCTGCAGCGTCACACTATGCTGTAGATCTGTTCCTCTGCAGTTACAGAGCTAGGCCTGTGTGATGTGAGGACTCAGCAAAAACAAGAGAAACTGAGCTGGCTCTGTTCGGCAGGTTTGGATTGTTATTTACAGGGAGGAGGGGAAATAGGGAGGCAAAAACAAGCTAACATCTGTGAAATGTTCTCAGGAAATGGAAGTCTCAATGAGGCTATTATTACATATGAACCTTGTGTTTTACCCGACATTTACAGTTTTTAAGTTGGGTATAGGCTGCTACATAAAACAGGCCCCCTGAGCAGCTAGCTCAACAGCCTAAGATCATACTTGTCTCCAATGTTGTGATGATGCAGTAACATGGAGGTAGAATTTCTCCGTATGGGAGCAGCCAGTAGAAAGTTCATCATCAGGATCCAAATTCACATCTAAAGCTATCAGCTGCCATTTTGACTGCAGGAGGATGTGAACAGTGCTACAACGATGCAAGTTCTTAGCCCTGACATGACAAAGTTCCTTGAAAGTCCCAGAATATCTTAAAGGGGGACAGCAGGAAAGTGTGGATTCTTTCATTGTCTGTGCATGCTTGTGAATAATTGAAGGCTAACTGAGAGCTCTGGTGACAGCAGCAGTCTGCAGACAGACCTGCTCACCTGCTGCTGCTCAGTGACACTGAAACCCAGTGCTACTCATACAAACAAGAAGGGACCTGGGATCTTTATGAATGTATCCTTAACGTAAAGCAGATTTAATATCAGGTTATTACACAGCTGGTGGGACTTAAACCTCCAAATAGAAAACTGGTGTCATAATTGTATTTATTTAAAACAACTGTACAGCAACACATGTCCATAAGAAGATGGTTCTTACCTCGGTCTTTTTAAATTTTGCCTTCAGACTTTTCATAATGGGGTTAATAGCCTCAGTCTCAATACAAACACTGCAATGATAAAGATACAAGGTTGAAATGAACAGTTTTTTTCGTGTTATTAATCAACAACCTGCGAGTCATTCGTCAACAGTAGTAACAGAAACATGGCAACATGTGGTTGTATCAAAATTGTAGCTATAGGACATATAAGGACTGTACCAACCAACAGCATGCTTACAGCCCTAATATAATTACAAAACTTGAAACAAAGGTATAAAGTGAGCCGCTCGACGTGCAGCCTACCTGTAGGGGTCCCGCTTCAGGTAAGCATCTCTTCTACCCCCTAAGCTTTTCTGTAAAATACTGAAGTCACTGATGCCTCGAGGACAACGGATATGCACCCGCCCTCTTCGTATATCAACCAATCAGCAACGCGCAAAACACCGGATCAGCGTTTGATTGGAGATGATTTGTGTGTCTGTCGCGTGCAGCTCAAACATGTCAAATAAGAAGCGTTTTAAAATTGCGTGCCGAAGTCATAGACATAATAATATATGTATTATATGACATAATATACGTATATTATGTCTATGTGTAGAAGTTAGGAGTCGTAATTCTGTGCTTAACACCAAAAGTGCTTACAGACTGAAAAGACGGTAAACTGAAAGAGTACAATTCCGTTAGGTACGTCCTGTCATTGTGTCGGTGTTTTCCTCCATCGTAGAAATCCTAGGTAAATTAAACACAGTGGGTTAAGATAAAGTTCTTTGTTTTGGACATTTTTGCCAGGCCAATCACTGGCGCGCTCAAGTAAGTTCAACCAATGGCAACAACGGATAAGCTGGACCCGGAAGTCCATTGAACTGCAATCAAATAATGAGGCGAGTGAAAAAAAATAGTAGTATAGCCTTTTTGAACAAATTGCCACTGAGCTTTGTTCTTCATTAAAATTCATATTTTCAATGTAATGATGGCATTGGAGATTGGGCCTAAAGTTGTATTTGTTTTATAGTCCTATATTCTACATGTTTTAAGCTATCCGGCTCTAAGAGTCATAGCTGACAGTTGCCACTTTGACAATTTCACTGTGTGTGAAGTCAAATTAGACCGATCCCTGTTGACATACAAGACTGGATACATGCATTATACACAAACCACCAGATGAGGGCAGTAAACACAAGGAATACGAGACCTAATAAAATGTATTCCATTAGTGCAGTAGGCCTAGAAGTCCTTGGAGCATCTTATCAGCTCTAAATTCGTTAAAAACAGATTTAATTGAAATGCATGAGTTTGAAGGAAAGCCGATAATGATTTGTGTCAGACAGCACATGACTGTCTTGAGCCACTGATGCTTTGCAGCATGTTTGTGAACATTTCATATTTATAAAGATGCAATTCATTTGGGGAAGAGCAACAACTGAAAGCTGAAGTTTAGAGGGAATTTCACATCCATATTTAGCACTTTATAATGAGGGCTTCTTATTAATTTTGAAATGTTCCACAGCGCCTTGTTGTTTCTGCTAGATTCAATTAAATCTTTGGTTCCTATGCAACAGTGTATATTTTGCATGCAAAAACACATTGACTGTTTTCCTTTCTGTAAGTCTGGATGAGATGATTAAATTATCTCTCACTGTGATGTATCCCTTCTTTTTCTACCTCCTGCTCTCCATGCGTACCTCACTTGCCGAGTCAGACAGTGCACCTGTCTCTTTCTTTCTTTTTATTTTTTCATCCCTCGCTCAAGTTTTAATCATGTACACAATTCTAAGTTTTACTTCGAGCAAGATGGAAACAATTTTGTGTGCTCTATATGTTTCTGGATTGGATGGGTTAAAGGTTTAGACCAGGAAGATTGTGCAGATGAAAAGGGGATGTATCAGAGGAGAGGGATAGGAGGAAGGTGATTGGTACATTCAAAGGCGATACAAGAGCAAAAGCTGAAAAGGTGTGGAGGTATCTGCGAGTAGTATGGGCTGGAAGGGTGCAGGGTCCCTAAAAACCAAAAGATGCTTGTATTAGATGAGAGCATGAGATTTTAACTTGTGGAAATAATTCACAAGGGAACTCAGTATGAAGAGATATTCTTCAATTGAGATCATTTAACAAGATATATTTTCGCTTTTTAAATTAAACAAATGTAAGAAATGAGAAAAGTAAAACATAGCTGGATTGAGAGGCAGGACACTCAGGATGGTGGAGCAGAAGAATAGTTGCAAGATCCTTTTACTGGCTCCAAATGGCAGGATGACATGAAGGAAAATAAATCCCCTATTAATCCACATGGCGTGTCCAGGAAAGAGCAGTGTCTACATACACTCCCATATATTTAAAAGATGAGCACTGTGTCTATACAGTGTGTCTAGAATGATGACTGGAGGAGGTGCAAACTGTGTGTTATCAAAGATATCCTCCAATGTCTTGATGGGATCCCCCGAAGATAATACCTCTCGCACGCCTATCTTGTTCTCATGATACAGACTAGTTCTCACAATATATGAATTTTGCTCCATGAATTTTGGACATCACCATGTTCTAGTTCTGTTGTCATAAACACATGTGTTGTAGGACAAAAGGGAGATATTAAAGAGGAACCCTGGAGAACTGAAAAGATGCAGCGCAACAAATTTAACAGGTCTTCGGCTGAAGGCTTGCCATGTCCTTCTGTTGTCACGTTTAGACACTCATCATTTTATCAATGGGACTGATGGGACCTCAAAGCAGGTTGCAATAACACACTCATTGAGATTTCAGATTTCCTAAACACTCAAAGACTCTTTAGCTCAATGACTCTGTTCAGGATCTGAAGCCAGTGATTGGAGAACACAAGAGTAGACATACTTAGGCAGGAAGACATGAAGGATTTGATGACATAATGCAGAGCAGTGGGGGTGGATTCTGGCTGAGTGACCTCACCCAGCCTCCCGCCCTGGGAGAAAGTGAGTACATGAGTGTCGTAAAGACAGTCATTTAACGGACTTAGATGGCCGTACCCACTGTAGCACACAATCCAATTTAAAACGTGGATACTTGAATAATGGGACATCGCTGTCATTCAAGGAGAAGTAAGAAACAGAGGTGATTAAACAAGCACTCACACACATTTTTAATAAAGATGGACAGAATTCAGTGCTTTTTGTCACCTTGGTTTTTTTTTTTGTCTACACCTCCAACTTAACAGTGTTGTTTGTGTTGCCCAAAGGATGATTCTCCCCCATCTCCTCCATATGTGAACAGTTTACCAGTTTTATTCACCTCCCAGGCTTTTGCAGTTCTAGAAAAGTGCAACATTTGGGGCTTAAGCTTAAGTGAAGCTAAAATAGGAAGATTCTTCTGTGATGTCACTCTGATAAATAATGCACGTCTTTGGGGCACATGTCGTGCGAGCTGTTTTTTTCCTCCTCAGTTTCAGATCCTCATTTGTTCCTCCCATGCAGATGTGATTTTGAAAGATGAGTATCTCTAGTTGAAGCCGGTGTGATGTGCAGACATTTCAATGAATGAACGGTCGGCTGACTGCGATAGAGAATAGGAGGATATTCCTTTGGGAATGAAGCACCTCCCCTTTAATCGCTCGGCTGAGTTTAGTCTCGGAGCTGTAGTCGTTCACTTCACTAGTCAAGCACACGTTTTCCGTCAGAGGAGCACAGGAGGATTGCGGGGCTTTTGTTTAGTTCAAGAAAGCTTCTTTTTTTTTTCTTGATTGTGTGGAATAAAAGCGCGAGCACTTCTCTGTGCCGTTTTGTTGTGATCGACATGAAGAATCAAGAAATAAAACGTCAAAAGTGGCCGCAGGACTGAATTGGATTGGTAAGTAGTGTGCTTTCACCTCTCAGCGATCACTCGTGTTTAAATCCAGTGTTTTGGGGAAATGTTTTCAGTGAAAGTTAAAGAAAAAAAAATGCACGTTGCATGGAAAGCTTTTCAAATCAGAACAAAACTAACTGTTGGTGAATTTACAAACGGAAGGTAAGGAAATATTAAATGTATTAACTTATTTGATTCCGCATAGCTTTCAAACTGTCATTCAGTTTTCGCCATGTTTTTTTTTTTTTTTTTTTTTATCAGTTTATAAACCGTAATTGCAGCCTTTGGGCAAAGTCCAGATGGAGATGTTATTGCTCACTGGGTAAAACAAAAGGCGTGCGTAAAGTCCAGCTGCTGGTGCAGTTAAATGTCACACGACTGCATGTAATCGTAGAACTGACTGTGGGTGAGTGGAGAAAATATTACAGCCCCAATGTTACGAGAATCAAGACCTGTGGATTAATCCTGTTCTGATTGTAAAATACTTGTTTATTCCTTAATCTGTTCGTTTACTTGTCCTGGAAACCAAATGGCACCCTGCTTAAACTGAATATATTTCAGAGAATAAACTCAATAATCCACGTGTGTCCTTGTGTGCCCTTTCCTGCAGCTTCCTAGTCCCACTTCATAACTCACTAGAAGCAGAGCTGCTATGGCCAAGTGGCTGAAAGACTACCTGAGCTTCGGCAGCAGGAAGGTGCCTCCTCAGCCGCCCACGCCTGACTACACAGAGAGCGAAATTCTTAAAGCATACCGCCTCCAGAGGGACCTAGACTTTGAGGATCCATATGAGGACTCTGAAAACAGATCCAGAGGCGAGTCTGGGACCTCTGACCCTGCTACACCTGTGTACGGGTCTCCAATGAAGACATCCAGTGTGGATATGAAATCTCCCAAACACAGACTGATAAAAGTGGATTCACAGGAGCTCGGACGCACCAAGATCCTCCTCAGTGCCATCTCTATAGAGGACCAGCAAGAGCCTGTAAGAGCCCCAGTTTCTCAGTGTTTGTAGGTGTTGAGAGCGAAAAGCAGGTGGTGATAGCAGACACTTTTGTATGTGGGTGCTCTCTTGTGAAGTGGAGGAGGCAAGTAAGTGTCTGAGAAGAAAAGCCCTCTCTCATGCAAGGTTTCCATCTCTATGACAGCTTTATTGATCAAACTCCATAAGCAAGTGACTGCTGATGTTTGTCACAAATATGCATTGTTTTCATAAATCACATTACATCCCACGTGGGACATAAATTCGCTTACCCTAGATGGAAGGAAGAATTATTGACGGCTCGAGCACACCATTGAGTCGGAGAGGGTCACAGTCCCATGAGTTTATGTCCTACCATAAATAATAAATGGGGTTTGGTTTTGCAAGCTGAGAGAGCCCCTGTATGCGCACATGTTGGGCACCATATACAGCGCACTGCATGGTGATATGTCATTGGCCACAGGGAGGTATAATTCATACTCTGTCAACGGGACTGCAGTGCTTTCCTTTCTTTGTTCTCTTCTATAGACGGAGAGAAAAGGCAAACAGATGTTGAGCGAGTTGCTGGAGAAGATGCAAAAGTTTTACAAGGAAATGATCTTCACATTCATTCCGCTCAACATATGCTGAGTATGTTAAGGAGAGCTTCAGGCTTTTCAGCGCGGCAGTTAAATCCATGACCTGGCTCATGGAAAATGCTACAAGTGCGAAAGTCCTGAAGTGGATTGAAGAAACAGTCTTAACTCAAGTCGATAGCTCCCCCTCTTTCTCTACCCCTCTCTCCTCCTGCTCTCATTAATTTCCCATGCTCTGTGGGAACATCCACAGTCTAATTAACATTGCAGATTCCTGTGCATCGATAGGTATCCTGTTACTAAAACAACATGGGATTATGATGTAGTTTTTGGAGGGCATGATTGTGACTTTAGCGGAACTGTGTGAAGAGAGTCTTGCTTCAACAATTTTCTTTGTCACAGAGAGAGAAACAAGGGGTGTGTGTGCGGGTGTGTGTGCGTGTGTTTGTGTGTGTGTGTGTCCCTCCATATGGCTGCCTTTGTAGCTGTCAGTATGCCAGCTGACCATTGCTTTCCTCCTGTGCTTGCATAAAGGAACAAATACTCCCCACAACCAAGCAGCACCCTCAATACTCTCTGTGCTCTCCCTATAAAAATCCCAGCTTCTGAACACGGGAAGATTCAGGGTCGTGTGTCATGTTGCTTATTTGTAGCAATAAAGATACAACAGAATTAAATCTTAACAGCTTTTAAGAGGGAGCTATTTTTATCGCTAGTATATCATTGGCTTGGTTTTGTGATGCTGCACACTAAAGGTGCAAATTAAAGTCTTGATTCTCAAGAAGGGTTTTGGCTGTAATCACACTCTGTTATTAGCGTGCCACTGAGCAAGGATATCATTGCCATTTGATTCCTGTGCTGCTCTCTCTATGTTGATGAGCTATTGTGTTTCCAACCGTTCGTCCTTTTAAGCTTTTATAAAAGTTAGGTAGGTAGGATGCATTACCTCAAGTGGAAGTGTGGGTTCTACAAAAAGCGGATGTGAAAACTCTATAAAAGTCCAATTCATTGTAGCATTTGATTATAATTTTAACAGTTTGCACATTTACAGTTCCTGCAAGAAAGATCAATAAAACATGTTTCTTTATGTCTTCATTTATCATAGCAAGCTATGGAAGACGGGATGTTTTTTTTTCTCTACAGGTTTGAGGGAGGTTGTTGTTCTAAAGCAAAAAGCTTTATTTCTTGTGTTTGGTCCTTTAGGTGGTGCCATCAGCCCCACTGGCAGGAGACACAGATTACTCTGACCCGTTCGATGCTCGCTTAGACCACAGGCCAGAACCAGTTTACGGACCTGCTCCCTGCGAGAACAACGGCTACATGGAACCGTACGAGGCCCAGAGGGTCATAACGGGTCAGTGGACTTTTTATAACTCAGCAGTCCAGATGTTTTGTGCCATGCTGTTATCATAGCTGTTTGGATTTAAGTTCCATTTCCTTCATATTTAGAGCCTCTTTCATAGTATTTAAATATGAAGGTGTTTCATTGCCTTTTAGGTTGACAGAATCATCGATTTAAAATATGGACTCTGTTTTACAACTAAAGCACAGCAATAATAAATTACCCTTTTTATGCTTTTTTTACTCTTCTTTTTCTTTCTACTTCTGTAGAGACCTCTATCCTATTTACATTTTCCCAAGTCTTTGTTCTAAAAATACAGGTTTAAAACGCAGTGCCGCTCATTAATTCAACTTTAATGAGTCCATTTGTAAGTAGAAAGCGTTGCATGTTTTTAGTTCATCCCAGGTGGTCTTTTTTTCCTCAGCCTCACAAAATGTCTTTTTTTTTTTACAGATGTGTATCCAGGATCCATTATCAGATCCTCCCTCCTTCTTCCCATTCCCTTCTCTCCCACATCATCCGCTATCGTTTTCCATTTGTCTCTCCTCCCATAACATCTCTGTCTGCCCCTTTGCACTGCACACTCACTGCTCTGTCCCAGTCATTTAGTGTAACCCCCCCACTCCTCCTTCTTCCTCCATTTCTCTTTTCTCCGTCTCTCTTCATCTCGAGGGGCTCTCCTCGGCCCTAAGGGGAGTCTGGCTGTGTCTCTCTCATCTGGCCTCTAGCACACTTTCTGACCTGTCCTCCTCTTTTCTGTCACATATACTGCTTTTTTGCTGATTAAATTAAGTTTATAATGTTAGAATAATAGTGAAAGTGGCATCTTTTTTTTTCTTTGCCCTACTGAGAAGCCTTCAAGAATTTTTTATTTTTTTTTCATTTGCTGCAGCTGGATGAAGCCATTGGAGAGATGAGATTCTTGCTGTAGATGGCAGAGCACTTGGGAAATCATTGTCACTGCTCTTTCTCTGACTTTGAATTGAGCCTGTCACTTCAAGGCTGTCTGTCTGCCTGCTTTTGTCTGTCTGTCTTTCCGTCAGTCATTGCTCAAAACGCAGCACAGTGAAATAGACAGATGTGAGATTGGAATAGTAATTATCTCAACAAAGACTGTCCTGAAAAGAGACAGAATGTACTTTTGGGTCAGAAAAAAACATCTTCAGTTTATTGTTTAGTTTATGTGGACACAACTCATCCATTTCCTGCTCTGTATGCATTAACATGTCCTCATTTCCCTCAATTTCCAACCTCTGCCACCTTTCTGTCAAAGCCCCCCCCCCACACACACACACACAACCTTATGTTTTCCTCTATCATGTTTCCTGCAAATTTCTCATTTTATTTCCCTCCATGGCTGTTTTTATCTCTCAGTCTTCATCTTCTCTATCTCCAGGCTGTGGCTCACACTGCCGGCTCCCAATGCAGGTAGAGCAGCGCTCAGCCCCACTGTGCTTCTGTCTCAATGACTTAACATCAAACGATGACAGAACCCCCCCCCCCCGGTCCTTCCCTCCCATCACCCCGCTCCTCCCCTTTACTTCTTTGCTACTTCCTTCTTCCTCCTGCTTCTCTCTTCTCGCTCGCCTTGCTCCTCCTCTCTCTAAACATTTTCCTCTCCACCCTCTTATTCATAAGCTCTGGGTCTTTCCCCAGGGTCTCCAGTTGGTCGCCATGGTGACTACAGGGTGTCATATAGTGTGAAGGTTAAAGTTTTTCTCTGCTTTTCACCAGTGAACACTTCCATTTAGTCTTTTCATCCTTCTCACATGAATGCATTGCTGCTGGCTGTGTGCACAAAAGATGCATACTCCTTCATTTCCTCCTCCTCCTCCTCTCTTACACCTGTTTTTTAAAAGGTACATTTTTAGGTCAACATATCAAAGTGCCATTGCTTATTGCTGTTGCAGCAGCTAAGAAGCTTTCATTGATGCATTCAGATTTTATCCCTGCGCTTCTGTCAATAATATCAAAGCTTTTTATCTCACGGCCATATTGGTCTCCCCTCAGCCGCCGAAGGTGCTGAGAATTGTTTCTGGGTTGGAAACCACTGGGAATTTAATGAAAATGTTACAAAAGCAACATGACTGCTGTTGTGAGCTATTCCAGATTGCTGCTGGGATTCTTGATGGACATTAGAAGGGGGGCTGGGGTTGTCTACAGTGTTGCTACTCAGCATCTAGCCCAGGGCCTCGTTAAGCCCCCCTATATGAGATTCTGAGCCCATGGCAAGCTGTGCAAACATCATTTCTCGCTCTCCCTTAATTCAAGTCATGTCAGAGCTCAACAGGCATTTTAATTACTTTCTTGTTTAGAATAATGTCAATGTTGTGCATAAAAGAACTTCATGGCTACTGGCAAATGTGATTTCTTTATGCTGTTTATTTTCCTTGCAGACTGGTAGAAAAGCAACACACCCGGAACCATCTTAATTTTTTTGAATGCATGGTCGAATGAATGCTTTTTTTTTGCATATGTATCAACACAGAGCTGCAGCGAGGACCAGGAGGGGGGCGATCCCGAGGTGGGGTGCAGCTCTATGATACACCTTATGAAGATGAGCGAGGCCAGCGCCCTGGTTTTGTGTATGGGGAACCTCACGAGGAGAGTAAGGAGAGCAGCAGGCTGCCACAAGACGACGAGCGACCAGCTGATGAGTACGACCAACCCTGGGAATGGAAAAAGGACAACATCTCCAAAGCTTTTGCAGGTCAGCAGAATAGTTATCACTATATTCTAAACACAAGTGATAAAACATGAAGGCTCTTCTGTTGCCGAGGACTAGATTTGCCTGGATTATCTTTCTTTTTTTCGTTTTTTTTCGTTTTAAATGGCGATATTACATATATTTTCAGAATTTTTTGGGAAGATTCTGTGTTACAAAAACCTCTCGAACTGTTTTGGCTCTGGCTTGCAGCAGCAATGCTAAATAAAACTTTGCCTTTCCAGTACAGTTTACTGATTAGTATAGAGACCAAGTTTCCCCATGGTCCTCTACCTACTCCTGGACAGATGAGTACTCCTTTCTGAATTTCAAACACAAACCTGGAGAAAAAAATACTTTACTGAAGAAAGGGAATTTTTCATTTGCAACAGGAAAAATAGCTCAGAGAGTGCTCAAAGGAGCTGTCATAAAGGCCAAAGCCCTCCCAGGAGATAGCAGAGTGCCTTGCTGCTGATACTTTATCGTGAAACACTCTTCTAACTGTAGTGCCTGCACCCCCATCTCCAAAGCTTTTTTTGTCGGACATGGACTTTCATTCTCAGCTCAAATGACACACCTTCTTGTTACTATTGATTTTTTTTTTTTTTCCTTTCGCACATGTGAAGGACTCGAGTCACAACAACCTCTGAGATGGTCATTAGAGTTGACAGAGACGTCTTGTTTGTGTGTGTGTGTGTGTGTGTGTATAAATGAGAGCGATGCAGTAGGCGTCATTAAGGGCAAGGTTAGCAGTGGCACGCACATCAGGCAAGGTTCAGTCTCTTTTGATTGTCATCACATCAGCAGTATTTTAAAAAATAACTGGCAAACTGCATGCACTATATTTAAAATTGCACAGTCAGTGCATGGCACATCTCATCCAATTATTTCTGTCTACTGGGTGTAATTGAAGAAGGGAGTAAAGAAGTAGTAAGAGAAACAGCGGTAGACTGATGGCTCATTTAGGAGTGGATAGGTGTAAGGCATGCCTGGTCAAGTCCACTTAATTGAGCTGCCTCTGCAAGTCACCGGGGTCAAGGTGATGCGATAATAAATCAACCTCTCCTCCTTTGTACTCCTCTCCATCCCTATCTCTCCTCCCCTTCACCCCCCCCCCCCAAGTTAATTACATGCCTGCATGTGCATGACTGATCAGGTGCTAATAAGAGTCATGGTCAGCAAACCATTCCCTGAACACTCAGGCATACAGATATATATATCCATTCACACCCGCTTCATGCTCAATTCACATGTAACAGAGAGCAGTAGAGAAAGAGAACCCCTAACTTATTTGAAAGTGGAGATAATTTCAAAAGAGGTTCATGACAGTTAATTTAAAAAGCCAACATCACCTCTCACCTACTTGGCACTCCTTCCTTGCCTGTCCGTCGTTTTCTTCTTCTCTGGCTTGTTCTCTTTGTGCAACATACAGTATGCACTCCTGCTGGGTAGCGCTTACAGCACCATTAGAGGAGGCAGTGGAGGAACACGCTCGTGCGGCTCGAGTTGTCTGACCCCTTGTTTTTTCCATTTGGAGTCAGCACTCTGAGCTGGCGTGCTGTCTGTCTGAGCCTACCAGAGCACTGAAGTGTAAACACACAAACAGTATTTTCCATTCTCACATTTAATCCATATTCCCAGACCTACCCGTCGTTGCTAGGCACGACCCACATGTGGGGGAGAATGAAGAGATGGAAAGAGGGGAAAAAGAGATAGAAGGAGGTATGAAACGGAGACAGACAGAGAGAGAGAGAGAACATGTATAAAGAGGCTCCAGAGAAAGCTAGATGGAGAGAGAAATAGAAGGGGACGTCCAAGGTTATGTTTGGTGGCAGCTCAATGGATGTTTGTGAGGGCCCTGTGTTTCAGAGGGGAGGGGCGTCTGGGAGAATTAATGGTCGGAGGGGGCTGTGGCGAGGTGAGGAGATGGGAGAGAAGGGGGGAGTCACAGGGCCATTGTGGCAGGATGCAATCAGTCATGCGCTAACACAGGCACACACTCTCACACATATATACGGCACCACTGCAGCGCTGACAGGGCCGTCCCTGCAGCCCTCCCTCATTCTCCCTGTGGATGTGACACACTCACTCAGATAACCCGCTACAGGGGGCAAAGGGGGGCATCACAATCTGCCGGCAGCCCCTCATCATCACCTTCACACACACACACACTGACACACGTGTGGATTCTCGACTAGGTTTCTCAGCTCTTATTATCAGGCAGCTAATTGAAGTGTGAGAAGAGGTTGTGTGCATGTTGGCACAAATAAGTGTAAGGGTGTGGATGTTGGAGGAGATGGGGGTTGGAGGGGAGGTGGGTGGATAGTATGGCTGCTTCATATAGTGGATGTGTTTGTGCGTCACTCAGAATCTTTTCTAATTATGATTTTTCACGGCTTTTTCATGCTTTTTATACAACCGCCTGCCTGAATCTAATTTCTGGGCTATTCAAATATAATCTAAAATAAGCTTGCCTCAGAAGCATTTTATTTATTCTCATTTTGTATTGGAGTCCACTTCATCCAGCTCAGTGAGGTTGAGTCTTGCATTGCCAGAGGGGTCAGACCTGACAGGCCCCTCTCAGTCAGCAGGGCTTTAATTACAGCGTTTGAAAGCTGTCACAAGTCGACATCATCCACCTCAAATTACAGCACTCATTAATTCCTGGAAGTCAATACATAGTCCAGCAGTGAGATATGGGCCCTGAAGACATTCAGCACCAATTAGTGAGCTAATGGGAGACACAATTTCATTATCTATCCGATGGCCACACCTATGAACAGATGAATGGGGGTTTCATGTTTAGTTTAGTTTTATTCTTCTGTACAGAAGCCTCGGAGTCATTTGATGGAGATGATGGTCGTCTGGTGGAAAATTGGCTACATGATGAGAGAGAGCTGGAACTGTTGATGGGCAAGGTGAATGGAAAGTGAATGAATAACATTGCAACCCCCAGTAATTACTATTATGGTGCCATTGAGCAAAGCACTTATCCTCCACTTGTTCCAGTGCAGCTGCTCATTAGGGAAACAGCAGAAGAGTGGAGCTATAGAGAAAAGCTGCGGGGTGTGAATGTGTGCATCATTCAAGCAAAAGGATGGTGGAGAATATGTTTTTTTTTTTTCATTTGGGTTCAGGTAAACTGTTTTTAGAACTTAAAAGGAAGTGAAGCAGGATAACTATGTGGGGGTTATGTCAGTTGGTTGGACAGTCCACTACTCTGGTCTGGACTGAGAAATCTTAATACTTGCTGGACAGATTGACATGCAATCGTGTGCAGATGTTTGTGCTCCAGAGAGAATAAATCCCTCTGACTTCAGTTGGGAGTCCCCACAATATAATCATCTTCATATTTGAAACAGACATTCATACTCTCCTCAGGATGAATTGTCAAACTAGGGTAATCCCATTGAATTTTTTTCAGATCAGTATTAAGATCAAATAAAATGTCCAACACTTTGCTTTAAGAGCCAGTTTCTGCAGCACTACACAGACCCACCAGCTAATTGGCAAATGAAAGCATTGCTAACAGCTAAGCATTTAGCTCAAAGAGCATTTATTTCTGTGTGACCTAACAGAGTCACAGGTTGGGCTTTAAAATCTATCATGACACAAAACTGGAATGGAGCAAAATTGTTGCTGGTGATTTTTATGAAAGAAAGGAAATACTTTCTCAAAAATATGAAAACAATATTTGGAGACCAAAAGCAAGATAGATAGATTGGATTGCTTTATCTTATTCTGGTAAGATTGATACTTCAAGATGCTTCATAATGCAAAAGAAGGAAAGTTTAGCAAAGCTTGCAGAGACCTTGACAGATGGTCAATGCTTGTATTTGTGTTATGTCTGGTTGCCTGGATACATGTGCTCAGAAAAGACAGTAACAGGTTTCCTTGTGTATTTTGCACGCGTGTGTGCCCCTAGGAGACAATAAATGTATGTTTGTGTGTGCAGACGAACATGCGAGAAATGATTAGATTTTCTTTTCTGGTGAGGTGCTGCTCTCCTTTCTCTAAACAGGCCCTGGGGGCATCTGAGCAGACTCTTCATCACTTCACTGGCACATTTTCTTTTTTTTCAACCTTTGCTGCTTTGCTTCCTTCCTTCACCTTCACTGACATCGGTATAAAGAAAGGTCCTTTTTCATTCCCTTTTTTCCCATTGAAAGAAAGGTGTCGGGAGGCTAGAAGTAGAGTAGGGTAAAAGAGAGGGATAGGAGCGGGAAAATGGAAAAAATAGATAATGACCCACTTCGAAGAAGATAAGTGAGAGAAGAATTTCAATATAAAGGAAAGACGTGAGAGCAGCATGAAGCCAAAGGATGATGGATGTCATGAAAGTAAGCAAAACCAATATACAGACGTAGATATTTCCCTTGATCATAAAAATGAAATGGCATGAATTGAATAAAGAGGAACTACAATGGATGTGTCAATGTGTTTTATCCTTCACTGGCATAAGGTGTTAATCGTCTGTCCTTATGGGGGGCATTTTGCCCAGCAGAAGGTCTTTGTGTACTGAGAGAGACGGGATGCCGTTTGAAAAACAGATGTCTTCATTAATGGACCTAATCAAGCTGTTCTATTGTCTTTGTCTGCTCCTCTTATAATTCAACAACAGAGAAAACAGCTGGTGTGCTTGAAAAGTCAGTAATCTTTCACTCATGGCGATGCGTCCTGTGTGCAACACAGAAAAAAAGCCGAAGTGTGTGCACTCCCTTCCCCCTCAGATCATTTCTGGTAATTGTTAGCAGGTATCTCAGGCGCCAGACACATGTGGCATTTTGGCAGACCCAAGTCCACTGAATTGCTGTCACCTGTATAATCAGCTGTGTTTAATTGGGAGACAGGTCTGATCTAAGTAACACTCCATAGTGTAGTAGATTTGAAGTACAAAATAAAATAAGCTCTGAGCATTGATGATGGTGTGCCTTTGTCAGTAAGCCATTAGTGCATCTCATTGTCCTGCATTGGAGAACAAAGCACTAACAGCCCTCTAGTGTTACAGATCCACAGGTTTCCATTAGAAGTGAATGGAGGCCAGATGTTGCTCGTAAATGAGTGACTTTTGTCTGATTGGGTGTGTGTCCGTGTTTGTGTTAGCTTGGTATCCAGGCTTTTGTCGTCCAAGTTGGATGTATTTTTTTGTTGTGTGTATGTTCAGCATTGAGAGCAGTTCAAATGTCATTCCCTTATAGATTCTGATAGTTCTTACACAAACTGGGCAGTCACTTAAAAGTAGACGCAGCAATATGAACTCATGTATTTAATATTATTTTATTCTGCCTTTTAGATGTCTGTCCACTAGTGGCTGTGTCTGTTATGTGATTGTGTTTGTCTGTATCAGGCCATGGTTACACATGTAGATGGTATGCACTGCACTAATGTTCAGTACAAATGAACTCATTTTGCTTACATTATCTTCATACGTTAGATCAATATGTAGTAATGTGCTACTAGGTGTAATGAAAATAAAATCTACTTTAACCTGGGTTCAAAAGATGAGGAATCTTGGATACTTAAGTTAAGGGTGAGAAATGCTGTGTAACTTTACCATATGAAATAAAACCCATGATAGATACCCATGGAGAATATAAAATGCCCTTAAAAAGGTTACGAGTAGGATTTATGTTCCATTCTGTGTGCATTTAACCTCTTATCATTCTTCACTACCGCTGTCAGACATCATCCCATTGTCGTATTCTTCTTTTATCCCACTGTCATTTAACCTCGCTTCACGTTAAACTGATTGATGAAATAAGAGTGATCGTAAGGAGTCTTGAGGTAGTGCAATTGTGAGTCAAATTAGCAGGGAAAACTGTTTAGTGGTGTCATTTTTTAAACAGAAAATATATCTATATTTGGCAGCATTTGATAAATGTATCAAACAGGCTAGGGCAGCGATTTTCCCATATTGCTATTTTGACTCAACACTGGAGAGGAACCTTGATGGAATTTTCTCTTTTTGTGTATAGCAGCACTACCTGAGCTTATCTCTACCTCAGATGGCCGTGCACATTTATGATCTGGGATAAATTTCCTTGGCTGCTCTATTCTCTCTCTCTTTCTCTCTCTCTCTCTCTCTCTTTCTCTCTCCCGCCTTCACTTGGTTTTCTGAGCTTCTCATTTACACCCCTCACTTTCCATGTGTCTGTCTCAGTTTTGCTCGAGAATACGAGGTGTGAAATGTGTTTTGCTGGCGAGTGGACAGGCAGCAGAGTGTGGCAGTTGCGGTTGCTACGGTGTGTCAGGTGGATGTGTGAGCGCACACTTGTGTGTTTGCGTGCGTGTCTCCCATTGAAGGGGTGCGAGGCCACACTTTCATCCTGGCTTCGGCGGAGGTGCGGCCCGCTCCAGATGGGGCCATTGTACTGCACCATGCATCAATAATTCACGGAGAGCCACAGAAAAGTGGCGGAGTGTGTCTGCCTGCTCAATAATTAACCAGGGAGGGAGGGAGACATGTATGTACAGCCTGGGTCTCTCTCAAACGCCCATTCAAATGGCCTTTGATGTCGCCGGCCTTGGGAGTCTTTGGATTTGTCGGCTCATTAAGACATCACCCCTCTTTTCCTTTTATTTGTTTTGTAATCCGTTTTGGCTGTGAGCGGAAGCTGAATGCAAGGTGTGAAAGAAGCGAATTGCATAATGTGTCTGTGTGTAAGGCTGCTGTAATGACTGACATGGTATATAAAGAGCTATTTTTAGCTCTGTCTCATGTTCCACCTTCTGCTGCCCTCCTACTGTAGGTAGGACCGCGAATAAAGTCGTGATCGACCCCCACACTCCTGTCAGACTGTGAGTCCCAGTGCACAAGTTGTCACGTTTTGTTTCTGTCTCCTGCTAGTAGACAACTCTTTAAAGTAGATTCGCTCAGATGGCTATAAATAATGCAGCTCTGACTTCAGATTATTTTTCTTCAGTCCTATCACACTTAACTTATTTTCACTCAGGGAGAGGAAGGAGGAGTATGACTACACTGTTTCTTTTCATGATATGAGGTATGGCCTACTACATTTCATGACAACACAACCCTGCCTTTAGCTCCCACATGCTGCCTCACTTCTCTCTTCCACATATCACATCACTCTCTCTCTCTCTCTCACACATTAAATCTTGCACCTGATTTTGCTCCCATTTCTGAATCATCACCACTTCTCTTGTACATCTTCCACAACTTAACTTTTCTTCAAACTCCATCTGCTGTTTTTCTCACTCTGTCGCACAACTTTTTTTTCCCCTCTCTCCTCCTCCCCCCCTCTACTAGAGATGAGGGAGTTGTTGGAGTGTCCCTGGCCTGCCCCAGTGGGTCAGATGGAGGAGGAGCACCCCGTCAGAGAGCAAGGTGACCTCCCACCCTAAACACAACCTAAACCACCAACCCCTTTTCTGCCGTCCTTTGTCACCCCAAACACACACATAAGCTTTGCCACTCTGACCTTCATGACCTAAGCTGTTGTCCTACATCTGCTCTACCTCAACCCTAAACAGCCTGCATCTGCACCACCTGCATCTGTCCCTGCCTGCAGGGGTTGTTGGGTCATCAGGGGTTGTTTTTGTTTTATTTAAAACACTCCCATGTTTCGCTCTTGTATCAGCCATGCGTATAAAGCAACTTAGAAAGAAGAGCGTCTGCCTCGTTAGTGTCAGCGAACTAAGTAGTGAGATGGTAACCTTAATGTTTAATTGAAAGTTCTTCTTTTTCTCTTTTTTACTAAAGACAGCCTTTAAATCTAAGTCTATTTTTTCTTATTGTTTTGAAGATACTAAAAAAGTATGTTATACTTATTAAAGCTCCTGTGAGTAACTTTGTGTTGATTTGGCGCCACCTCTGGACAACAAAGTACATCTAATGTCTTTGCGAATTTCTTCCCATACATGCTTCTTCTACCAATGAAACTAATCCCACATGGAGGATATTTGTTGTGTAAAACTTAAAAAGAGGTTATTTCTTTAGTGTGTTATATGTATTTTGTCTGAAATCTACTACCCGGGAGCTTTAAAAATGACCTTATAGAAATAATCATGCTGATGGTCTTGTTTGAATTCGTAGCTCATGCATAATCAGTATTCATTTCAGGCCACTTACAGGAAATTTAAATATATATATATATATCTGTAACTGTTTTGGTATCACAGCATCAAACAGAAGTCCTGGGCACCCAATAATTGTTGTTTTAAAATACCATAGATTGCAGGCAGATTTCTTCACACTTTTTTTTTTTTTTAATGTTACAAAAACAGTGTTCTTTCACTCGAGGTAACATTTGGTAAAAAAATAAAACATAAAATCTGTATTTTTTTTCAAGCTGCAGCACTCTTCGATTACTATCAATGTCTGATTTTATGAAGATTGTTTTGTTGTTCAAACATATGGTATCAAAAAAGTGTCACAATTTTGTCAAGCTTGTTTTCTCCATCAACAAAAGAGTGTGTTGAATCTACACTGTTGTCTTATCTAAAACAAAGAAGTGTGAAAGAGTCAGTCAGGGAAAACGCCAACGTCCAGTCTCTGCGCTCAGAGACGCAAAACAATGTTGATCATAGTATTTGTGAAGACACTGGTAGTTTAACAGCAGCAACCTGCTCTCATCTACTTCTACTGCTCTGTCAGAGGTCCCTCTGCATCATGCATGGTTTTGCAATAGCCGGATGTCTCCTGTTTACTCAACTCTTGCTGTGAGGTTTAATCCCTTTTGATCATAGGACCGTGTAAATACCATGACTCACTTTTTCTGTCCCCCTTCTGCCAACAGTGCAGTTTGATGGCGCTGAATGGGAACGCTCCTCGTCACCCACAGACAGGTTGCGTCCTCTGGGGCCCAGGTCCAGCCCACTGGCAGGAGGGGGGATGAAGTTTCGAATGCCGCAGGAAGCACTGTCCATGGTTGGGGAGAGAGTGGACCCAACTCTGCCTCTGGAGAAGCAAGTGTATGTATGCAATCTGCTGTTAAACCCATAGACGGCTACATTTCCACATATCAGTATGTGACACTGTAGAGTAGACCACTCTCCTGTTAAGGTTTTATCAGATGAAGAGGCCTATGAATATAAGTTAGGATAAGGATATTATACTGTTTCAGAAGCCGTTTGAAGATATTCTAGTCAAATAGTTGATGACATTAAAAAGTGCCCATGTTCCCAAGAACATTTGCACATTGGATGCTCCAAGATGCTTAAAATCCTGAGATCATACTCAAAGCCTTGGCATTTAAATACATTAAAAAAAACATGGTTGTGTTTTTTACTGAGCAGCACTCATCAGATCCGACAAAACTGCAAAAGGTTAGAATAAGGACTAATTAAGTCAGAGCATTAGAAACACACCGTTCCTCTGGTCTTGTAATTTCAGACATCATTGGTGTAATTTATGTGCAGTTTCTGTGCAAATAAAGTGCTGCTTCCTTAATGAAATCCAAGCATATTACACCCCTTAAGCACACATTTGCATGCGCACACACTTTGTTTGAATCGCGAACACATACTTGCACGTATGCACTTGAGAATGTCAGTTAATTATTATGCCCCATTACACCCTGATGATCTCTGAAGGGCTGTGAGAGATTTGTGTTTTCCTTCAAGTCTGTCATACACAGAGAAACCTCATAAATGTCAACATTTAGGCTTCAGCATATCTGGCCAAATCATGTAAGAGGAAATTTCAAAAGCACATTTATAATTTGGCAAATATTTGAGTGATTGAGTGATGTATTATGACTAAAACCCATTGCAATCCAATCAGTATTAAGTAGACTCTGTTTCTAGGGTTAATTAGGTTTGTTACCATGCTTGCACAAAAAGCTACTAGTGTAAAAATGGTCAACATAAATTGTTTAGTATATTGTGTTGTTTAGTATACGATGTGACGTAATCAGTTAAAGTTACTATCAAAGCTGGAGCTACTCACATGGCTGTAGACTATATGTTTCATAATTTTGAAACAAATAAACGTTATCATTCTTGTGTGTCTGTGCGTGTCTTTTTCCATCAGATGGTACCACGGTTCACTGTCGCGTTCAGAAGCAGAGTCGCTGCTGACGCTGTGTAAAGAGTGCAGCTACCTGGTGAGAAACAGTCAGACCAACCGCTCTGACTACTCCTTGTCCCTGCGGTAAGATATAGATTTAGATTCTCCAATAAACATCCCTTGCACTCATTTCTTGTGACTGTGTGCAAAAAGTGGGTGAAGTCACCTGAGCATTAGATCTCAAATTGCAGGCTCCCCACCCCCCCACCCCCCTTCTTGCCTCATACCCACTCTTGATCACCGCAGCACTGATTCCTCTCCCGATACTCATTTGCAGGGCACAATACTGCTTATCTGGTCAAATCTCTCTCTTGTAATTACGACAATGATCCATCGTCCCAGCCTCACCCTGCTCTACCATCATGCCTCTCTTCCCTCCCCATCCTTGGACCCCCCCCTCTCAGTGGCCTTCCTCCTCTGCCCCCAGCAGGCTTTCTAAGTGGTAATCAGGCAGGTAGAGCACACTTCAGTGCACACATCATCCTCCCCATAATCACTAATGAATATGAATCACCTTCAATGGGCCACACAAGAAGGGGATAGGGGACTGTTGACGGGGGAGGGGGGAGGGGGGGTGCCTCTGTTGTGCTGACATATAAACAAGCTCATGTATTACTCATTTACATGGGTAGAGTGAGTTTGACACACACGCACACTGGCTCATGCAACAAGGTCACTACTGGAACTGGTTTCCCACTTGGTGCGTGAGAGGTTTGGAAAATCTTTTGCAAAAAAAAAAAAAAACCTATCATCCGTGCATATTTGAAGATTTATAGGTTGAAGCTGTTTTACATTAAAGTAGACCTTAAAAGTTTTACAGAAAGCAGTGCAGCTCGTCAATATATATCACATATTGACGACCTTCGACAGAGCTTTTTAAATTGGTGGAATATTTTCAAGTGCCTCTGATTACTGGATGAGTCATCGACGATCATTCTTATCATTGTTGAAATATATTTTGCAGAAAACGGCAGACAAATTCACTTTTGACACTGGAACACTGGAAATTGTATTTTTTCATTTCATGGACCTTTAGTCTAAATTTGGTCAATGTTGTCTATGATGTTTTTACATCATGTAGAATCATCAGCATGTTTCAAATGTGTCTCCTTTTATCAGTGTGTCATATGCAGAAGTCCAAGCATACCTACAGACAATACCCTTGAATGTAATCTTGTGTCAGTTATTCCGTCATGTCTTAGTCTAAACTGAAAGTAGCAGGACGTACGCCTTTATCAGGCTGTTGTGACTGGTTTGCTTCACAAAACTTTATTTTACGAAGGTCAAAGGAGAGCAAGTTTTATAAATGTTGATACGTCCTTTTTAATTTTAAGAGACAACGGTTAAACTCCAAGAGCTGGCGTTCCTTGGAAAAGGGAAGCATACCTTGTAATCAGAGTGTGTGAGGGTTGATGAAGGTTGTTTAATTAATGGAGACAAAAATGCTGAGCTACTCTAAAGTGAGTCACCACTGAAACAGACAGGCCCGCCAGATATAACCCCACATAAATATTTATGAAAGACTGAGGCACTGGTAGGTTCTAATGTAGCATGAGACACAAAGAAACTCTCCAAAAACAAACAGGAGTGAATGAAAGCACTCATGCTGAAGCATCCAGGCCAGTGGGATGATCTTACTCTGCTTGCTGTTTGTCAGTTTTTAGTCACTGTGAGCCATTTGCTTTCACTGCTCTTCAAAATTTAATTTGGTTTACTAGAACAATGACAATTATAGTGACCGTTCCAGCCCTTGTCTTTTCCTCTGCTTCTATAATTAGATTTTCATTATGACTGGCTGGCTGGCTTTTAAAGGGGAAGTCCTGTAGTGGCCGCCTCGCACTTAAAGAAAAGCGACCAGTGTGTTTCTCTCGGCTAAAACACTCCTCGTTGTCCAGTGTTCTTCATTTTTGCTCTCTCTATGTTTTTCTTTCCTCTATGTGCCGTGACAAAGCCCACTATCATAATAGCCCTGCTGTCATTTGTGGCAGGCTGTTCAATCTTGTTTAGAATTGGGATCTCAAAGGGCACGAAAATAAGTGAACATAAATCTCGGCTGTCTTTTTCTCTTTCAATATATTTCAAATTGTGTTGAAGGTAACGTGCTGCTTATGTGTCCCTTATTTCATGTCATTGCTCCTTTTTACTTTCTTCTTTTGGGATCTCTCCTGCTCTTTTTTTCCTGTGTGTCCATCTTTTATTTATTATTCTTCTTGTCGTTTTTTTCCCCCTCCTCTCAGGAGCTGCCAGGGTTTCATGCACATGAAGTTCACAAAGTGCAAAGACGGAAAGTATGTGCTCGGGCAGAACAGTCCTCCGTTTGACACCATATCAGAGGTCATCCACTTCTACACCACACACAAACTCCCGATCCGAGGAGCCGAGCACCTGTCTCTGCTGTTCCCCGTGCTTGTGCAGACACTTTGACTGACCCTGAACCTCCTCCTTGAACTCCAGGCTTTTATTGTGATCAGACACTTGAATGTTTTTTTAAGCTTTCCCCAGCTGAGAAAAAGGTTCTCTGTTCCCTTGTTGGACTGCTACTTTTGATGACTCAAATGCCCTTTACCTACCACTGCTTTTGTACCTGTGCCAAAAGTCTCGTAACACCCAGGGGATTGATTTACATGAATTGCAGTACCTGAACTTCAGGCTACCCCTCTCTCATCTTCTCGCTGAGCAGTTATGGGCAGACTTCAGGACATATGAAATGTTTTCCAATTTCAAATGTATTTCTGACTGAAATTCAGAGGACACTAGCAGAGCTGTACCTAAGAGAGGGTATGTAAATTGCGAATGTACTGATGCCCCAGTTTACAGAAGACCTACAGAAGATCGATTACTGCTGTTTCCACAAAAACACCTCACTCACACTTGTCAATATATTGCTGCTGTCAGGTGAAAACCTTGCTTGTCGTTTATTCTCCAAGCAATAAATTGAATTGCTGTGTATGAGATGAAAAAACAAAGCGTTTTGTAATTTCTGGGGGGGAATCAAAATTTCCATCGAAATATGTACATTTATTTTTAAAGATTTAAGGTTTTTACCAACAGCACTTATATTTCCGATGCTTTTCTACACAAAGCCACAGCTGTTCATTTTCTTTTAGCCTGCTCCGTACTGTCATGCTGCTTTACATTCACACCAATGACTGTATATGATGGTGGATGGCATGTCTCCTCCTCTTCCCTTTCAACAAACAGGAGGCCAAAAATCCCTTTCAATTCATGTGAGACTTTGCCACGGCCTTAACGTCCCATCCTTTCCACTAACTGAAACACACATTTAACTTACCGATAAGACCTCAAAGATCACTCAGCTCAGGAAAGAACAGAGCAGCTTCTTGTGTGCGTTTGAACTAGACGCGCTCTGTTATGATGCTTGTGGTCGTAATATTTCCTCCCGCCATTCCTCCTCTGCATCCAGTGCACACAACGCTGTCAATTATGATGTTTTACCCCTTTTCATAGCATCATATAACTAATTAGTCTGAGAGTTTTCAATCAAATTCCACAATCTGGCATAAATCAACTGGAGAGGAACATTTCTTTTATGTGTATTTGGATTTTGTAGTTTGACCCACTTCCTATCTGTTAACATGGAGACGGCAGAGTTTAGGACCTACCCTGCAGACAGTCAAAAGGGGGAGATCGAAATGTTTTGGCTTTACTTTTGGGAGCTGTCATGTTGTCCATATTTGTATGCAGTCTTAAGTTGGCACATCTCTGTGTTACATGTTGATTGTTAATGTTAAGCAACCGAGAACCTGTGTTGTATCAGTACTTGTGTTGACCTTGCTGACCTGTAGCTCTTGTTGGTTTCTTACTTTGCATTAGGTAGACATTGCTTTGTTTGATAAAAAGCAACCTGTCAATGCTGACATTGTCTATAGCTGAAGATAATGCATTCTAATCAGTAAATAGTGATTTTTTTTCTATCAACAAAAACTAAAAAAAGGTGTAGGCCACATTCTCACTTTCTACTTATTTTGAGCTGGCAAATGTATCCAGTGATGGTTGGTATGAGATAAATGTTTGCCATCTTGGATTGGTTTCATTGTCATCTGCAAAAATCAGTTTAGAGCCAAAACATTTGAAACTTGAAATTCATTATGACCAGGTATTATTTGAGTCATTGTTACTCTATACAAATGTCTATATTGAAGAGTTGATTGTTTGTTCCCATATTGGATATTTTCTGCAAGTAAAATGTGAAAGGATGTTTAATTTACCTCTTGTGTTGAAACATTTCATCTGAGTGTTTCTCTGCATCCAGATCTTGAAGTTGATCAGTGGCTCCCAACCTGGGGGGGGACTAAATATGATTTTTTTAAAGATACCTTTGTTAATTTACCACCAAAGCACCTTGTAAACCTATAACCTGTGAGTGGTATCAACATCCTACAAAAAGGTCACATTAGGTAGCCTACAGTACTTTAGATACGCACTCACTCAGATTGTCTTTTGTTTGACTCAAAAAGAAAACACACCCAAAAATTCAGAAATGATCTGATTTCATTCAATCGCCTCATTTTCAACACAGAAAGAAGGAAAAGAGACACAAAGGACTTGGCAAGATTGTGTGCTGCGCACACTCAGACGCACACACACTTGCTCTGCTTCATCCATTAACAGCACGGCTGGGAGGGAGAGGGTGAGGACTGTTGGAGGGAGGGGGGCTGAGGGGCGGTAAGGCAGCCCTCATTATTGGGGCTGCATTGCTCTGAAAAGCACTGGGATTGCTTTCATTACGGAGCCAAATGAAATAGCAGGGGCTGATTACCCGCGTGACGGAGAGAGGAGACAAGCTGGATCACTCTCTATTTGGGAGAAAAGAGTGAAGGGAAGGAGGGAAAAGATAGGAGGGAGGAGGGAGACGCTCCCTGTCTGTACTTCTCCTACAAGACTTGGAACAAGTGTGTTTGTGTGCATGTGTGGGTGTTTGTGAGTGTAAGCGAGAAAGACGGAGACATGGAGGGGGGCTGCTATAGTCCCATTTTTGAAACATGGCTCCCCAGGGAGAAATATGAATAATAACGACAGAGGAACTGCTGCATGTAGAAATCAAACAAACAGCTCTTACCTTTTGTCTGCTCAGTGTTTCTAAAAGTGAATTTTAAACTCTATTTTTAGATGTACATTCATTTTATGTGAGTTGGAACAAATGACACCTTCCTCCCAGCATTTTAAGTTTATGTGTGTGTGTGTGTGTGTGTGTGTGTGTGTGTGTGTGTGTGTGTGTGTGTGTGTGTGTGTGTGTGTGTGTGTGTGTGTGTGTGTGTGTGTGTGTGTGTGTGTGTGTGTGTGTGTGTGTGTGTGTGTGTGTGTGTGTGTGTGTGTGTGTGTGTGTGTGTGTGTGTGTGTGTGTGTGTGTGCAGCTGTCATATCAGAATCGGGGTGTGTGTAATGTCAGATCTGGCAGCTATGTGGTGACGGCAGCTGTTAATTCATCAGACGGGCTCAGAGGAATGAACACCTGTGATCAGTACATAGCGAGAGAACATGTGAGGAAACCACAAAACGCACACACATGCAGAGTTTGGAAGAATTGTGTTTATAGTTTTTGCTGACATTTTTTACTTGTTAGTGTTAAAAGCAACGGTACTGTAAACGGTAGGAAAACAATTGGGGCTGAATTCCATTTATCTGTTTTGATTTCAGGTTCCTGGTATAGTTCATTCTGTCTCAGTGTAGGTTTATGTCCTCAGGTGACAGAAAAAGCTATTTACTATAGGTGAAACATGCTGGAAATCTGTTGCCTTATGAAAAAAAAAAAAAAAAATCCACAAAATGGACATTTACTGATGCTGACTGAAAGCAAATATGGTGACATGTTGCCCTCGACTCTGTCACAGAAAAGACATTTTGATCTCTAAAGTTTAGCTGAGGATACCAATCAGGTGTAATAAAATAAATTGTATGTGTGTCTTAAATCCCCCTACTGACGCCTGAACTGAAATTTGGTTTAAAAATGGTTGCAGTGCCCCTTTAAATTATCCTCTAAAGCTGCAGTAGTGCATCTTGTTCAGTTACAGTTGTTTGCCTTTAAAGTATGTTATCAACGTCTTATAAGCAATGAACTCGTAAATGAAAACAAAGACCACACAGTGTTGTATTTTTTATATGAATTTATTTGGCTGTATGTCAAACTCAATGAACATGATTCTATATGTTATTCAGAATTTAAAGATATTTGCATCATAACCTGATGAGTTTCTTTTGTTTATATCTCACGTCAAATACTTAATTTCAAGTTAGATTTGTAAAGTTATCAATTCTTAAACTCTTAATATTTAAGTTGTTTTCTAACCTATTTTTTGGTAAGTAATTTATATTTAACAAAAAGTAGGATGAGTCAGAGCCTCATAATATCCACACTCTCAGTCTGTCATGGGTTTCAGCTCCTGCAGTTGCTCTTTCATACAACCCACAAACCTCCGGGCTGCTTGCATGCACAGAGCGAGGGCCACAGCCAGCTGTGTGCACACGCTCAATGCTACCAGTAAGGGGACAGGACACGTGGGACTACAGGCTGCCGTCCTCTCTCTCTCTCTCTTCCCCTTGGTCCCAGACGTGCTAATCCCTGCAGTTGTGTGAGGCAGGCGTGGAGGAGTTGGATTGGAGGTCAGTGTGAGCAGGTGTGCGCAGACTGTGCAGGCTATGCCAGAGGACTGCAATCAGTGAAGGTTGGGAGTGAAAGCAGCTGCTGCTGTTCAGGACATTTGGAAGAGAACGGTTATCCACGTCTGCCATCTATCTGTAATGATGTGATGGCAAAAATGAAAATAGCAGAGGTTCACAATGTATTACCTTTTTTTTTAAATCCAACATTGACTAGCGACCTCAATATATAAAGTCCTGAATACAGCAGCAAAATCAGGGTCAGGACAAAAACGCTCCATCATCCTGTTATCTTGTTATGGTCAGATTTATCACCTTTGAATGTTTGCCATTCAAAATGTAAAAATCGAATAGACTAGTCTGACAACTCCTCCACAGCTCTGGTTTCAGACAGTAATAGTGACTTTATAAAAATTGTATTTCTATGTACTGGGCTTGTTTGGTTTTAAAGATTAAAAGGAGCCATCAATATTAATTGAAGTCTATTTCATAACAAGACTTCTTCAGTGTCATCCACAGACATAATTTAAATTATTCTCCTGCCCTCAGGAGAACCAATATACTGTATTTAAAAAACAAACAAAAAAAACACAGTTCTATACTAATACAGAGCAAGATGGACATTTTTTGAACCATTAATCACATTGGTTTTCAAGAATCAGGAGAAAAAAAATTGAGAACTTTTTAAAGATTAGGATTACTTAGGAAGTGAAATATTGAGGTTGGTTCCAGCTTCTGCCATCGCTGCTCTTTTCTTGATGAGATTGTATTTTAGACAAAAAAAGCAATTTGAAAATTCTACCTGAGGCTCTGGGAATATGAGACGGACTTTTTACACATTTTCTGCAATAGAAGTGAGCCATTAATCTGTCTTTAATTAAGGTCTAATATATATATATATATATATATATATATATATATATATATATAGGAACACCTGATAATGAATACTGCAGTGCTACAAGGCACACATTAGGCTTAAGACTCCAAAATATCCAGCTATCCTAGAAAGGATGTACTTGCTAAAGCTTCAGAAAAAAAGAAAATAGGGAGAGGACTGAGCGAGGATGTAAAAATGACCGTTGGATCAAATTTTCTTTTGTTACTGTAGTAATCCTGCTGTAACTCAACTGGAGTGTGCTCGATCAGCTCTAGAAAGGAGAATTAATGGCGATGGGGTGCTAAGGGGGATGCTGGGAGGAATGTCCACCAATCCAAGTCTCAGCCGGCTCCTTCAGATATCCTCCTTCGATGTGACCTTCTTCCCAGCTGCTCCTGGGATAAAGCCCTCTGATGTCAGGGAGCTTATCACCAAAGTCTGCATGGGTCTTCAATCTCTTTGTTGCTCATGTAATTACACCATATTGAATCGGAGAGTGGAGGAGTTAAAGGTAGGGGAGCATAATCATTACACATCATCAGCTGTATAGGGGAGAGAATGGCATCAGCTTAGAGGGGGGGGTTCGACCTCAAATTGGACCCCTCGCTGCTCTTCGCCTGGCCCCACTCCACCTCCGTGGTGCTTAAAAAAAAAAGAGGCTTGAGGATAACAGGAGTGTTTCATACTGGCACAGTGAGCGAGCCCAGACCAGATGGACTCTTTGTTCCTTCTCTCAAACACACACGATAGCTCTGAAACACACAAACGCGTACATGTCGCTCTGCACAACACTTTGCATGCTCTCGTCCTCTCCACACAGCAGCATAAAGCCAGGATCATGATGACATGGGGTGGTGTGATTCTCTTGTCCTCGGTCGTGTTCACATTAGTCATATGCAAATAAGCATTGTACCCAGAGAATGACTCAAATCCAGCGTGTCTAAATCCTCAAAGAGGGCCGGTGACGGCTATTTAGTTAACATGATTTATTAGGTGTGTGACCCAGTTAGCACATGCCATTAAACGCTGTTTGTTTCAGGTGTGGAGGAGAAATGGAAAATGTATGTCTAAAGAGAGAGAACATGTTTGAGTAAAAGAAGGAGGAAACCAGGGACAGTAAGAATGTAAATTTGTCCCTGAACAAAAAAGTCTTGATTGTATTCATCACACAACATTCAACAGTCATATTGTGTAGTCCTTAAACAATTTAGACTCTAAGAAGGTGAAAGAGGAACTCTTCTTGTGTCAACCTCTCGACCTCTTTGACCCTTAGAGAAGTTTGCAGTTTCAATGCTTTGATCCAAAATTAGGTTCATCACCAGACAGGAGAGACAGGGTTTATGATCATCATCATCATCAACAAGTAGCTAATTGTAGTGGGAACAATATTTGAGAAATAGTCTTCTTGGTTTTCTTTTAAAACATCTTATCTGTCTTGTGAAATGTCTCATAATTGACTTTGTACTAACTTTGTATCAAGCACGCCTACCTTCTCCTGGTGATGGTGTAATGAAAGTAAAAGTGAAGGTTTGAAAATGGAACCAAGCTTCTGTCCTTCAAAGTCTAAACCGTTTGTGTGTCAGTGCATTACCTGACAAGGTTAATAACTGAACATATTAATATGTCCAACTGAAAACCAGCTACAAGTATAGTTTTATGTAACAACAATTAAATGTCTAGGAGCAGGAGAATGACGGTGTAAAAATGGGAGAGGGTAACGACTTAGACAGGAATGCTGAGACTACAAACAGCAGAACTGAATATTTTAGCGTTGTGTTATGTTTCTGATGGCATCAGGGTTTTCTTATTTCAAGCTAATCCAGGAAAGAGAGCAGTCGCACACGTCTGTCAGGAAGCAGTCGGTGACCTTTAAGCTGGAAAGGCTCGGCTGGTACTCTGTGTCCTCACTGTCTTTTTCCATCAGATGTGCTGGTGCGGAGCAGAGACTCATCCTTTAGCTTAGGTGAGTATGAAATGCCACGCTGTCAGCTCCTGTCTGCTCTCTGCTGTGTAATGTGGTATGAACACGAACTGTGCTGTGATCAGACCATTTATCACTTCAAGGCAGAGCGACCTTCACTGCTTCAACAAAATAACTGAATAATTAAATGTCTGTATACCAGCGTCTAAAGAAATATATCCAACCTAGCTTTTAGTTTCAAATGACTTGTGAAATCTTTCTCTGAATCTGAAGTTGGAAAAAATGTTTTTACATCTTTTAAAATATGTGCAATTGTCATTGTTAAAGCTTCTGTAAGAAGACTAAAAAGACTAACGATGATAAATACTGGTATCTATGTACAGTGATGTATAAACTATGATATATAGCTTTTAAAAACATCAGTGAAAAAAAAAAAATTATTCCTATACTGTTATAATAAATACCACTAGATGTCAGACAATGTGAGTAACAGACTTTTTTTTCCAAGTTGAAGATTTTTATCGACTGGTACATTTTGACTGTTAAAAGAAAACTTGATGGGATATTTCATTTAAAAAAAGAAATATTTTCGAGGTTATCATGATGCCAAAATCTACATGAAATGAAAGTTCCTCACCGGAGTTTTAAAGAAGAGAAAAATATATCTCATGAAACATCAATCATAGCCTATGCAACAAAATGTGTTTTTGCATGTGTGTAAAGAGATCAAATAAAAGGAACTTCGCCCCCCTTAGTTCCAGAGAGTACAATGACGAGCGTATTTTGCAATAACAGGAAGTGAGATTCATGCAGTATTCCTTTCATGACTAATAGATACCTGACCTTACTGAGCTGGAACCATGAGTTAAAATAAATATCAAGAGTTTCTCTGCATTATTCATCACAGGTTGACCCAGGTCTACTTGTGAACGGGAATATGAGACCATCAATCAAACCTCATACCATTAGTATATTAAATGTGTGCAGCAGGTTAAATGAAATGACTCGTCTCTGCTCCTGTCTGAATATCAAATTATAAACTGACAAATCAGAGGGTTTATGCATTAATATATGCATGGCTGAAGCTTTTATAAGAATTTTGACTATAACAGAGAAATCTGTGCCTACATTTACAACTTATATGGTAGAGAAGGTGCACATAAATACCTGTTAAGGGGTTTTCTGCTTTACATTAAATGCAGAGGATCAACACAAACACTGAGCATGTGTGTGAGGAAGCAGACAAGTCATTGATTACATATAAAAACATGACACGTGTGAAAACCTCATAAAAAGAGAATAGGATTTTATTGTATTTGCTATATAATGGTATCAGGCACTTCAACACCCTAGGCAGAAATGTTATTTACAGTCTACCACCATTAAATACTTCACATCCAACACTCCTATTCACTAGTGGTTAGTTGACGTCTGAGTGGTTTCTAGATTAGCTGATGAGAGGAGAAAATGTTCATTAGTTATTATTACACACATTAATTGATCTCACAGTGCAGCTGTTGCTGACAAAGTAGAGCTGAATGCAAATATGAATGATGCGCCGATGCTGGTGATGAACAGCTGGGCTTAAAATGTTCCCTGTGCAGAAATAACAACCCATCAGACTTAAATATAACATTGCTCTTATATACACCACTATCAGGACCGTCTTGCACATTTTATTTTTAAAATCTAATGATGCCGTTTTCTCTCCTTTTTTCAATCATAAGACAATATTTCTTGTGTGGTGAGCATCACAGCCTCAAGAGGCCGCTAGTCAATTGTTTGTTCTTTTTTTTCTCTTGCAGTGCACCTGAACTCACATCAAAATCAAAAATGAAATCCCAGTACCGTAGTGTTTTGGATACACACATCCTAATACAAAACATTATACTAAAAGTATTGAGATTGCAAATGTTTTCACAGAAAATAAATAGTTTGCAAAATTCAGTCGTGATGGAAAATGCAGGTGTTTTCAAAAATACTTGCATACAGCACAATCAAAAAAAAGTGCCCGATTTTAATCTTTTCTTTTTATAATGACAAAATAAAACAAGTACATACACAGACACAACAGAATTAAAGTTAATTATGTTCTGTTGTTGCGTGAGCAAGTCTTCACAAAATTGAGTTAAGCCAAGAGATTTAATTTGGGTCTTTGTTTAGTCCATGTCCCAGAAGTCCCATTGTTCCTCAATCAATCCCTCTGGTGTTATTTACAATATTGTTAAGGTGTTGAGGAGCTGCTTTAAACAGCTTTCTTCATCTTTTTTAACACAAAGTAATTCCTTCATCATATTGAAGCTGAACTTTCCATAGTGCATAAACAAAAAGTGGCAAATAGCAGGAGTATATCTGTTCCATTTCGATGTCTCTGTGACAGTAAGGCCTCTTTAAGGTGCTTCCAATCAGAACTTACTGAGTGATGGTAGAGCCCCTGCTTTCACCAGCACAGCTGATAGCAGGTCTGCCGGTCCTGAAGGATGGGACACGGCAGTGGCAGAGGGATCTACATGCTTGTTGTCAGAGTTCACAGGTGGAAGACCCTTCCCTCTACCCAGTGTGGATTTTCCTGCTCCACTGCCACCTCCACCCAAGCTCGTCTTGCTGTTTTCAGCTGTGGGAATGATGGTGCCCAGATGTGGGTTTCCCACCGCAGGAGTCCCAGTGGAGTCCATGTTGGCCTGACAGCAGCATAGGAGCCTGAAGAATGCCGCCCTCATCTCCCTGCTTGACAGAGTGTAAATAAGTGGGTTGAGGGCAGAGTTTAGCACAGCCAGGGCGATGAACCAGTCCACCTGGTAGAGCACAGGGCATTTATCTGGACTACACCCAACATCCAGCAGCAGCAGGAGGAAGAGCGGGGTCCAGCACATGACAAACACTCCAAGAACGATAACTACAGTCCTCAGCAGAGCCAGTGAGCGCTCTGAAGGCCGGCTGCTCACCCTGCGGCCGCTGGAGGTCACCAGTCGATAGATCCTGATGTAGAGGATGATAATGGCCACCAGCAGGGCGCTGAAAACACTGATGCAGAAAGCCACGTAGCTCTTAGCGTACAGTGGCAGGACTGTAGAGCAGGAGGCCCGGTTGTTGAGGCAGTTCCAGCCCAGGCTGGGCAGAGCACTGAGCAACACTGACACAAGCCAGCAGGCTGCAAGAAGTCCTAAAAGTCTCCCTCGTCCTGCTGTCTCACATGGGCGCAAACGCACCATTGTCATGTGCCGTTCTATCCCAATAGCAAGAAGACTGAATGTGGATGCACTGAGGGCCACGAACATGCTCCCCTCCCTGGCCAACCACTGCACTGGTGTCAGGAAGAAGGTGTTTTTGCCTGAAGTGAAAATATTTACCACATAGGCCACACCAGCCAACAGGTCTGACAGTGCCAGGTTTCCTATCAGGAAGTACATGCGGCTGTGGAAGCGCTTGTTCCTCCAGAGAGCAAGCAGCACTGTCACATTCTCCAGAACAATCAGCACGCAGATGAAGAGGAGCACAGCCATCTTACAGGCCCCACTGCTGCGAGGCCGCTCCCACTTCCCTGACTGGTTGTAATGGCTTACGATGACGGTGTTCATCCCCTCCTCAAAATTGGTCCCCATATTGTCTACTCCCTCTCTGGCCTTCCTCGGTCACACAGCAGAGGGCGCCACAGCACTTGACACGCCAGAGGGAGTTGAGTCTGATCAACCTGGAAGGGTCACCACTGGCATCTTAGAGCCTATCTAAGGATCTGTCAGGCAAAGTAAAGCAAGAGAGAGATTTAAAACTCAAAATAAACAAACCACATTTAATTATTTCATCTAGATTTCAAAAAAAAAAAAAATCTCTGAAAAATCTCAAAGAAATAAAATGACTTCAGATGAAGAATCACCAAAATGAGCAAACAGGAAATAAGTAACCTACAGAAACTACCGGGCTTACTTATTTAATTTAAGGAAATATAAACAGGAAGATTCATTACTGAGATTACAAGAGATATTCTCTCTTGCTGAAGCAGACCTGTCTTAACCAAGGAAGCAGCTACTTGGAATGTTACAAACATAATACAAATATTCTAAGTAGTGAAAACGATTATATAAAGAGGATCCGTTAGATATGGACATTACATGTTTTTGTCTACTGCCATGTAGGCCTACAGAAGTCAAGTTCTCGCTATTCGTTAGTCTCAGGCAGAAATAAAAATGTTATCACTAAAGCGTTCATATATTTTTAAGTTTTTTGATTCGCTTATCAATGTAGGAGTAACGACTCCACATTAATCCATAAATTATATCCTCATAATTACGTTTAGTTATTAAATCTCACCTTAAAACACACTCAAAACACACAAAAATAAAACGACTAACAATTGTTCTTAGAGCAAAACTTGAAGTTACGTTTGAAAACCATTAAATCTTTCTACTTTTGTTGGAATGTAAATGGAGAAATAATTCGGAAACTATACTTCACCAACTTCCCGTAGCCTATACAAAAAAACCAAACCGAACAACCAAATAATACATCGTCTTCAAAGTTTATTCTATATCAACACTGTACCTGCTGGAGTTTCTGGTCTCATCAAAACATCCCGCTACTGAGGCTCCAAGAGCTTTTCCTCGCCAACGATGCGCTGGTAAAATAAAAGAAAGATTTCCAAAAATGAATTGTTTTCGAACTTTTGGACTTTCAAATCTTGTCTTCGTTGGTATTAAAGTTTCCACTCACTTAGGTATTTCTTCCAAACGTTAACTATGTGATGCGTCTTGAACTTTTCATGCGTCCTCCCCAAATTGAGACTCTCTCCAGCTCCTGTGTGCGTCCCGCTGTCACCAAAACACTCACCCCTCCCAGCCTTTGGGGCGGGATCTGTCTCCCCCACCCCCCATCAATTATGATTCAGGAGTCAAAGCCACGCATGTCACTCTGCCAAACGCTGTACTGCTGTACTGATTTGCCACTTTTTCTCCTTAAACTCACGTATATCCCAAATTAAAGTCTGGTTGAGTTTGATTGATTAAATTAAAGTTGGTTTACTTTTTTTGTACTTTGAAGAGTTAGGTTTTTGTTTACTAAAGAGCAGAGATCTGCTGACAACAACACTTAGTTTGTCTGTGTCATAAAATTGCAGCACTTGTCCCAACATAGTTTTTTGCCCTGAGGCCTTTAGTGCTCCCAGAAAATTAGGTCACTACCTTTGAACAGCCTTAATCCACTGCTCTACTGTATTTGATGTGTTTGTTTGTGTGGTTTTTTTTTTTACATACCCTTTAGATTACTTGTGCTTTTTTTGATTTGAAAAGATCACCACCTCTGTCCAACAAAATCATACTGTATGTTGGCCAGAAAAATTGAGATCCTGTAATATCCTATCTCAGTTCTGGCCACTTTTCCCTTAATAACCGACTTGTTTCATTTCTTTACTGTGGAGTTCATCACCTCCACTGACAGCCAAAGAAGTTGCAAGCCGCTATTTTTCACATTTCACTATGCTCCTCCAGAGTGTGAGAAAGGTCAGACTTGTCCCATTGGAGCCAACTGATGAGAAGGGAAGAGTCATGCTTTCCTTCTCCTTTTACATACTTTAATGAAGTGTTATTCTACCACAAAAATATGTTGGTGGTATGAGATATGAGATCGAACTCTCTGAAGTAAATTAGATCTGTATCTAATGGAGTTGAATGTCCATTTGCAAGTATGAACACTTAGACATGGGTAAATCCTATGTCAGGATGCTTTTTATAGACTATAGTTCTGCTTTTAACAATATTATCCCTTCAAACCTGATAGGCAAACTGCAGAGCCTTGGTCTGTGTGATGCTATCTGTGAATGGATTATTAGTTTCTTGACTCTGAGACCACAAAGAGTTCGTATCGGAGATGGTCTGTCTGAAGAAATTGATTTTAAGCACTGGGTCACCACAA
This sequence comes from Symphodus melops, assembly GCF_947650265.1. NCBI lineage: Eukaryota > Metazoa > Chordata > Actinopteri > Labriformes > Labridae > Symphodus > Symphodus melops. The sequence continues at coordinate 17,109,228 of NC_136698.1, forward strand.
GACTGTATTTTAAGCCCATTGCTGTTCTCACTGTGTACCTATGACTGTACTGCTATGCATCATGATAATGTCATTGTTTATAAGCTGATGACAATACTGTTATAGGACTCATCAACTCAAATGATGAATCGCACTACAGATCAGAGGTACAACATTTAGTCAGATGGAGTGAAGCAAACAATATAATCCTGAACACCTCCGAAACTAAGGAGTTAGTCATTGATTTAAGACGGGGAAAGCTACCCCATTCTCCCATTTTCATAAATGGCGAGCCAGTTGAGATGGTGAGGAGTTTTAGATTTCTTGGTGTCACTATCTCAGATGACCTCAGCTGGCACTTAAACACCAGTAACATCATTAAAAAGTCTTAACAGCGTCTTTTCTTCTTAGGAAAATTAGAGGAATTCACTTTAAATGAACACATCCTGTGTAACTTTTACAGCAGTGTTATGAAAAGCACCCTTACCAGCTCGCTCACTGTCTGGTTTAGGAATCTCACTGTGCAGGAGAAAAAAATCGTTAAACAAAGTTGTTCGTCGTGCAGGCAGGATGATTGGTGTCAGCCTGCCAGGTCTAGAAGATATTTACAGTGATAGACTCCTGTCACGCGCCCTCAGCATCACCAGGGACCCCTCAGGTTTTCCTGCTGCCTGTCTTTTTGCTCTTTTTCCCTCAGGCAGACAGTATCGATTAATGCACTTCATCCCGTCATGCAAACAGCTTCTTTCCATGCGCTGTACGCAGCCTGAGCAAATATGTTTGATCTATGGGTATGTTTCTCATGTGGCTCTACTGTCTCTGTTCTTTTCCTTGTTTTTATTGTCTGTTTTTTTGTCTTATGTCCTTGTGTAGTTGTGCTGTTTTAACTTTTGCACACGCTTTCCAATGTGTTTTTTTTTACTACAAATGGCAATAAACTGAACTGAACTGAAGTAAAAATAATAGGTCATTGGGTCAGAGACGGGATACCAAACTGTACTGGTCAGTTTTTGCAGAAAGATCTGGATTAGCACAAATGAATGACACAGCTAACATGTTATTTATTTGAAAATGAATTATCTAAAGCAAATATAATTTTGTCAGACATCCATGATATTCCATACAATATCCCACTTCATACCATTCAGGCTTTCCCACTTCAAGCCAAGGCAATTCAAGTTTATTTAAATAGCGCTGTTCAGACACAAGGCAATTCACAGTGCTTTACAGACATAAATACATCAAAACAAAGCTGAAGGAAAGAGTGCAACAGAAAGGAAACGGTGAAAAAGAAAGACATCATTAAAAGACAGAAGAATGTAAAACTCAATAAGGTAACACCTTTTAAAAACGACTTATTTTTTGGTGTATGGCAGAAAGTATATTTCTAATTAAAAGCCTGAGTGAATGATATAGTTTTAAGGGCTGATTTAAAGGAGCTAAGTGTGGCTGCAGTCCTCAGGTGTTCAGGGAGTTTGTCAAGGTGAGAAGACTGGAACTTGATCGAGTCCGTCACAAAGCAATAAGACAGCAACAGCATAAAACCCCACTGGAAGTCCATGGTTTGGAATATACTCTGGATCCTGTCTCTTAAACTCTACTAACCTATCACCCTGCCCCCATCTCCCATCCCCATTAAAGTTCCAGACAGCTATTATTGCAACCACTGGATTGTGCAATGGCTGGCTATAGAGACTGTATCTCCTTTGTTGTTGTTTATTATTAAATACCAGTTATTGTGCTATGTATTTCATGACAGTTTTTCCATATAACAGTCTCTGAGTTTAGGTTCCATAGTTTCAAATTCCCATCGTAAGGGAAGCAGGACAAAGTTACACAGGATAGAAAATAGAGAGTGGACAAGAGGACAGAGGGTAAGTAAACATGTTGGATCCTTTTTGCCACTATGTTGTGTATAACTATGGGTGGTATGTGACTATACATTTAATCAAATTTGCTGTTCTACAACTTTATCTGTTAAGTAGCTACAATGATAAATTAACCCTTTAACTCTCTTTAACAAATATTTCATTACATTTTGCAATAGAGTGTACGTATAAAGCTTACAAGACTTTTCAGTATTTTTATTTTGGAGCAGCAAATTAATCATTTGACAAACAAGTAAGTTTTACCTACATACAAACATTATACTCACAATAGAGTTACAATAGATACAATACTCTACAATAGAGTTTACTCACAGGTCTCTTATCAGCTGGTATAAAAAAAAAATTAACTATTCTATTAATTATTCTAATTAATAGAATAGACTAGAACATAACAAAGCGAACCAAAAGTAAATGTCATTTTATGTGACATATATTCTATGGTATTGATGTGATATTGTAACATGCCGTAAAATCATGTTACATAGAGTGACGTCAGAGTGACTTTACGTAGAATGACATTACGTAGCTTGACATAATGTGAAGTAATTTAACATAATATTTAGAGAAATGCTGCTAGAGATATGGTCTATTAAATGGCTTTTTCATGGAAATTGCCTTATGATACAAGCATTTTGACATATTGTTTAGATTTTCAAAATGGAATATGAAAATAATCAAGCTGTTCTCTTACCTGAGAAACTATTTTGATGATCACATTCTTTGAAACAGCTCATTAAGCCTTCTGGGGAGACTAATTTGGCAAGTATTGCTTCCAGGTTAAAAAAAAACAACAACATTCAGTCTAACTATAAGTATTAAACTGTTAAAGTAAGATAATGCTTGAGAACCTAAAGGACAAAAAAATCCACACATGCTTCATTTTATTAAAGGGAGCAGGATATTATATTTGGTGTTTATATTGATTTAGTTCAGTTAAGCTCAATATGTTACCATGGATGAACTCATTAAGTGGACTTTATCTGTCTGCGTCGGTTGAAATCTCTAATACAGTTCAGAATAAACTGGTTGTTAAGTGGTCACTGTATTTTCCTTTCTTCTTTTTTGTTTGCCAATGGCTGTTTCATTTTTCAACTGTCCATCTCTTTTGTTTTCACATTCCTTTCCTTTACTGGGTCAGAAAGGCAGAAATAGCAAAGATGAGGCCAGGAGCTAAAACTTTTATGGATCACAGTCCCTGCTTATGGGGACTGACAGGTGAAGTGCTGATAAAAAAGAATGGGAGATGTAAAGAGCCAAGAAGGAGCAGAAGATGAAGGATTCTCTCACACAGACCCTTTGGTATCCCTGAATGTGAGAGGTTACAGCTAGTGTGGCCTTCATGCATTTGCCAGCCTTGGCATTGCAAATTAATGAATGACCTTCAGTAATGTTGACTTTACCTTGTGTAGTTAGAGATGTACAGACACTCTGACAACCCATTTATAACCGTACAAAAATACCCCAAAGGCCCTGGCTCAATATTGTTCCAAGGAATTGTTCCAAGCTAGATAGACTGGAAGTTTGTTTGTTCTGTGTTGGAAAGAGGAAATGTGGTTACAGGTCACCAGATCATGTAAAACCTACCTTGTTGCCAAATCCCAAAAAACGCTTCTGTTACTGTTGTCTGCGTTTTAGGTTGTGTTCGTGGCTACTGGCCAGTGTGTGTGTGTGTGTGTGTGTGTGTGTGTGTGTGTGTGTGTGTGTGTGTGTGTGTGTGTGTGTGTGTGTGTGTGTGTGTGTGTGTGTGTGTGTGTGTGTGTGTGTGTGTGTGTGTGTGTGTGTGTGTGTGTGTGTGTGTGTGTGTGTGTGTGTGTGTGTGTGTGTGTGTGTGTGTGTGTGTGTGTGTGTGTGTGTGTGTGTGTGTGTGTGTGTGTGTGTGTGTGTGTGTGTGTGTGTGTGTGTGTGTGTGTGTGTGTGTGTGTGTGTGTGTGCAGCAGCAGCAGCAGCAGCAGCATTATGAGTCAGGGCACTCTGACGTAGACTCAGATGGTGAGTGAGAAGTTTTGGAATGTAAAGTGTGGTGGGAACCAAGGAGGAGCTACAGCTCTTGGGCCTCCTGGGCCATCACCCCATTGCCCTCCACTCTTGCAATTTACCCACACCCACTGAAAACTAACTAAAATGATCATAAAATAAATCTTCTTTCAGAGCAACAAGTTGAAATAGAATCCTATTCATATAAGAAATAGAATAGTTGGAGTCCATATATCTTAACAAGTTAACAGGTTTTAGGCTTTTGTTTTGACAAATTAATGAAGCCCAACTACATCTCATCACTGAATAATTCTCAGTGACTGATGGACCCTGTGACCAATACAGTTATTTGGTACATAAGAGATATTCAGTTGTAGTTGAGAGCCCAAACTTGCCGATTATGTGTTGGTGGTGCAGAGGATGGCAAACAAATGCATAAATAGTACTAAATGTGATTGGCTTCATCCTCCTGGGAAAAAAAGGTAGGGTCGTTTTCTGGGGGGAAATTTACATTAAGAAATTAGGGATAGGTGAAATGAGCCATAGTTTGAAACAGGGCTGCCTGCTTGGAACATTAGCCTACAAACATGGGGTGGGAAAAATAATTGCTAGGCTTCCTTCATTACTCCAGTCATAATTATTAAACCACAAAAAGTTGCTTCCTAATTTTAGACATAAATAGTAATAAGGTATTGCACAATTGGCCCACGCTCTCATATATTTGAAAACATTCCTTAATTAATTACTTTCTGAAGGTCTGTTTACAAAGACCAAATATTTGGTGTACCCCAAAATTCACATTTTAACACTATAGTCAAAGTAAAAGTTTAATGTGACAGACCTAATCTGTAAATCAGGAGTACACATAAAGATCCGTAAAGATGCATGTATACATCAGCTATGAAGTGAGCCAAAGAGAAAAACTGTAATAAACTGTACAAACAAAGGTCCTAAACCATCTTCTTGAGTTTTCTGTATAGATTAATGAATCAGCCTGAAATGTATGTAATCTGAGCCTGGTGGTAGTGAAATAATTTATTTTCAGGTGCTACAATATGTAAAGTACTGTAATTGCTTCCCCCCAGATTTGAACAGTTTTTGTTTATGGTCCAAGTATGAAGGAGAAAGTCAAACTGAATTGCTCCGGAAATGTAGATTTGACAATGTGCATCTCCCTTACAACTAAAGACAGCTTTATCTTGGTATTCTTGATATAGACACCTGCTATATTTTTCTCTTACCTGCATTTGCATGTATTTAATTAATGTTCTACTTTATGAATAACTCATTAACCCTATTATATTCGAGCTTAGACAGTTCCAATACAATCCATATCTCAAGAGCCATCACATACATTCTTGTTTGTAACTCTGTCTGAAACCATGACCAGAGCTCTGATGACTGATAGTGTATCTGGAGCACTGGTGCTGCTGGTGGGTTATCAGTGAAGGTCTGATGTCCTTAAGGGCACAAGGTGACTGCTTGTCTGAGAAACAGCACTGCTGGTACTTTTAGATAACCTTTTTATCTGCATCCAGTTGAAAATAGCAACATCAAAGGATGCACAGTTGGAAGGGATTGATGGAGGTCAGATGGATGTTAAATGTATCTCAGGGTTTGCCATTTTTTAACCAATCTTTTCAGAAAATGCTTGTGTTTCTTATGTTGGCCTCAATTTGGGGGGGGTGGGGGGGTGCTTGTAAAAAGTGCTTATAAATAATGAAGACATATCTAAACTCTTTATAATGGCTCCGCCGTCTTCAAGATGCCACCATATCTGGTCTCACACTATCACTTTGGAACTTCCTATGACAGGATATTTATGGTGTTATTTATTTTCTTTACAATAGGGGGCCTTACATACAAAATAGCCTCCAAGCCTTTGCTTTGCCAAAATATGTCAAAAATAACTCTGACCTCAGTCGTGTAAACAATCATGCCTGATTTTCTCAGAACTGCTTCTCTGATGTCTGGGAAAGCTTGTAAGTGTGTATTTGAGTGTGTGAGAGAGTATGTGCGAGTGAACCCAAGATGAATGAGTCCATGCAGAAAATGAGTTGAGCGTGGGCATGATTTATGTGCTTCTGTTAACATCTATTTTCCCGCCAGAGTGATGATTTCCATTCAGTAATTGCAAACATCAACTTGTCGACCACCTTACAGAACAGAAAACGTGCATCCTTGACATGCAGGAATTGTGCATTCCTATTTTTGGATGTTTGTATATCTTGGCTGACTGTGCTATGTCTGTCTGCTGTTCTATAAGAAAGGGTCAAAGGTACATTTCCCTTGAGACCATGGCTAATGGTGACAAAGTCCAGTGTTTGATACTCCACACATGTTCCTCTGACACCCCAGTCATACACCATCTACAACCCCCACCACCAAACTCTCTCAGCCCAAAGACCCTCCTTTGGCCATGGCCAAATCTGTCACTCTAAGCTCGCCACAGAAATCAAGCGGTAGCCTGAGAAAAAAGTAACCCATGGAAGTAGGGCAGTCTAAGTCTGCAAATGTCATCAGTATAGGGACTTTCAGAGAAAGAATCAGAATCAGCTTTATTGGCCAGATGCTTAACACACAAGGAAGTTAACTTGGGTCAAGTGTGCTCCCTTTATACAAAGGTGTAATGTTAAATATTAACAATAAACACAAAAATAAACAAATTAGCAACGACTAAATGTGTTAAAAACTAACTAAAAAACTAAATAAGCACATGAATTTTGTCTCCCATTGTTATTAGCCTTGACTATAGGGTTTTACAGTAGGCCTTATATTACTTTTCACTGGTCAACTGTGCTGTCTGTGATTTTTAGTTTGAAACATCTTGGAAAATTATTAGTTAACTCCTTGCCAGGATATAAGCAATATCACTGTAATGCGTACGCTTGGCAACAGTAACCTTTGGACAGGTGATCTCATTACCTTAGGCCAAGCCAGGCTTGCTCTTTCCCGGTTTCTATTGGTGTCACTGTTATTTAAGCTAACTAGCTTACCCAACTGGATATAGCTTCTGTAGGTTAAGAAATATGTTTCTTTGTAAAAGAAATAGCCCCCTGTTTCTGTTATTCGTTTGGTAGTCTACTGAGGACATGGCTTATTAATGAATCTGTGTAATAAGTCATCAGGTTAGCAGTGTCAGTGTGTGATCTGAGATCAGCAGCAACTATTGTCTGTTGCAGAGACACCTATAAGCATTTCATCTCCAGCTTTGCTTTTGGACCAACCACACTTCTCAATAACACTTATCAGACAGAAAACACTGTCTGGGCTGGTTGACTAAATAGAGTTTAGCCCAAAAAACTCTGCAGTCATGGCTGACCTTAGTCATCATCGGAACATTATTTAGGGCCTGTTGAAGATGCATTTGTCTTGAGATAGACTAAGAAGTCCTTTTGTATCAGCATTGCAAGCATGCTGCGTTGTACAGTAAGGAAAGACAGTTTCTTATTTAGCACATTTCAACAACAAGGCAATTCAAAGTGTTTCAGACAAGACATCAAAAGCATCATGACAGCGGAAAAAATAAACATTGAATTAGAAAATTTAAAAATGTGTAAAAAATAAAACCAACATCATTACAATTGAATTAATTGAGATTAATCAAATTAAATTAAAGGTTTAAAAAGATTCATGTATTAAGTATAAAAGTTACACTTCAGAGTTCAAGTTTAAAATCTTTTAAAATTGCTTAAAGAAAGGCAGCTGTATACAGGTGAGTATTCAACCTTGATTTAAAAGAGTTGAGAGTTTCCGTTTTCTGGGAGTTTGTTCCAGAGTATATAAAATGAATGCCGCATCTTCATGTTTGGTTCTGTCTCTGGGAATAGAGAGCAGACATGTACATGACGATGTGATCTGTATTGATGGCTCATAGTTAGTCAGGAGGTCACTAATGTATTTTGGCCCTAAACCATTCTGTGCTTTATAAACTAGCAGCAGTATTTTAAAATCTGTTCTCTGACAGACTGGGAGCCAATGTTAAGACCTCAGAACTAAAGTGATGTAATCCATTTTCTTGGTTCACAGCACCTCTATATTCATCCCTTTTTTGACGAGGACTCTAGCAGCAGCATTCTGGATCAGCTGCAGACCTGAAAAGACACTGCTACAGTAATCAAAACATTTTTTCTGGTCCTGCTGATACATAAATATTTTTCAAGTAATAATAGGCTGACTTTGTAATTGTCTTGTGTATGTGGCTTCTGAAATTTAGGTCCAAGTCCCAAATTTCTTGCCTGGTCTGTGGTTTTCAGTGTTATGACTGAAGATACGTTTTGACTATTAATAGCTCCTCCTTTGCTCCAAAATCAAACTTCTCAGTTTTGTATTTGTTTAACTGGAGGAAATGTTTGCACATCCACTCATTGATTTGTTCTATGAGTTAACCCTGTGCATGTATGGTACCATGGTCACCTGGAGACATTGTATATAGTATATATTTGTGTCATCTGTGTAGTTATGATAACTTATTTTATTGTTTTATAGGTTTTATACATTTTTTGTAAGTGGCTGTTGTCTTGTAGTGGTGCTTGAAATAACTGTCTTGTGACGTTTTAGCCCTGGTACCAAACGTTATTATTGGTCATTGTGTGCATAGGGAGGAAGGTGTGACCCATTGTTTCTAATTTCCTGCTTCATTGGCTCTAGATTTGAGTAAAAATATGTTTTTTTGTAGCATAGTGTATTAAAGTTGACTTCTTTGGTTCTTAGTTACCTGTTGATCATTTTGAGTATAGTTGGACTTAGTTGTTGGACTTTAAATGGCAATTTGTGCTTGTTTTTCACTTTCTAGTGACCAGCTCTTAGTTTGGGCAAGCTACCATAACTGAATAGCAAAAAGCCCATACAGTCACCTGCAGCTGGCCTTTTAGGTTAGCTGAACAGGGTCATTCTCCCAACAATTTATGATTTAAGTGTGGATTTTTTTCAAAAAAAATCAAAATACTATAGCAGTAATACAGTAATTATTTGAGTACGACACATCACAAGTTTTCATTCCAAGAAATCAGATGCATGAATTTTGAGGAAAGTATTTTTCACAGTACACATTTTTCATCATGTGTTTAAAAAAACACTGTGAGACCCTTCAGAACTCCATATGACCACATGATACTGTGTTATAGCATGTGGGCATACTGGTTTGTAAATTATAAGTACAGAGGTATTTTCCCAGCATGTGACCCTTCCATAGTGTCTCTGTGAAATGAATGGAGTATGTTTGTGAATGAATTACTGTGTGAATGGCCATCAGTCAAAGCTGGGCTAACAGCCCCTCGCTGACAGTAGGCTCTGTGGCCTGTGTGGAGTGGCAATGCTCCACATAAAGAAAGGCTCGATAGAGATCTGCAGAGGTAGTAAAGGCCACCACGGTGAGCGCTCAACCAGCAACAACAATAAGACAGGTCTGCAATCGGGTACGGTCAACCTTAAGCTCCCCGGCTCCAGGGATACGCTATACAACATAAAGGCTAAAAACACACACTTCACATCTCATTAGACAGGGTCTCTGTGACAGCTGACTGAGGGTCCAAAACAGGTCAACTCCAACAAGTTTACCCAACAAAATGCACATGAATAAGTGACAAAAGGAGAAATGATTGACATGCTTTAGGTAAATGAATATACCAGTGGATACAATTAAAATTTAACCAGAGTTGAAGAAAATGGTACCATTTTTATAGGTAAGTTAGTTTTTTCTACATTGTTGAGAAACTAGCATCTTAATTGAATTTCTTTATGAAAGACTTTATACCTTACAAGTACGGTATTATGTTGCACTGTGCAAAAATTGGCTACATCAGTTTGTATTACTGCTATAGTTGCAGTTATTTTGCAGAAAAGGGAGGATCTTAATGTATTAAAATGTATTTATGTATTTCTGAAACTTATTTCTCCTAACGAGCTGCTACCAACATCAAAATTCTACCAACATGGAAATCCATTGCAACACAGTTAATGCTTTATAATGAAAAATTGAAAGATTACGCCATAGTGTGGACATAATTTATCAAAAATTGTCTAACATTGAAACCTGAAAAAAAGTAAATGTAGAAAAAAACGACTGAAAGTAAAACTATTGTAAGTTAATACGATTTTTAGCTAAATCAGCATTAAGTTAAAAAGTTGATGAACGGAGGCGCTGGTGGCGCAGTGGCTAGTGCGTGCATCCCCATGTATGGAGGCTATAGTCCTCATGACAGCCTGGGTTCGACCCTGGCCTGTGGCCTCTTTCCCACATGTCACTCCCCTCTCCCTCCTGATTTCCAACTCTGTTCCATCTATCTCATCTATCTATCTAAATAAACTTGGAATACATCTGAATAAGCAGATCGACTGTGGAAAATACAGTTTTTTCACAATTATTCAATTGTATTCACATTTAATATTTTCCGTCTATATTTTTTTGTGCAGTTTGCTAAAACCATTTATTTACATTTCATTAACTTTCAGCCCAGAACTTTTATTTGTAAAATACCTTTTTATACATTGTGTCATGCTTTGTGGGGATCTGAGAGTTTCTTTAATCCTATAAAAACACATTCACAGTACAATCATTTGAGAGGTCATGGGTAAAAGAAAATCTTTATGTGGATTACTTATTTCCACATAAATAATTTATACTCTTTAAAAATTCTCTTCACAGTAATTTGAAGAGGTCATCCTGAGCATCTGGGGGGCTTATGTGTTTTAGTTTATATGTGGAGTCATACAAATCTGTATCCTCACACAACCAGACACACAAAGTGTGGAGTAACTGGCCTGCAGTACTGCGGTCCACGTTTACAAGCTCAGCACATTGCCGAGATCACAGCCGTCTCCTTCACCTCAAACCCATTAAAACTGTTCCCCACATCTGTCCCCATGTCTCTGCCACTGTGTGGTGGTTGCTTCAGTGGTCCAACATATTCAGAGGGAGTCCAGCAGCAGCATGCTTCAACGGTTGTTGAAAAAGTTTGACTGTGATGGTCATTGGTTGTTTATTGGTTGTTCATGGAGTGTGAAGTGAACAAGGGAGAGGAGTGAAGGGTAGTAGAGGTGAACCGGTTACATGGAGAGAATGTGGAGTGAAAATAAACAAGGAGAGCTGCAAATAGTGGAGCCAACAATGGTGTGCCAGATCCTGAGGTGTATGTGCCCTCTGTATAAACACTAAAGAACCTTCTGCAGTCTGAGATTATCCTCTTCATGCTTTGGACCACCTTATTACCTCCTTTACATCTTCTGGACAGAGCTAAAGCAAGTCTAACTGTTGCAAAAACTCCTGCACAGACAGAGAGTATAGAGGCACACAACTGCTACAGCATTGCTCCTGCCTTGGACTTGTTTCCCTGGGGTCTAAAACAAAACAATCAAACCACCAACACAGGAAAGGGAGCATATGTGTGCAACAAATCCACCGCCTTTATGAGCCTCTACAAATGCAGAAAATGTTTTCGGATGCACAAGTTCTTTGGCATGGTCCATGTTCTCGCTGTTATCATTGGAATATTTGGAATGCTTCAGCTTTGCTAATCTTAATCGTGCTTATTTAGGTATGTGTTCGCTTTTTTCACATATATCATAACGTCAACCTGCTTCACTGTGAAATACACCAGCAATGTTTGGTTTTACATCACCGGGTTAAGATATGCCACAAGATAAAGTTTTACCGAGATGGATTCAAGAAAAACATAACGAAACTTGTATTCCCAAAGAGGTAAGGGCTTTGCTGGACCTAATGTTTCCTCTGCAGCTCTCACTCTGATGGATTGTTTTTCATGGATGCAGACCAAAAGATAAAGATGTGACCTCTCAGCGGACTGCCAGCTTTACAAGAGCGTCACCATGGAGGCACTCATTTGCTTGGCATTCTTGCTGCCTTGGAACATTTCAGTTCAAATATAGCCTGAAAGAGTTGAAAGAGAAACAGCCAAGGGGAAAATTAGAAAAAAAAACTGCCATTGTTTAAAATTACAATGGAGGACAGAACAGCCCAGGGATTTTCTTTTCTTTTCTTTTTTTTTACATTGAGCTTGTGTAGATTCTGAATTATTATTAAAGACATGTAGTTTTTAAAAACAACAACAACCCAAAAACAAAACAAAAAAACCCAATCTTTTTTAACTCACTAAAAAGCATGATATAGTTTGTTTGGGCATTGTCTGTAATTGATTGCGCCTTGGAAATCAAACAGTTGCAGACCATATATGAACGCCATGTACAACAATTTCAAGCTTTAATGGGAACCGTATAATAAATCTTAATTCCTTTGTTTTTGAAAAATGACCAAAACTCTGATTAGATCAAATCAAATAACGAAAGTTATTTCAGTAGGCAAGTGATGCTTTTTCACTCCGCATTTGTAAACTTTACTTTGATAGAGGCCTAAGTGTAATGGCCTTAATTTTACACCACTTTTATGCGGTCAGATGAAGCCTAAGATGATTATCACCACCATCAGTTGAAATGGTTCCCACTTAGTTCTGCAAATAGGCTTTTAGATTTTTTTATGATTAAGGATTGACATGTTGCAAACAGGGCTGCACGCTGGTACAGTGCACGCTGTTGCCTTACAGTGAAGAGGTTCCTGGTTTGAATCCCTGTCGAACAGGGCTTTTCTGTGTGACCTAACGAGCAAGTACAGGGAGAATATGTCTACCTGTACTTGCTCGTTAGGTCACTTGATGACTCCAATATTGCCCGTAGGTGTGAATGTGAGTGTGGCTGGTTGTCTGTCTCTACATGTCAACCCTGTGATTGATTGGTGAATAATCAAGGGTGTACCCTGCCTCTTGCCAAATGACAGCTGGAATTGGCTGCAGCCCCCCCATGACCTCGAACAGGAAAGAGAGCAAAAGATAATGGATGGATGGATGTTGCAAACACAGGTATAGTGAACAGAGTAACATGAAAACTATGAAATGATGCTAACATGCACTATATATTTATATTTGTGAATTTATCACACTTTATGTTGCTATCACGATATTGAACAATGTTACTGCACGGCATATTTCTTACACATTTTGCAGCCTTAATTTAGAGCATTGAAAACCAGCGACCGTTAAGTTGTGATGTAATATTTCAAACCACTCTGAGCACTTATGATTGTGTGGGGGTAAAAGGGGGCTGGTTACGGTTGCAAGTTAACTGTGGATTCAAACAGTGGACCAGTTGTGCGCTCTATCTATGGCACATGTGTGTACACAGCAGTGAGTCCTGGGTGTGAAAGGCCCATGTGTCTGGGCGTCGGTGACTTAATGACACCACTTACTGGCCTAATTCACACTCAGTTTCTTGTGCGTGCTGAAAATAAAACAACAAGCAAGGAAATCCTTCGCACAGAGCATCAGTTGTGTCAGTCAAATTGGAGGTGAACACTTTTAGGGTTCGTCTTTGACCTCCTTTGATCCTTCCTCTGGCTAAAATAGAAATCTGTTTATCCTTTTATCCAATAGACATCATTGGGCAGGATTTCATGTCAGAAACCTGAAAGTGACACCTTTCCCAAGCTAAATGTTCTTCCTGAACAACTTTCTTCTGGGGCTACTTTAGACCTTAAATGGTAAATTTAAGAGGAGGAGTTCAAGAGTCTCAAACAAGAGAAGAGAGGAGAGGGATACAGGGGTTTGAGGGTGGAGAGAGACCATAACAGGACAAGGCAGGGACCGAAACATCTTTCCACTCCTGTGTTTTTATTTGAGGTCATTGAGTCTCACAGGAAATGCCCTCCACTGTTTCCATGAAAGCTTCTTCTATACTTTTACAGTAAAATTCCAGCATCCTATAAATAAAATAAAGGGAACGAAACAAACAGTCAGGTCATAACTACACTTTCCTTGCTTTAATGTTGAACTATTACCAATATTAATACCAGTGCTGCAAAAGTCTGTGATTGTCAGTCAGAAAAATGTTTATAAAACAACAAAAAATAGTAGTTTGGCCCAATTTGTCCTGTTATTGAAAGCTTTCTTTTCCATGACTGCATGACAATCAATTGTGCTTTGATCACTCACACTGCTGTGACATTGTTTTGCCATGAAACAACTTGTACTCATGATTCAGATCCTGTGCTGCGCAGACACTGCCCAGCCAGACTTCATATATTAACCATGGTGTGTTCACACGCAGAGTGCTACAATACACGGAAGCACAAGTCTCCTGAGCCCCGTGATATCACCTTTGAATGTAGCAATCATTCCAGGCTGAATTATGAGGCACCATAAAGCTCAGTGTTCTTCCAGGCTTGGTTCCTCTTTTGTGACAGAAGCTGTCAGTGCATTTGCTTACAAATATATCAGCCTTTGTCTTCTTTAGATAAAAAGTGAGAACTCTCTGCGGATGTTTCTTGTCATAGTCATATTCATCACCCTTCTGCTTGTCTCACAAGGCAATATTATACTGCATATATATATTACTCGTGAGCATGAGAAGCAATTTGAAATAAAACATAGAAAGGAGGTTCTTCACTTCCAAGGCAACAGCGTGCTGTCGGCTGCATGACCTCCTGTGTTTTGCTGTCTTTTTGCCGTGTGTTGGTATGGAGAGGGAATCTGAATGGAAGCCCTAAATCCCACTTAATCTGTCAGAGCGATGGGAGAGCTGGGCACTCCACAGCCCCACTATCTGGTCATCAGCTTTGTACTGGTCTGCTGCCGGCAGCCCTGCTGAGACACAAACATCCTGTTGAGAGAGGGAGTGGGAGAAAGACAGAAAAAGCAGTGAAGAAGTGTCAGTAAGTGTAAAGAAGGGGCACTGACTTGAGAATATGCTTTAGAAATCTCCCAGGGACTATGAGTTAGCCACAGAGGAGTGTCCTTGGCTTCAGTTTAGTTAAAAATTACTCAACAATTTCTTTCATTGTAGTAAATGCAAATCTTAGACAGACACATGAAGTGAGTCATATTAGTATGCATGCAGAAACCTGAGAGAAAACAGAGCAGGCGGCAGACAGAAAATGATTCTAATTATGACTCCTCTGTACTGCCAGCAATCTCCATTATCCCGTCTTTAGCCACAGAGGCTCAAATACACAAATTATGGAACTAATGCTCTCAGTATAAACTACTGTAACATTTGTTTGCTCAACCGTTGTGACACTAAGTACCTGTACACAACTTAGACAGTTTGTTGACCTGGATAGGCTGAAGGGAAATAGTTTGTTGCCAGTTTCAGTTTTCAATTACTGAATCAACCCATGCACAGGACAGCACTGCCCCCTTGTGGAATGGTAGTTACGGAGCAAGAACAAATAACCATAGATTCATACTTACAGTAGGGCATAAAACAGAGCTGCACTAATTGAAGATAGAGCGAATGCAGAGTAATCTAAAAAGGATGCAACAATGAACATTTGGACTGCAACTTCCAGTGAGGATGTCTTGTACTGCTGTTACAGCTCAAAGAAAATCAAAGTTTGTCAAAAAATAAGAAAAAAAACTTTTGATTGACAGTGATCACCATTTTCAAATGTCCCACATTTTCTACTCTTTATGTATTTTTCTTTGGTCTCTATAAAAAACTTGCTCTTGGAGATTTAAACCATTTTTATTTGAAATCTAAAAGCGGTTCGGACACATTAAGTCACTGAAGCCTTATCAACCTTATTATTATAAACTGGAATTAAAGAGAAAGATGTAAGGAAGTGTGAAAAGCATTTTAAAGAATGGACAAAGTCTCGTGGAAACAGTTTATTTAACAGTGATCAGTGGTAGTTTATATACTGTTATATAATTTCAACATGATGACAGTGGCTTACAAAAACATGTGCTACAGTGTGACATTTAACACATGTGCACTGGTTAACTGACTGACTGCAAGATGACTGACTGAATTCTCTCGCGACTGTAATGTTACTGATGCCGTGGGTATTTTTAAGTTTCTTATTGCGCAAGTATACCCATTATGGAGGCAATTGTTTCCATTTAAAATATGTTACATAAGAATGTGTGCATGTTCGTTCATGGTTTTGTGGTAACATGGTCATTTTGTCATCATGGGTGAGTTGTGGTGGTTGGTCAAAATCCGCTGATCACCATGTGCCCTGTGATTTCTTGCCAGACAGCCAACACAGAAAATTCACTGTCAATCCCATGAAGTAACAGAGGAATGAGGAAATATGTCCTTCCTTCTTTTATTTTTCAATTAGTTGGTCAAATAAGGAACTATATTAGATGTTGTTTCATAATAGACTAAATAAATAAAATGATTTGGCTTAGTTGTCATTGTGGAAATAAAACAAACACATCTGCAACTGATAAGTGTATTTCACATTCTCTTGAAGTCTGTGAAGACAATGCTGACATGTTTCTCTCAATGTTGCTCTACATAAAATCTTAAAAGCAACATTTAATTACTTGAAAAACACATTCTGCATTCCATTGCCTGTAATTATTATTGACTGGTATAATTAACTCTATTGTAGTACAGAACATTACATCAAATCAAGCTTCAAGCTCCAACAACATTTGCTATCACTGAAAAGATTTCACATACGTGAGTCATTAACAGTGATCATAAGGAATCTTTATTCTGTATTTTTATGGTTAGGGAGGAATTTTCAGTATAATGCACTCTTGGTGACAGCACAGTGGTTGCCATGGTAACTCCTTGACAAGATCAGAGATCAGTCATTGGTGGATCCGGGAAAAGGTCAATCCTTTTTCCAACTAGTACACATAGAGAAGTCCTTCAACATAGGCAAATATCTGGAGTGGGAATGTCATCTTATTTGTTTATCTTTGCATATTGGGAAGGTGATTACTATTTCGGCACACTCGCCACCCCATGCATTCACACATTCCCTACAAACAAATACCTATAGGATAGCTCATGGCAGAATTATAATTATTTCTTTATTTCATATGGAGTTTATGCTGGAACCATACCTAATGTGAGCTGAGGTCTGCACACTGTTTTATTAATTGCAGCATCTAACAGGTTAACAAGCCAAACCCCCTCCTGGATCTGCAGATGTTCTGAAGTCTCCTTCATTTCAGTATGAGGAAGGACTGAATGGAGAGGAGAGCAAATAAAATGCACGTTTAAAAGGTGGTGGTGGAACAGAGTAACCCTTTGCACACTACTTTAAAAAGTACTGTACAGTAAGTTAGTTTTCTTTTCTATTCAACTATTACTTTTTTCCCATACCCTTTTCAAATAAATTGCAATTAGCACGACCAGACAAATGACTCAAGCGCACGACTCAGGGTAAAAGCAGAATCACAGTCCGTTTATTCACAATCAGGGTTTGGTACACGGTGATCAGATCGTCCCGGCAAAAGTACAAAACGGCAGGCAGAAATCGGGGTCAGAAAACAAAGCTGGTTCAGATTCAGAAGGCTAGACAAAAAGTGCTAGTAACACTGCTCCAATAAGACAAGACGAAATGGCACAGAATGAGGGGAAGGCAGACATTAAATACTGAACAGGGGTGGAGTTAACAAGACACAGGTGAGACACATCAGGTTATCAGCAGACTGGGAAACACTGGGGAAAGGGCATGCAGCCAACAGACCTGAAACGAGACACAAAGTAAGTAACAAGTAAAACACAAGCACAGGACATAATACATGAGGGAAACAGAAATAAACAGAAACTTAACCCGGGGATGTGACAGCAATTAAGAAATATATTTTAGGGCAGTTCTTAACAACAAAAGCACTGCTACTCATTTTTTAAACATTCCCTTTTAGTCTGCAATTACAAAAGATTATAAAAGAAAATAACGAAATTGACATTTTAATCTATTCGTACCTCTTTTGCAAAAAAAAAAAACCCCACATCATGCACCCTTCTTTGTAAGCCCTTTGTCTTCTTGTCAATATTTTTGTTTTGGTATATTGTTAAACATGCAACAACAACAACAACAAAAACTACATGTGTGGCCTGTAATAAAACAAAGTGACGCATGTGTACACTCTTTCAGCTCTTGAAAAAAACAAACACAGTACATACCACACAAACACAGTCAGTTGTACTTTTTTGTGAACAGTTCTTTTCCTGTTGAAAAACAAAACAAACACATGGTAAAAGACCCCAAAGAAACAGGAGATACTAAGGTCTGTCTTTTCTTGTATGAGCCTACTAAAACCCTTTCACTGGGGGTAATAAAAAGAGGAGAGGTCTCTTTATGAGGGAGGGGCCGACTGTTAATGAACTCCTTATATACAGATAGATAGATAGATAGATAGATAGATAGATAGATAGATAGATGTGTTTCTAGTTTTTTTTAAAACATCTGTATTTGTCTCTCCACTCTCATGTCAGTATACCTGTTGAATTCACATTGTAACAATTGTGTGGCTCTGAAGTGATTTCTACTACAGGTTTTGTGTGTTGTTTTGTACAATATGTCCTGCTTTTCTTTAGTGCTGATGCTTACTGTGCAGTATGCGACATCAAGCAACTCAACCGACTAAACCTCTACACAACTTATTGCACCTACGAATGGAAGCAATTCAGATCGGTCGCCTTCAAAATGACCAATAATTAAATTGTAAACACACGTAACATACCTTTCATGAAACTCATTCATTTTTCTAGGCTGGTGAATAGACCAAACCTGACACAGTTAGAAAAGCCACAGCTTGCAGGTATGCACTCTAAACAACTAAATGTGCTTTGTCCTGTTTGCTTTGTGTGCTAAGCCTTTTGTTGAACCAAGTTCTTTTCTCTGCAAAACTTTTGACACCCAGTGGCTGAGGTGATGTTGACAACTGGAAGGTTGGAAAATAGGCCTTGTGACTGGACATTTTACAATAGCCTGTTTTTGAAAGGGGTCAACTCCCCCTTTGTGCAATGTCTATTCTTAATAGTAAACACTTAAGTGAAGTACAAAAAAATAAGCATTATAACAACTATATCATCCTTAAGAGGATAAGGGAATGTTTTGAAAACCATGTGAAGTTATTTCAAGGACTAATTAAGTTTGTGTAATCGGAATTTATGAGTGAGCAAAATTTATGTTAATATTTATACTTTAAAATAAGTAGCAGAAAATCAAATGTAAAGAACGTACATACACAACTTGTTTTACTTTTAAGAAAGGTCTGTAGCTATTATCTACAAAAGGACTAAAAGAAGTATTTATTAAATAAGATCCTGATGTTGTTAATAAGATCAGTGTGATGTTTTCTTTACTTTACTAAACTCCTTAATATGTAATTCATTCACTTGACCTGTAAGTACACTTGACTCAAGTGTAAATCAATGTGCATGTTAATGGATATGGAAACTTCAAAAATGATGTTTCATATTTGAAGTAAATGTCATGTACTATTTTATTTTTATTTTATATAATTGACGTGAAACTATTTTGGTCTGCATAAGCCTATACTGTTTCTAAGTGGGGTATATTTTGTGAGTCATCATCATATGATCTGTTTGCGTGTTGTGGTCGAACTGGGTCACGTGTGGTCGACATGCATTAACTTTGCCTCGGGTGTCCCCTGATAGCTGTCATAGGATGAGGACAGTCTTTCATCTTTTTCTATTTTTCCGTCCTGTTCCTTCCCCATTTCACATAAAGCCTGCAGCACGAGCCTGCAGCCCCCATTCGCCACATATACATGTAGGCTTATTGCATAGTAACATTTAGCTTTAATTTCAACATTATTCAATGACAACAAGTTTGAGGTTAATTAGCATTTCAACTTCGAGAGAAAATGTTAAATGGCCTACGAACTTTAAGTACAATATTAGCCAACGGTTTTTTTAAGAAAACAAACAAACAAACAGATTTTAATATGGAAACCGAATTTAGAAATGTATTCCGAAAGTGAGAGCTAACTTTAAAAACATATTTTAAAATATCGAGAGATTTGTTTTAATGCCAGCAGCAGATCCATACAGATGAGAATAAATGACTTGGAAATTAACAATACATGTTTAACTCCGCACCTAAAAGTGAAGCACAGTCGCTGTTGCTGAGTCGTTGCGGCAATAAACGGAGCTGTGCAGAGAGCAGCAGACCTACAACATCCGGGCAATAGTCAGTTGCGCAGAAACGGAATGGCGGAGGTAAGTGAGCGAAAACGAGGAATGTAATGACCCGAATGATAAGAAACTGTACCGTATTTAAGACTAGTGTCACTCCGGAAGGTACTCATGGCTGTCGATGGTTTCACTCGCCGTTGAACACCACCTGAAAGAGGGCTACTACGGGGCATTTGAACAGGGAAGCGGAGGGAGAAATGGAGAACGTCTCCAGCGTATCGCCTCGTCTATCCGCGTTCTTGGCTTTAAAGAGCCATTCCCTCTTCTGCCCGTGTAGTAAAGCTGCGGGAGACAAAAGAGAGCCCGGTGGGGTTTTATACAGTGGTGCTGAATTATTTCAGGTGTGTCCCGGCGACGAAGTGAATTGAGTTTTTTTTTTTAAAAGTTCGAGATGTCACGACTCGGCGGCGGCAAAACTCTTTCGGAAAAAATGAGAACTAGTTATTTCCTTCTTGCTTCTCGTAGTGAGCCGAGCAGAGGAAGAGACGTTCAGCACCAAGTCACAGGAAAGCGCCCCTGGTCAGACAGACAGCGCCCGATGGGTTGGGAGAGGCACGTTGCATTAATGATTGGGGTTTTATCTAACTTTAATAACTTATTTTCCCAGTCAAGCTGTTGTCAGCCTTATAGTATAGTTCAACCAGTGTCAGTACTCGGTGTAAACCGAGTACAGCCTGTCCTGTTGTCTACTAAAATAACTTTTTTCACCTGTAAATGTGGTCTTAACTTGCACACCTTAATCATGCGCCACGCTAAATCTTTTGACTGGATCTTGTTTTATTTTTATTTTTTAAAAAGCGTTTTTATAGAAGACAAATATACTTTAATTCTCATTAAACCTGTACTTTGCTCTGCTTTTATTTTAAAATGTATGAAAGCACAAACAAAAATGACGTAAGTTGTGGCTCTATCTGGTGGAGAGTCAAATAATCTATAAAGTAAGACATTTTTAAGTGTCACTGACAATCCATGTATGACCCCCTTTTGAATTGACAGTTTTGTCCCTGCAGCAGGTCTTCTAGGTCGAAAAAGGGCGGCCTCAGAGCCAAGAGTCAGCTGATTTGTAATGGGATGAGCCACAGGATCAGCCGCTATCTGAGCCCTTGTGTGTTTTGTGTGTACATTTCTGCCCTTGCTTCACAGATGCACAGAGGAATATGTATCCGTTGTTATACACCCCTTGCTGTTTCTTTACACGACTTAAAGTAATGTTGTTTTTAATAAGGATGCTGGATGTCTTTTTGTGTAGGTTGGCGAGAGGCCCCTGAAGATAAGTGAGGAGGTCGTGGCCTAGAGGAGACTGGATGAGGAACAGAGATGGAGGCCATCAGCAGGAGAAGCAGAAGTTTCAACAGGCCTTAGAGGAGTTGGAGGCAGACTTTCCCCCCATAAAGATGGCAACACAGTCCCACACTGTTCGCTCAAGTACAGCTGTATCTGCAAACATAAAAGTTAGTTTTCATATTAATACACATAATATTAGATATTTTGTAAACATCTAGAGACCCAACATTATATGCACACCCAAAGTCAGAGTAGTCTTAGTCTTACGATTGAAAATATCTTCTTTTGATTTAAATTACTCATTTAACAAGTAATTAACATGATAACTTAATATGCTGACTTTTTTTTATTCATTCTTAGTGTAAAGTTTAAAAGAGTGGCAAACATTATTTGGGAAAAAAAAAAAAAAGGGAATAAAAATCCTTCCCCACCCCATGCAGATTTCTGTGTGAATACAAACAGAAAAGCATGCAAATGTGTCTTGGATGGTACAATTTAAGTCATAATATGGAAACAAGATGGACCAGTCTAAATCTGTATTGGTGATTTTGGTGTCGTGTTTGACCAAAGACCATTGAGCATGGACAAAAGCAGAATGGTGTCAACATTTAGCAATAACCTAAGCACACGTTGTTATACAACTTGTGATTCAATGAAAATGTGTTAAAGTGAGATAAGGTGCAGTGCTGGGATTCTAATCTTGGCTGGGCCTGTTAATATCAGAAGTTAAAAAACAGTTTCCCCTTCTTACAGCTGACTATATTTTCAACTTTTAAAGACCTTGCTCATGATGTTTCTTTGAAACATTTACGATATATAGACAGCCTTTTGTTCACCTGAATACTTCGCTTATAGGCCTTTGTACTGACAAGCTGCCCTTATTGCCAATTTTAAAATAATGTTTGATAAAAGTAATAGTCTAATCCTGTTGTTTTTTTTTTTTTACGACAACCTCTTCTCGGAACGCCTTCAGGTATCTTCTATTTAAAAACCCCCCAGTTTTCATGACCATTAGCTGGGAGGGAGAGACCTCTCGTATCGTTAATGGATAAGTTTGCTGAGTTTTTATTTGCTTTCGTCAACGGAAAAGGTTTGCATGTGCTTTTTAAGACAAAATAGAGACAATCAGACGAGGCAGGATTATTCAGTACTATCTCCTGTTTTTCCTTATATTGTTTTTCTAGGATTTGTCAGTCTAAGGAAATGTTTTCACAGCTTGGCTTTGAAAATTGACGTGGCTCTTGCAAGCAGTGTGTGTCAGTCACTGCTGGTGAGAGAATGAGGGAAGGGTGGACATACTTCTTTTAGAGGTTTGCCAACTTCTACCTGAGTTAAAGTGGAATCCCTGTTCTTCACATGTAACCCCCCTTAGATTCTTGATTTTACCTGTGCTCTAAGGAAAACAAAAAAAAGATTTAATTTCTGAAGATTTTATTTTTTTGAGTTTTCTGCCTTTATTGGAGAGATAAGACGGTGTATATAGTTGGAAATCAGGGAGAGAGAGAGTGGGGAATGACATGAAGGAAAGGAGCCACAGGTTGGATTCGAGTATGGGCCGTCCACTTGAAGGACTACAGCCTCAATACATGGAGGGCGCACCACCAGCACCCCATTATTATTGTATTTTTTGAAGGGTAAACTTTATTTTCCGGCATTGAAATGCATTCAAATATTTAATATGAATCTGTACAATCATATGTAAGGGAAGTCTTTCCTCTCCCAGTCATTATGGTGCGCCAGTAGCACAAGTGGAAGGGCCCTTAAGAACTGCTGATTTTAGGATTTGTTCCTTCTTTAGTGGGTTACCTGACTATCCTACGCTGTACCTTTTCTTTCTATTATTTATAACACAACATGAAGTCAAGGCTTTATGAAGCTTTATGTCACAGCTTGTAGTAAGCAGGAGCTGCACTTAGACACAATAAAGCTTAATCTACACCTCGGCCCTCCACAGTCACTGTCCTCCTTTTGTCCATAAACATTTAGTTGGAGTGATAAGCAAACACAACATTGTTTTGTTAGTGATAAAAGTTAACAGATGTATAGTTACTTTATAAATCTATGCAAGAGTCACTAAATGCAAAGCAAAAAAGATAGTGTTATTTTTATTTCATTCCAGAAACTTCAAAGTGATGGTTTTGTTTTAAGCAGCATTGATCACAACACACTTACAGTTTTACAGTTTTTTTTAATTGAATTAATCTGGGAGAAAACTGAAGTAGCACTTGTCTATTCCTTTTGAAGTGTTTTAATTTGGAAATATTTGCTATTTCACATTGAAAGATTTGTCCTTGAGATCTTTGAACTGACAGCTGTCTAGAGAAAAGCCATTTAAAGAATTGTGAAAGTAACCCAAACATCTCCCTCCACCTGTCACTGTCTCCCGCTGTATCTCTCCGTCTGTAGGCCAGTGAGCTTCCTTTAGAGGAGTTGCTGGCTCTGTACGGCTACACAGTCTCAGATCTAGAGAAGAAGACGTGTCCCATGGCTGCCAGCCTGCCAAACATGACACTGGACAAGGTGAGATTCATCATAAACAACGGGCAATTTGTATTTATTCTTGCATTCAGCTTTTTTTGTGACTTCGAGCTGTGTTGTTCTGTTCTATAAATATATGTTTGTTCGTTGTACAGGATCAGATAACTGAGGATCTCTTTCCCGGGGAGGAGGAAGAAGAATCATCAGCTGATGATCTCACCCCCTCGGTCACCTCAAACGCCTCAGATCTGCTCTGCCGCCTCCAAGGTACACACACAAAGATCATGCTAACATATAAGAACATGACATTTACATGAACCTGACATTCACCACCTGTGGACAAGTGTTGCAAATTAGCAAATGTTCTAAAACACTCAAATCAGTGCATCTGGTTTGTCCAATGGAATTGCTATGTCCACATCAAACTTTTTAAAAGTTTATCTATTATTCCAGTAAAACAACACTTAAGTATGCACACTATGGTCCTTTTCTGATTGATAGAGGACTTACCTTGAGACTTTGTTTTCAGTTAAACACTATCTTATTGTTTGATTTCAAATCAGTGCTTTGCTGAGACTGGAGCTTGTTGCGTACAGAAAGCTTTGATTTGTCTACTTTCTTTGTAATTCATGGCACTTTTATCCCTGCCTTGTATGTCTAATCTTTAAGGATGTCAAAGAAACTCAAGTATTTCTGAACTGAAAAGGCGTCTTAGATTAAACAGCTTTTCACAAATGGGGATTCAATTTAAACAGAGCTACAGTATTTGTGCCGAATCCATAGAACATGATCAGTTTGATGGGTTTGCTGCTTAGTATCCTTTAAAATCATGGAGGCATTGATTGAACACATGGTTTCTCAAATATGTTGCATTTTATTTATCTGCACCAGCTTAATTTGACCCCTTGTCCATCACCTATTCCTAAATTAAATATTTCAGATACTCCTTGAGATGTTTTCATTATAGAGTTGGAACAAAGTCCACACGATATAATCCCTATATACCTCACTATATCATCAAAATTGCCAACACACAAGATTGAATTTGCTTTTGAGTAAAAAGAACTCCACAAAAATCACTAATAAGACAGATGTTTGATTGTGAAGGATGTCTCTAAGTGACCTTTTTAAGCAATCAAGTCCATCAGAAGAATATTGACTATTTCTGTATGCACAGAAAAGTGTGTGTAAAGGCATTGTAATTAAAAAGTCCTCTTGCCATTTCTTGCAGGACTTGAAGTTTCTGACTCGTGCTTTCCAAAAGACAAACTTCCAAGTAATCCAATAATGAAATGAGGCAGATTTAAAATTAAACAAACAAACAACATTTATTCCTCAAAATCGCAGGTTACAAAATAAATGCACAGCTCCTATAGAGGTCACTCGTTTAAAACAAGAAAACCCCTTGAATTTGCTTAAAAGTAAAATTGCTTGAATGCCTTCTTGTCTGAGCATTTTACACCAATTAGCTGCGTTTTGCGACAGCAGGATCAATTAGTATTAGCATATTAGCATGTATCACATGTAAATGTAGCGTATGTAATTATTCAGATCTGCCATAAACGCACAATATTTAAATATGATTCAAAAGCAAAAACTCTTTATCACACATCTCCTCTTTGGATCAAACAGTCTGGCCCCTAATTGTTCTCATGATCTACAAAGCAATTGTGTCTTCACATATTCAGAAGAGCCATGTTACAATCAGCTTCAAAACAGTATGACAAAAAAACTACATATCACTGTCAAGAACATTTATGCCGGTTTCACCTTTGCCTGGCGAACTTGTCCTCTGCGATTCATGAAGTGTCTGGATAACTCAACGCATCCCCTAAGTATTTCATGGGGAAGATTCATCTGCAATGAGGACTATATCATCCACAACAATAGTTCTTTTTTTCTCTCTTGTAACTCCAGTAAATACAACTCATAATACACTTTATTTCTAGAGCACTTTACAGTGCTACAGTGTTTAAAATGATTGTTAAAAAATATAAAACAAAAAGAAATGAGCAGAAGGCTGTTGTAAAAAGATGAGTCTTAAGGCTTTGTTTTAAAGTAGCTGTAGTCTGTGGGGCCTTCAGGTGGTCAGGGAGGGCGTTCCACAGTCTTGGAGCAGGAGAAAAGGCCCTATGGTGCGTAGCTTAGTTGTAGGTGGTTTGATGGCGTGTGTGGATGTTGAACGGAGGGTGCAGTCTGGGGGGTGAGGACCTCCTGGAGGTAAGGGAGGGGCAGATCCATGGATGCACAGACGGGTGAGGAGGGAGACCTTATACTCAATTCTGAGTTTGACAGGGAGCCAGTGAAGGGAGTTGATGATGGGGGGCAATGTTTTTGTGTTTACGCAGAGACAAAGGCGTGGACGAGCTTCTCTGCATCTACCAGAGTAAGTGAAGGGCGGAGTTTGGCAATGTTTTGGAGGTGGCGAGTACGGTCTTTCGGAGGTGATTGATGTGGGTGTCATAGTTGAGCTGCTGGTTCATTTTAACACCCAGGTTGGTGACAGAAGTGGAAAGGGGGGTTTAATTGGAGAAAGTTGAGCTTTGTATCTCCTCCAGGCAGGTGGTCAGTGTGGATGTTGGCAGGGGGGGAAGAAGAAGAAGTGGGGATATTTTTTATGTACATCTGTGTGTCATCAGCATAGCAATGATAGGATAACCTATACCTGCTGATGATGCTGCTGACGTGGAGCATGTAGATGGAGAAAAGAGTAGGGATGAAAACAATCCACACCAACACTTGTGAACAGTGGCTCATTGGGTTTGAGTCTTTCACTTCGGAGATCAGCCCACTTGACTTGTTTTTCCTAGCAGGAGTTTGCAGGTTACACATCGTGGTAGAATTTTTCGAACGGCCAAAAGTGATCTTAATATCCAGATCTTCTGTCGTACTTTTCATAAAGCGTTATTCCTGCCGCAGTGTCCCAGGTTCTCATGGACAGATCTAAGAATGAGAGATGTGAGAGATTGTGTTTATCTTTTGCTAAGATTGCACTGTGTTTCAACTCCTCATTCATGGCTGAGTTATTTAACCTGCCACCCACACGTAATATGCCGTCTTGAAAAATTGGTGACAGCCGATAAAGAGGGTTAGCGTTTGCCATTATTTTTCCTTCTTGTAACATGGCAACTTATTTTTTGGAATCTCTCTTTTTGAATGACGAAAACAATCTCAAACTCTGCTTCTGCAGCATTACGTCTGGCTTTATTTGTCCAGCTTTCCAGTCTTGAGTGATACTGTAAAGTCTTTTCTCTTTTGAGCAAGGAGTTTCACTATGCCCTATGGAAGTCTGGACCATTTATCCAGGTCTTTGCTTTAAGAAAGGCCACAGTAAGACTTCTGAAAGCAGTCCTCTGGGTAGGCTGAAGTATTGACGTATCTCCGCTGAGAAACGTCTGACTTATCTCCAATTTCAGAAACTCAATTGGCAATAAATGTGCAGTGTCTGGTTGGCCTGTTCTTAAGGTAATTAATGATTGCTGTACTATCAGACCAAAAAGAAGATTTTTCTAGTGTCAGTTCCAATTCAGCTCTCATTGTTGAGTCCATCTTTGTAGCTACAAGTGTAGCAGTGAGCTCTAGACGTGGTAGTATAGGAACTGGTGTCAGTGGTGTGACCCTAGCCTTGCCAATGCACTGGTTTTGATAGATTTTTAAGACTAAATATGTGGCTGTGTCATACCCCTTCTCACTTGTGTCAGCAAAGCGGTGAGATTGAGCTGCAGTGGTCTCACCAAAGTCGACTGGCTTCACACATCTCTCTACTTTGAAACTGGCGAAGAGATGTAAGCTGTAACCCACTGCCACTGTTGAGCCAGAGCGTCTTGCATGCTATTAGCCCATGCATGTTTTGCTCTCCAGAGCTCCTGCAGTATCTGCTTCACGAGGATGAGTGGAGCCAAAATCCCCTAGTAGATCATAGATAGTGCTTACCATTGAAAGTACTCCTCTTCTTGCAAGTGACTTGTTCTGCATAACGACTGAACTTTCGTGTCCGACTCCACACACCACTGAACCCCTAAAGCTCTTTCAATAGGGAGGTGATCATTCCTTGGCTCTACCGTCCTCATGTACTGATGCAAGCACAGCTCTACTATCAGAAATCCACTCGTCCTGAATGAGCGAAACTGTCTGTTCTTCAGTGCAGACAGACTTGAGTCAGTCTACGTAAAAGTTCCTCAGGACAGTGTTTTTTTTTTCCTCTGAGCTGAATCCTAAATGGTTGTCCTCAGACCAGATTCATAGTGCATAATTCGCACAGCTGGGCGACAAGGTTGCACCAAATAACTGAACGACCACTCTGTATTCTTTCAGTTCCAGATTGAGGTCTCCCTTTGGCCACCACAGAAACCTCAGCATATCAGTGTCTTCAGCAGGAACCCTGACCTGGTGAAACATGACTTCGGTATCAGACATAAGGCAATTGGCTTTTGTCTGAACCTTGTCAGCACCTTGATAAGTATCCTGATGTAACTCTTTGTTTATCAACAACTTTCTTTGCAGGCTTTCTGCCCTCTGTACTGAAATAGCACAGTCTTTAAAGGAAGGCCAATGCTATAATGGCAGTTGAGTCCATGATTGTCTGTCTTCACCAGGCATTTCCAACTTCTCAGTCAGCTGCTGCTCGGGGAAGTCAAACTTCATTTTCTGTTGAATGAGGTCCTCCAGCTTCACTGAGGTCCTATTTACTGTTACTTTTAGCCCAGTTTCCACCGAGCGGTTCGGTTTGTCTCGGTACAGCACGCATTTTGCAGCGTTTCCATAGACTAATCCCGGGATAGATTCCCAAATAACCGACCCGTACCGTCTTTTTGGGACCCTTGCATTGGGACCCTTCCGTTGGTGTGCCAAGAATATCTAGCCGACCCTAAAAGGTCGAGCTAAACATGGCAGTCCGTTGATTGGTTAAAAGAATCGTCACTTCCTGTGAGACAACGGTAAACACAACCTTGCCATTTAAATACACAGCCGATTGTTTACGTCTGTTTATTTCTCCTCGCGGCACACAGCCGTCACTGAAATAATGCTTGATTGAGTTTTGTTATAAAGAGCCACATGTCAGTGACAAAGGAGATGAACTGCGGCGTTGGTTTTGTTTGTGTCACGTTTTTCTCCTTTGTTGAATTTAGCAGTTAGCTGTTAGTGGTTAGCTGCTGTCATGTGACGCTATTACGTAGCTGACGTGGCTATCGGCATCCGGCTTACACAGCGCCTACCAAATAGGGCACGGGTGGTTGTGGAAACACAAACGGGATCAGGCTGTACCAAACCATACCAAACTACACCGATCCGTACTGCTGTGTGGAAACGAGGCTTTTGTCTATTCAGAGTCTTCTTTATAAATGGTGCCTCCTCTAAGCAGTGGTCTGATGATTTTCCAGCCTAGGACAGTCTTAACATATTAGCATATGGATCCACACCTTCACTGCTGATAACCCTCCATGGCACAAGGGATTTTGGTACGTTTGTTCCTATTAACAAACCTGTTCCTGTATCAATGTGCTTGAGCTGGACTTCTCTCAAATATAGCCATCTGTCCACATCACTCTGTTTTGGAATGTTTTCTCTTTTTATTGGAATCTCTGCTTGTGAGAACATTTGGTAAAGTTCTAAGAAATGGTTGTAACCCAACCTGCTGACCTCGAGCCCCTTAACAGCATGTGTGCCGACTGATCCTTCCTTTTCCATGGTGCGGAGCATATTGTTGGCCTTTTTTTCCTGTTATTTTAAGGTTTCTCATCAAAAGGTTTCAGCATTGCGGATCTAGAAATACATATGATTAGACTATTATATTGCTCCTGACATATCTGACTAACACTGGAACAATAGACATTGCAGAGGCTGGATCCCTGTACAACCAAAAGTTTTACATTCTGTTGTGAGAGAATAATTTAAAACTGGTTGCTTGACGTTCCTGCTTTCACCAACAGAGGGAGCTAACTCCTCTTTGTTTAATCCAAATCAGAAGTACAGAATAGTGGGATGTTTCAGAGAATATGTTTGAAAAATGAGCCTTTGCTCACAGCCTTTTTCTCAAATGCCCCGATGACAAACATCCAGATCACAAACTCTTTGATTTTAGAAATTCAAGCTTTCCTTGTGTGACTTTTGCTCGATGAACTTGCAGAAATCCAGGTTATGCCCTGTTCTGTGACCGACACTGTTTCTCACTTGTGCTGCTAGTACTTTCCTTATGCTTTTTTGATTGGTCTGTGTGCTTTTAAACAGGTTGGACATCTTTTGCGAAAAATGTTCTTATTTTCCTTTGCTCTTTAAGCACTTCATTGGCTTTGTTTCGATCACTTGGTGAGGTGTGCTCTTGCATGTTGCCAAACAACGGATGAGAAGCAATTTCTGCCTGCTTGTCCACAGAGCTGACCAGATCACTGAACCTGGCTCTCCTTCCGGACCTCTCCTGAATGTCACAAGCAACTCCCCTCAACTTATCTTGTAACTTGATGGGGAAACTTGGCAATGATTTGCTCTCATATTAGTAGGGCTATCAATTTCTTCAATACAGTCCATGCTGTCCACTGTAATACAGCAACTCGTTGCAAACTCTGTGAGCGCTTCTTCCTCTTCTGATCTAATAACAGGCCATTTCAATCGTCTTTTAATGTAAGCAGAAGCAATCATATATTCATTTCCCAAACATTTGTTCAATAGTTTCTATGCTTCTACATAGCCTCGGTCAGGATGCATATGTGAACAAGTCCAAACGAGAATCTTTGGTCTGCCGCTGGTGAACTGCTCAAAGAAATGCAACCTGTCCCAGTTGCTGTATGTCCTTTCCTTAATCCTATGCTGAAATGCTTTCATGAAGAAACCAAACTCCAGGGGGTCTCTGCTTGGGACGTTCACAGGTGGGAGAGTGGAGACTTTCTGTTGTATCACTAAAAGCTCAGTCATCTCGTTTTGTCGCTCCATGGGATTTAGCAAATCTGTAATATCAGCAACTTTGTTTTGTCTTCTGCTGGACTTTTTGCTAGACTTAGCGTTCAGTTGATGACGTCTGCCATCTCTTTCTGAGCTATGTTGAGGCCTGATTCACTGTGCTACATCTGGCCTACTGCACTGCTCCAATGTTGCTTTCCCTAAGATGGCTTGCAGCATTTGGGTATGAAGTCATTCCATCCTTGGAAACCTGCTATCAGCTCGCTCTTTCACAGTTTGTACTTCCAGTTTTGCACTCGCTGCAGCAACAGCTGTGAACTCCCATTCCTCTTTTCTTTGAAGTTTCTTTTTCAATGCTTCAGCACGTGTTACCAGAGTTTCCCATTCAGCTTCTACTTTAAGTCGAGCAGAAGATGCAGTTGTAGAAGCACTAGAAACAGATCAGCTTTTTTGTGATACACTACTGTGTTTGACTCATGATATCGTTGAGGCACTATCTGTAGGTTCTACCACAGCATCCATTATTTTAGCCTCATCTGCCTGTTGCTGAACCTTTTTCAACCACCTTTTCACATTCTCCACCAAAGTTTTGGTAGACATTTGTGCTCACACCACTGCTTCTGATCATGAAGAACTTCTTCGCCAGTCATTTCCACTCTAACTGCATCATTGGCTGCACAGAATTCAATGTGCACATTTGTGATATCAGTGGTCATGTTAACATTCACTTCTGCAGCATTACAGTCATCCTCCATTAAAGCATCGATTCTTTCATCTTTCTTTTTTTTTTTTTTTTTTTTAAAGGTTTATTTTTGGCCTTTATGCCTTTATTGATAGTGAAGGACAGTGGATAGAGTCGGAAACAGGGAGAGAGCGGGGAGAGACATGTGGGAAATGAGCCACAGGCCGGACGCGAACCCGGGCCGCCCGCGCGAGGAACAAAGCCTCGCTATATGGGGCGCGTGCTGCCGCTGTGCCACCGGCGCCCCGATTCTTTCATCTTTCTGATAAGATAAGCAAACTTAGCTTGTTCTTTTTTAGGGATGTCCCGATACAACTTTTTCACTTCCGATATGACACCGACATTGCAGCCTTGAGTATTGGATGATACCGATCCGATATCAGCACAAATCATAAATACTTTTATTAGTTATTTTGTAGTGTGGAAAGTTAGAAAAGGCTTGATCAAGTGATGTTACTCAAACAGAGAACAATAGTCAGCAACAACTGAACAGAACAACTGCCTCGTCTATTATTAACCAGTTGGTTACATAAATTTTAACCGTCAACATGATATTTGTATTTATATCAGAGATTTTAGATGCAGGGTGATTTAAAATCCGGTATTCGTTTTCTGGCTGATATCGGACCGATTTATCGGATCGGGACATCTCTACTCTTTTTAGCTGGTTAAGCTTTCCTCAACACTTTCACAGTAGGCTTTGGTACTCTCTTTCTGGCAGTTTCTTGTTCTTCTGCTCTGTATTAACAATGTTGCAACAAACTCTTCAATGAATTAAACCTCATTTTTGATGCATGTCCCTACCTGCAATATACAGCCTTCAAATAGTGCAGCTGCAGGTATCTCCCCCCACCCCAGACCGATCTCTTTGTGATAGTTGCTTTGACTGTATTCATCCTATCTGTAATTTCAGAGCTACTTGCTTTGTTTTGAATCTTGTTAGCGTTTACATATTTCACTTTAAAAAAATTATTTTTTTGAGAGTTGGAAACTATAGTAGAAAGAGACCATTTGAAGATTGCATTTGATCAAATGTTTTAATGTACTTTTTTTTTTTTTTTTAAATGATATCCTCATCCTCCTCTCTGACGTTTTGTCTCTCAGGTGGAGACAAAGACAAATTAGTCAGCTCATCAGATGAAGACTCTGACGATGCCTCTATTCCCTCCAGTGAAGAGCACAAGGTAGACCACTAAGGACGATCACATACATCGTGTATTTCTCTTTTCGAAACACGCGCACAGCTTCAGTCTGAATCAAAGTTAGACACTCTAATTAATTATATTGTAGATTCCATTACAGACTGTTTTTTTTTTCTCAGGAAATCATGGTGGGCTCCATGTACCAAGCAAAAATCCCTCCACTGTGCCCATATGCCTACCAGGACAGAGGTAAGCAGCTGACGCGTTCATTCATTACAGGTAGAGCAAACTGCTCTTCAGTCTATGTCTCTTGTGCTTTATGCTCCTGGTCATTTCAGGTGATTACAGCCTCTCTGTGTAGAATCTCCTTCACTGTCTTTTTGTGTTATACTCTAAATCACTTTTCTTGCCCTCCTACCTTCTCCCCCTGCCTCCTTTCTCTGCTTGTCACCTCATTATCCTTGCATTGCTGTGTTGCTGTAGCCTCCAGCAGCGAGGACCAGTTGCTATGGAAGCCAGGTGTTCTACCCATGCAGGAAGTGGAGGAGTTCTTGTTTTATGCACAGAGATCGCATGGCCAGGGGGGGGCAGCATGCTTACGAACACAAGGAGACACTGTCCAAGACAATGAACAGGTGAAGTCTCTTTAAATTGCAATAAAGCGTTGTACAGCACTGTGGTCAGCTGTTGCTGTACGCGTAATCGTTAAGTTACTTCATTTTAATTCACCTGCCTTGTTCAGTCTTTGGCACCGCATTCTGTGAAATGAATGAAATGTAACAATTGCCGACTCCTGTTACTTCAACAAGGAAGGCTAACCTTCTCAATCTCTTGATTCACAGGCCCTGTATGAACTAGTGAAATGCAACTTCAATGCAGAAGAAGCACTTAGACGGTTGAACTTCAATGTGAAAGTTTTTAGTGGTAAGAAACTTCCTGTTGTACCTTTTCCTCCACTTCATAGTCCACTAAAAACACAACAGTGATCATAACAGATTCAACACTTCTTTAATAATAAATCATTCTTTGTAATTACATTTCACTTGTCACTGTGTTCCATTTAAGTGAACCTCTCCCTGCTGGGAAACTAATGTACCTCTGCTTGACTCCCGAGGTTTGAGTGAACCAATTCAGTGTCAAACTAGAAGAGGATTATAATCTTATTTGGGGGAAAAAAGCCAAGCATTTGATTGTCCACTAGTTTAAAAAAACAGTCCCTCATGAAGAGACATGTTGCAGAAAATCAATAAAGTCAAGTTGCAGATGCAGAGTATGAACACACACACATGTGTTGAGCTCAATAGTCTGCAGGGTACGATCCCATACTGTATGTGAAAATTAATACTTGAGTCCAGGGACTGAATTTACACCATGGAATGTTTTTTTAAAATCAGATTTTATCCACTCAATTCAACAGCAGCGGATGACTCCACTCAGCTAAAGAGAAAGATTCCACTGATTTGACCTACTTGACCTCTTGTTCAGCTGTGACGCTTCACTTCTACTCCCAAGATGTTCGCTGTAGTTTGGATTGGTGTTAAACAAACATTTCCCACTAATATATTGGGGGGAGACAAATGAGAGACATCTCAACTGACTGTTCTGCAGCTAGCTTTATCAATACGAAATACAGGGCAAACCGAGACACTGACTGACAAATTCAAATGAGTAAAAACAAAAAGATAAAGACTACAGTATTGACCACATAGACTATATCTTGTTTTTATGCTCTGCAGGGAGACGGAGAGAGCAAGAGATGTCCGCTGTGCCTTCTCTGTAAATGCATTGATTTATGAGCGATCTCATGTTAAATATGAACCTCCTAATGCCCTGTATTGAATCGTTTGCGTACCTGGTTGCTCTCTACACAAGGCTCACCTGTTCAGATAACAGTATCCACCCGTGCAGCTGCACCTATCAACAATTTACATTATCACCCTAACAACACCCGTTTATAAGTTCCTCTTGTACCCCCCTGTTTCCAGCACCACAGTTATAGTGTTATTGTGTGGGAAACCCTGGCCTATATAACAAAACTAATGTTGTGATGCCTATATACTCTTTTGCTTTTCACTTCCTTTTAGAAGAGCTTTGTGCCTGGAGCGAGCAGGAGTGTAGGAACTTTGAGCAGGGTTATCGAGTTTACGGGAAAAACTTCCACCTCATTCAGGCCAATAAGGTGAGTATTGAGAGCAGATGTGTTTAACCTGGTCCTGGTGAAATAGTTGCTCAAAGCAAGCTGAATGTTTTCCTCTTCCTCCTCCTCAGGTACGAACGCGCTCTGTGGGGGAGTGCGTGGAGTATTACTACATGTGGAAGAAGTCCGATCGTCATGAGTACTTCACCCAACAGGCCACCAGGCTCAGCCGCAGGAAGTACAACCTGCAATCAGGCAGCATGTAAGTAGTGTTAGAAAACAAGAGATAATATTATTCTGCAGACAGGCTGCACCACACTAAGCTAAATGTGGTCGTGTTATGTGTTGCAGGGAGGATGGAGAGCAGGAGGGGGAGGTTGGGGAGCTTGAGGGCAGCAACAATTCTTCTGGCTTGTTATCTCACAGCTCTGCCAGGCAGCTTGAGTCCCCATTACCTCCACAGTCGAACCTGGACCTGGACAAACAAGGTAACATTTCGAGTTCATCACTTACAAGCTCCTTATGTTGGTGAAAACACCGATAACTGCTCTCCAAAAATGAATCCAATGTTGAAGCAAGGGATACAGCTTTAACCCTTTATAGGGCAAGGGACTATTTTTGGTCATTTTCCGTACACATTACATATGGCTATCCTTCTGCACCTCAGTAAGGTCGAGGAGCATGTGATCCTCACTCAGCCAATCAGAAGAGATCACCCTGCGTCACTGATCCTGCTATTGTGCGTTTGAACCAAATATAGTAACTTCGTCAATGATTATTTTTCTACATGAAATTAATTTTTTTTTTTAAAATGTTTTAACAGGAAAAAAAGTTCTGTTATGTCCCCCAATAACACTCTGAGGTTGAATTTTTGAATTTCAAAGTATTTTAATGAGTGCCCTCTAAAGAGTTAATGGTCTGAAATATTCTAACGATCACCAGATGATTATATGCAGATAGAAAGGTTATCATCATGCTCTACCATTTGGAAATATTAAAGCATTTTGGAAACGGCTGCCATGGAAATGTTTTGTGGTTTTAATAAGCCTAAAATCAAAAAGAGCCGAGGACCTTCACCCATCTTTTTGTATATAAACCTTTCACATTTCATGTCAGACACATTCTCAAAGTTACTTTATTTTCAGTTTTTGTTTAAATGTGTCATTTTAATTACCTGCTTTGCCTTTTATTTTGACATCACATGTCCATGATGAATCATATTTATATCTCACCTCCTTTGTTTTCCCTGCCACTTTCTTGCTTTGTGTCTGTCTTGTCATGTTAATGCATGGCTGTCTGCATGCTCATGTATCTGTGTTATGTGCATGCACATCTGGGGACATTCCAGAGGAGGAGGGCCGTCCCCGACGAAGACGGACTCCCCGCTTTCTATTAAAGCCATGAACTCGGTCCAGACAGGCCACAGAAAGCAGGCTGGGCCTGCAGGTAACGAAGGCAAAAGAAGAGATTGAATTAGAAACAGAAAATGAATGTTGTGATGTGAATTGGGATATAATGAACTCTGATTATTGTTGAAAGGTACAGAGTTTAATGTGAAGGGAAATAAAGCATCCTCTGCAGTAATTGCATTTAGATAAGAGAATTTCAAAATAAGTCAGCATTTGTCTTCTTGACTTTAGTATGTGTTTAAAATACAGTTGTGTGTATTTAATAATTATTTTGACATCTGCTGATAGTGTCTCTACTGAAACGAAATTCAAAGTCAATGTTTTGTAACCAACATTTAACCAAACCCCTTGTTAAGAATTTGTGTCACAGAAAGTTGTGATGGCTGTGATACCACATCACTGGAACACATTTTACGTAGTTTAGAGGAACTGAACAAAGTCAGTTAATATGGGTACAAGTGTAGTAATACAAAATATCAAATATGTCTGTAATCTTCTGTTCTCATGTACACGTGTGCAGATGGTGAGCTGTTGATGGGTCTGTCAGACCTGTGTGGAGACGAATGTCCTCAGCAGCTGTTGGCCTGTCCCTTCTCTGTCCCGCCCATGGATCCCCTGCGGCACCCTGGCTCAGGCACTTGTTGTCCCTCAGCTCCAAATCAGCTTCTGTCCCAGCCCTCCCCTCAGAACTCCCCGTGGTCCTGCGGGAGTCCTCTGTCCTGCCACGCCGACCCTCGCCTCCAAGGCTCATGTTTCTACCAGCTTCACATGCGGGGGGGACCTTATGTTTCCGATGGTCTTGACTGCGGTGAGGCAGGAGGTGTGAATGTCTCCCCATTTGGGATGCAGCTGGAATTTGGCCTGCCTTCTGTCTCCCATCCCTCACCTGCTGTCCTCCCATCACACTTCCAGGTGTTTGGCAGCCTGTTGCACCCTTCTCCTGTCCAGCATCCCCGCTCTCTCACACAGTGAAGGCTCATGGGAAAATATAAACAGTGTGGTGCCCTGAATCCTGAATTTAGACAGTCAAGGACATGAAGTGCATTTACCTAACTTTGTGAAAAAGAATGGACCTAGAACCTGTGTGGTTTGTCTGAACCCCTTCTTTTGAACTGAGACACTTGAACCTCCTCTCCGTTGTTTAATTCTCTACTTACACGTGTTGATAATGTGTTTAATACCAGTTTATTTCCACAATCTTTGCCAAAACAGTGCAATTAACCAGCAGTAAGTTATACATTTCTGTGAAATCTAGGTGAGTTAAGGTGGTAATAGCTGCAGTGACCATGCAAACAAACCAGAAGCATCAAGGACTGATGATCTTCAACACTGTTCCTGTTTTTTGTATTTATCTTGATGTAAATGTTAAATTGCTGCATGGTGTCTTCAAAATCCTTACAGCAAGAGCCAGTGATCGTTTTCTTTGTTTGTTCTTCTTCATGCTCAGATCTTAATGCCTCTGCAGCTCGTTGAGGTCTCCCCATAGAGAGTCAAATATGGACTTGTTTGAATGCAGCAGTGTAAAGAGATTGATTTTAGACTACAGAATTGTTTAGTGTTTATTATGATTTAATGACCTCTAAACAGTCTGTTTTCCCTCTCAGACCTCCATGTTTATTCACTTCGATTTTTTTTGTCTCACTCCACCTGTCTGGAATGTTTTTTTGCAGAAGTGTGTTTTTTTCCACCATGATTGTTTTTTGATAAATATGAAGAGCAGAAATGTAAATCCTCATCTATGACGACTAAGATTTGAACATTGTTGTTTTTACTTTTGCTCCTTCTTTGATGGTTAACCATTACAGGCGCAACACTTTGTCAATATATTTCCACACTCTTACTATAATGTTAATGAGTAAT
This sequence comes from Symphodus melops, assembly GCF_947650265.1. Taxonomy (NCBI): domain Eukaryota; kingdom Metazoa; phylum Chordata; class Actinopteri; order Labriformes; family Labridae; genus Symphodus; species Symphodus melops. Next base: position 17,146,994 of record NC_136698.1, read on the forward strand.
TCACTTTAAGCGCCCAAATATTCAGCAACCATGATCATCTTCAAGTCCATTAAATGATGAGTCAGTTTTTCTAATATGGACTGGTTTTATACAAGCAGACCAGACAGAAAAACATATTGTTTACATTTAACGGATTAGGACACAGCTAATTGTTGAATGAGTAAAATCATGTGAAAGGTTATCTTATGGAATTTTGCAATCATGGTACATGTATGACGTTTTTAGAATTTGACAAACACACATGTCATCATGGATTAAACAAATATATCATTTTCTTCTCCAATGTGTCCTTAACTGACCTCAGAATCAGAATTGGACCTCTGCCGAACTTTAAAAAAGACACAACAATGTCATATATATTATACCTATGTGCGATGCATTTCTAATATTAGAAGTGATGGTTGAAATAAAGTCCAAGGTATTTTTAATCAATCACAGTTTAATTATTTGCCGTTGTCAGATTTTCAAGAGGTTTTTCTTCAAATAAAACATTTTGTGTATTAAGTCATAAATATATGTTTGTCTAAGTCACAGTTATAGCTTAAAAAAAGGGCAAGATGTAGCCTCACCTTCTTCCCTCCATCTGTGTTAACAATGTTTCTTGTTTCTTTCTGTAAATGTTGAGCTCTTTTTGGAATTCCTGTTCAAAGCAAAGCCGGTTGCAGATCAATGTTCGTTTTGTCTTGGATTGTTTACATGGGGGGGGGGGGGGGTTCAGAACAAGTCCATGAAGGCAGGAAACAGCACTGAATCACTGCCAACTCTTTATGTTTCCTTCAGCAATGTATGTATTATACTGCTTCTGTTATGTATGTTTATAATTATTATATTTTGTAAAAAATAAATAAAATGATTAAGTTTAAAAAGTAAAACAGGTGGTCTTGTTTTTGGGTTTTTTTCTCAAAAGTTAATAAGCACCTCAACTTACTTGTGAGATTTTTCATACAAGCAGGAAACCTATTCATAATAATCAAAGTGTAATATACATGACCAGCAGGGTATGCCATGCACAGCCAACTGATGATTACTTCAATGTCACTTTATTAGGCAGGAAATATGCATTTGGCCCGGAGCTTCCACACTTTCCCCAGCTTTGCAAAGAAGTAGGGAAATTTATGTTTGGTAGTTATTTCTTTGCTGTAACGATGCTTCTTGGCAATAAATCTTATACCATTGGAAAGCCTATTTATTTCCCTTTTAAATGGTGCTAGATTTGTACAGAACGAAATGAAAAACTTGCCAAATCTTCTCTGCCAATGAGAACGTTTGGGACTAAGCAAAGTCCTTTATGTATGTGTGTGTGTGTATATATATATATACTGTATATATATACTGTATATATATATATACTGTATATATATATATATAGGACAATAACGTATTTAAGAAAATTACCAATTCAAATGACATTAATTGGTACTTTTCTTAAATATGTTATTGTCCACATGTCCAACATGTTTGGACCCTATGTACAAAATGTTTTTGTATTATTTGTTTTCTGAACTTTTTTTTTTTTCAGTCATTAAAATACAAAAATAACAAGAGTCAAACACACCCTCTTCAATTATAATCACCTTCCCTTGATACCTAAAAATGTTAGGTACCAACAGGAAGACTTTTTTTTCTAGCTCAATAAAGTATTTCTAATGTTTTCAAATACACAAAGTGGAACTTATAGTACCCAACTTTATTTAAGACTCTGACAGTTCTTCTCTGGTGTTTGATATCGTGATCAATATTGTTTTGTAGACCTCAAACCAGTATGTAACATATGGCACGATAAGTGAGCAATACAATATATGTAGGCATTTCTTTATTTTGTATAGACTGCCAATATATTTAGACAATTTTCATTTCATGTTTCTATGTGCAGGTCCAACAAAGTTTATGATCTATGATCACAAAGAAATGTTCTAATGAGTTAGACGTGTACTGAAGTGGTTATAGGAGTCTCCATTATGAACCAAAATGTTAATGTACATCTTCATGTAAAACAATGTCTGACATTACATTTACTGTAAGGATAGCAAGCAAAGGGACAAAAGATGAAATGCACATTCCAGCATCAATGAAATTAAAGAATGTTGAGAGCAACATTTGGTGAAGTAATTTGGAAACAGATTTGATAAAATATAACTTGTTGATATTTTGTTACTTTGCAGCATTAAGTTGCAGACAGAATTTTCGAGGCTGCTTGCTTTGTTTTGACTACTGTCGCTTATTGAAGCCTTTGAGATGAATTCACTTTCATGGTAATTGTACAGAAAAAGATTGAAGAATCATTATTTCAAAATTCTTATTTAGACAAGCTGACTGACTACAAATACACACTCATGAACTTACCTGTGTGTGATTGTGTTCTGCTTTTTCCAGGTCCAGCCTTTGGCTTTCCAATGCTCCTGGATCTTAATGAACCTGCTCTTCGCCTTGAAGTATATACTTGACTACTAAACTCGTCAGCAGCCCCTTTCATAACCCCTGTAGAAGCACACCTAAAACAATGCATCATCTTAAGATATGGGGCTACAAGGGAGCTTTTAAAATCTGAGTCTGTAAGTTAAGAGCTCCTTTTCAAATGTGCTCATCTCTCTCTCTCTCTCTCTCTCTCTCTCTCTCTCTCTCTCTCTCTCTCTCTCTCTCTCTCTCTCTCTCTCTCTCTCTCTCTCTCTCTCTCTCAGCGCTGTCAGTTTTGCATTTATATGGTGGAGCCTTTCAATATTAATTCTTAGGGTTTCTTATAAGTAGCTGGAAGAGAAATTCCAAAAGCAAAAATGCATGTTGCTTAATGAATTATCTGACCTTTGTCATTTCATCTGTTGTAGTAGATGTTTCTCCTTACCCACTCTCCTCTGCTTTCTGGTGCCCTCTGCTGGTACCAGCCTGCATCTCTGGCGGAGCAGCAGCAGCATGGCTTCATCACCCAGTAAAATGCTCTTTTCTCAGATGGAGAACACAATAGGTCAGTTCAAACTCATAAAGTGCCAGACATAGTAAGGTTTACATACACTGTCACTCATCAGCTTTCCAATTTCAAGAGTCATCTGAAGCTGTGGCTCAGAACAAATCTGTTTGTGACCATGTGTATCTAACATCTATTTGTAATTATTATGACTATAAGCACTCATCAAACTTGTGCGTTCAGGGATACTTTATGTTGAAGTATGAGAGCCCTTTTGAGAAGGTTCAGATCTGCTAACATTTTCAGTCATTATCATCATTTTTTCAACTGGGGAACTAATATCTCTTTGAGAAAAGTAATATTGTCAAATGTAGACAGATCAGGAGAGTTTCACCTAATATGTATATTACTTTGACCACAATATTTGCAGTTAAACGCTTTATATCTGTATTTTTGAATCAATGAATATTCATACACTATTTCATATTCTGGCACAGTTAAGTGTTATCTCTAGATTTATTTTTTCACAGCTGCAGAGACAGAGAAGGCCTTTTCAAGTTTTCTGTGAAGTCGGAAATATATTCATAGATTTGTGAAAGACCATTGACTGTGTGTCTAGCAGTGTATGGAGGGACAGTGCGAAAGGAAAGCCTACGTGTGACGCAATTGCAAAGATCTTTTTATCTCATGTGGCCCTACTATTTTTCAGATCAAGCTTCCACTGACTGATTACAACCAAACAGAAAATATGCTATTCATCAGAGAGGAATAAATGAAAAGTGGCCATGTAGCCAAATAAAAAGTAGATATTTTGTGACGTAGAAGTGGTTAGAACGTGTGCCCCAAGTCCGGAGACTATAGTCCTCCAAGTGGCCAGGTTCAAATGCAATCTATCTTCTGTACAATCTCTAAAATAAAGGCGTGCAACTACCAAAAATAATCCTCAAAAAAAGCTTTATTGCAAATGTTGTTTCAAAATGGCAGTGATGGCTTAAAGTTCTAAGGTTACAAATTAAGAAATGTTTTGTATCAATGCAATTTTGATTGAGTCTGGCATATCTTTTTAACCACATCCTCTGCTTTACAATAATGTTGTTCTTTCAAATATACAGACCAGATACAACCTCCAACTTGCTTGACAACACACTAAAAAGTATGCTATTGTTAACAGGCTATACTGATATTATGGATAAAGTTCACATTAATGCCACATACCATCCACAAAATTATTTATTTTCTTTTAGATCACAAAGCTAAACAAGGTGGTTGATGTAAGAGACTCCCTAACAGAACAGGGCCATATTGTAAATCTGTTTCCAGCAGAATGCCTGGGTGAACCTTGAAATTTCTATCGAGTTGATTTATTTTAAAGGTCTTTTCAGATTGTCTGCTGAACTCAGCTTGACACTGTCAGAAACATCCAGAAGAGGGCAGGAAAACCCCAGTTTCAAACAGACTCCTTCCAGTCTTACATGAAGAGTGTATCATGTATCCCAGCTGTTGACATCCTTTTTGTGATCACTCACCAAGTGAGACCAGAATGAGTCCACCTCCCACTTATGGTCGTGACTAATATGTTTGGATTTTATGAAGAACTTGCTTTGCAGTCGTCTTCAATATAAATCCGCCGTACAATATCCTGTGGAGCTTTCAAGGGGAAACTGGGAGGCATGACAGGATGACCTCATTCAAATCGCTGATGTGAGGATTTTAAAAATGGACACAGAATTAGACAACAGTACTTTTCAAAATAATATGTTTACATGATTAAGACGTGATCATAATCGGGATAAGCAGTCAGGCTTTGAGTCCTCCCACTTTACAGGCACCTCTTGCTCGCCTAATTATTCTATGCTTTCTTCTAAAAATAAAAAATAAAAAACATTAAAAAATATATTTTTTGAGACAAGAGGACTTACATCGAGCTACCCATAAAGGGATTTCTCTCCTGATTCATTCGCTCCTGTCGTCTCGCCTGTGCGTAAAAACTTCGCGCTTGGTAAGATCTGATGCCAGAGAGGACCCAGTCAAGGCAGTAAGGAGGAGGGACCAGAGTGGTGGCGTGGTGTGAGTGTTTAGAGTAAGAGAAGAAATCATACTGGATTCTCCCGACGCCTCCAGGGCTGTGAAATAGAGGCTCCCTGCTGTTCTTCTTCTGTCGTCTACACACATGCAATGAGCACGGAAAGACGCACAGATCCAGCGCTCGGTTTTTTTCACGCGCTGTCTTTTTAAGACAGTTCCACACCTTCGCTGTCAATGTCAGCACAGGTAGTTCCGAGGATCCCGGAAGAACTCGTAGTGCAGGTTGGCAGGTTGTTTGCATAGTCTTTAGTTGTATTGCAAAGCGAGAGCGTGCTCATGGACTTCTTAACCCGACCCAAAAAATAGTTATCCTCGCGTAATTTGTCCAAGTAAAGTAAAGTAAATTAACGCAAAGAAGATGAAGGAGCTAAAGAAGAAGAAGCTGTACGTAGTGATGGACGTGCTGTGTGTTATAGTCGGTAAGTTTTGAAGTCTAACGATACTTCAGCATAATCTGATTTTTTTTAACTGGAAATTGTTTTTGAATGCTGTCAACGGGATTAAGATGCGATCATTGTGATGACTGCACTTCATTGCCAGTCAATGGGTTTGTTTGTTTGTTTTCAGCCATGGCAGCAACTCAGGAATCTGGCTAATAAATCTATGTTTATTTACACGTTAAAATGACATGGAAACGAGTTTTTTTTAATGAGCTAGAAAGATCCCCAGGACAATACGGAAACGATTCTATCTGAGTCTTTCTCTCGAACGCAAATGATTCCCGTGCCCGAGTCTGAGAGTAAAAGGGCAGCCTGACATCTGTTTGTGAACGCAGATCTGAACTGCAATTGTCCACTGCTGGCAGCAATGTGGCATTAAATTGCACAGTGTCGAAAGAGGAAATATCATTCTCTTTCCTCCCACAGGCCTGCTGCATGTCTCATACTCACCAAAAACTTTGCAGGATTTGACAGAGCCTCGGGAAGCTGGATGTTTGTTTATGGAAATGTGATATGCATGTGTTTGCCCTTCTTCTATATTTTGTCTGCCAGGAATCTTCTCAAGAATGTTCCCACTTCCCACATTCAGTGCATTGCTCAAAATGACTTCCACGTTGCTGCATAGACTATTGTTTTCCATCTAACTTTCATTTTAAAACATTAATAAAGGAACAACATGTCCTCTTTTCTCACCTGCATGACTGCAGTAACTTGATCACATAATTACTGTACAGCATTTTCTTTTCGTCAACCTCTGAGCAATGGGTTAAATAATGAGATGTTATGAATCACAACCATGACACATATTGTGGTTTTTGTTGTCATACCTTTTCCTTTTAATCTTTTATACGTAACTTGATGGGATACTGTACAATGACTGCATACACTGGTGTTAAAGAAACTTTTCATTAACCTTTTTCTAACTAAAAAAGAAAACAGGAATTAACAAAAGATTTATTGGATTGAATTAGAGGATATGTAAATTGGCCAAAAAATGAACAAAAAAACATACATGTACATAAAATCACTTTTAAACGCCTTTTTACCGACTTGTGTTGCATTACATCCTGGTGTTTGCTGTGTGTTCAGCTCTTGTTGTGTCTTTTCTGATGACAATGGTGAAGTTGGATGGAGACCGGGGCGAACGCTCATGAATGTGTGGACGTGCTCTACTGTGCAGTTTCAGCTCTTCTCTTTCCTGCCGGGGGTTATAGAGCTGCTGAAGTTGATAAGTCGAGCCATTTCGCTGTCACGTGTCTGGGATTAACGTCTGGGCTGGGTTTGGTTTGTCGATCGGTCAGTCAGGTCTGGAAGCAGCATCCCACCCTGATGCCACCCACGTCTCTCACCCAAACACTCGTCAAATCAACCTCAAGCTTATGTTTGGTTTCCTCAGTCGTGTACTAACTGTAAGGTGGAGCTTGTAATTACGTCTACCATTAGTCCACATGGAAACTTGGTTTGGTTTTGTCTACATTTCTTAGAGTAAACCAGAAAATTCCATGTTTGTATACCAATGGGAAATGTTTCTCTATGAATAACATCAGAAATTATCTTTAGCTTTTCCTCCTCTTCAACAAAAGCTTTCTAGCTTTCTATACTCGCCTCTTAATATTAATCTTGAGTAGTATTATCCTAATAATGATACAAATTGGTATCAGGTTTATACTGATTGATTAATTAATACGTAGTATCCGTCAGTCGTAGCAATCAGTATCAAGCTTGTACCAATATTCACATCAATGCCAGTGTCTGTTACGTGCCTGTTTCATTGCTGATATTTATGCCAGTATCATTAATAGACGTGTATTGATGCTGATATCGATACCAGTATCATTGTCAGGCCTATCTTAAAAAGCACTTGTATACGGGAGAGTCTATGATTAAGTCCAGGAATTAGTGTTGGGAAGGTTAAAAGGATATTAGAGCATACCTGAAACTCTGTTTTCTACTTTTGGTGGTACAGTGATCGCTTGCCTATTATGTTTTGTTTTGAAATTCAAAGGCTACATAACAGCACAAGATATGTTAACTATTAACCTTGGCATGCTCTAGTTCACTCAAAGCCTGCCCTGCCCAAGTCAAATAAAACTGGACACATAAATGGATGAGCATTTAAAACACATTCTGCTGTAATGTGGCTTCCAACAGAGAATCATGTGTCTGAAACATTTGATCTACCTTTCAAATATCCAACCCAAGTCTTGGGTTTATTGTTCATGGTCAGCTCTTGTCCTCCATTCTTTCTACACTGTATTCCTCCCTTCCTCTCTCTGTGTAAGACTACACTCAGCACAAATAGGAGGTGGGTGTTGGCTGAGTACGCAGGGAGGAAAGACCGAGCTTTAACCTCTCCCTGCCCACAGCTGCTCCTATCTGTAGGTGCAGCACTGCAGGTGAAGGCAGTATAGGAGTGAGAGGAGCAATGTGACTCGGCTGCTTTTGCAGGGGACATGAATGTGAACAAACTGTGAGCTATGAGTAATATGTTAGATTCTCTTCAGTAACGTGTGTTTAAATGGCCTAAAGGGAAGGCATCGGTACAACACACGCTCATGCAAATGTTTGTTTTTTCCATTTGTTGTACATTAAAGTAGGCTGGGAAAAACCGGTTGTGTCAAAACAAACACACACGCACACCAAGGACTGTATGTGAAGTGTGTTGCTGAAATGGAACATGTTTAAGTTCTATTATCCAACTGTGCAAAAAGACGACGGAAAGATGACACTAGCGTGTTGTTATTTTCCATTTGTTTCGTGTATTCAAGTGAGGTTAAGCTTTAAAACTATATTATTTTAAAGAGGATATTATAGATATAATATTATAGACACATTGTTTATGGATATGGTAGAGAACAAGGCATTTAAGTTTGTTTGTTTGTTTTTTTGTCAAAGCCTGACATTTTTGTCTTTATTAAATTGTGGAATAATGTTTTGTTATTGGATGACCTATTAGCTGGATGTCTATTTGAGGGGGTTGTTGAAGCCGTTTTGCTGCAGGGTCTCAGAGAAACTGGGCCTCTTATTGCGGTTGTGTTGGGAAGACAGATTGTCCCGAGTTCTCAGACAAAAAGGCAGCTAAGACATCTGATGGGAATGGTTTTCCTCAGGAGAGTTCTGTCATGGAAACTAAAGCCCTTTGAACAAACAGACTTTTCCCTCTGAGAAATTTGAGCTGCCTTTGTTTCTTTCTTCTTCCTCGTCTTTTTTTGGTAGTCATCTTAATTGCATGGGGATTTGTGGTAAAAACAAGTCTTTTCTCAATCATACAGTTTAGTGGGTTTTGATCTCGACCACCAAAGAGTATAAGTAAACTGTACAGATTACCTCAAAAATGGTGGTATTGTTAATGTAAGACAGTGTCTCATAATTGGTGTGAGATTTCAAATAAAAAGTATAAAATTCATTATTACTTAAAGAATTTATTTGCCATAAAGACGATTTGAAAGCAGATCTTCTTGGTTTCTTTGCACCAGGAATGTGTTCTCCCATAACTAACCAACGTACTGACTTTTGACATGGATCACAGTGCTGCACAATTTTGAGGAAGAAACTCGAAAACAACTTGATTTAGTCAGAAATTCATCAACAAATTATAGTTTCAGGCTATATTTTAAAGGTGCAACAGCAAAAACCCCTGCATCAATGAGCTTTTCTAGAGGCTCAGTATCTTCCATGGTAGTTCTACTCTTAAACTCCTGCAGTCCTTTTTATAAACCTGTGTGGCAAGCTTCTTTGATCCCCTCCAAAACCCAAACTCTTTGATTTCAACCCAAAATTTAGCCTCCCTCTCTCCCACCACTCTCACAGAACCTCCACTTGCCACCCTGTCTCCTTCTGCACCGCTTGCAGCTAAGCATGCGTGAATGATGCATGGAGCGAAACAGGGGGATTAAAAAATATAGAATGGGCAGGAGCAGGATTTGGTGTGACTGGTGAGGTTGGGCGTTCCTCTTGTGAATTAGAATTCCAGAGGCCAATGCCGGCGGAGGTTGTAGGCTCAGCACATACCTTCCACATGAGTCAGTCGGGTTTGGGGTGAGACAGTCAGAAAGAGAGTTTGGTTGTTTTGTTACCGCAAGCTATCTTAGAAAGGTCTGTAACATCACCCGAGATAAAGCTTTTGTGCTGTAGGTTTCTTGCTGACATCTGAACAAATGTGTACTTGTGGGAGTAAGGAAAATAGAAGCAGGTAACAGTCACTAAAGAAGAAGTTTGTCCTTGTCCAAAGTGGAAAGCGAGCGACAGACATCGGAGTCATAAACAGTGACAAAATATGGTGTTAATTTGAAAGAAAATAAGTTATTAATGGAAGGAAGAGATTAATTGAACGATGCTCGTTGTATGAATTTCACAGCGGGAAATGAGAGTGGAAGAAATTAGGCGTAGGAGTGAATGTTCCAGCTGTGACCCTGAAGGAAACTTTGAGACCAAACAGGGCAGCCCGGGGGCATGAGAACACTCCACACACACACCTCTCATACATCACACACACACATAAAGGTTTAACACGCCTTGAAAATATGCATAATTAAACCCCAGACTGTATGTTTTTTAAATTGAGGAGAATAATTGTCCCACCACATGGTCTTACAGGTGCAGCAGGTTATGTCAGAGAAACCATGGCAAGTAGGTGTGAGTCACATTTGAACCAGTTCCAAGAACTTCCAGATGATCTTGGCAGTTTGAGGAGTCCACTTTTCGTTAGAAAGACTGAGAGGAAGACAAAATACATAAAAACAACTAGAACCGAGAGAGGAGGTGACAAGCCTCGAATGTCAGCCCCAGAGTGCGATTGTGGTCCGGATGCTCCGACATAATTGCACATCTCCCGGCTAAATAAAGCAACGTCCTGTTTAGGCCTCTATATTTACAACAGAAGAAGTGTGTGGGAGGACTGGGTTCAAGAAAATGATGGTCAGAAAAGATGGAGCTGCAGAGGGATGAATGAATGACTTTGAAAAGGATGGAAAACACTGAATGGAGGATGTGAATCATCAGGGTAGAAGGAAGGAAGGAGTAAATCTGTCTGTTCTCACACTGACATCTTTGTTTGTCTCTAAATGCTTACATCATCCGTTACGCTTTTCCAACTGTTTTGTACTCTTCAGACCCTCAAGACACTTTTCCCATTGTATGTTATTTTGCTTTTTTGCTCAATTAGCAAGAGGAGCCATGTGCTAAAGCTAATACATGCTAATACAGCCAGGTAAATGAGAAGCCGTAACCTTCCAAAAATCTAAACATTGCCCCTGAAATGGGGCAATGACAGGAAAGCCCTGCATCCTGCACCTTCAAACACGATCCTGTTATAAAGGCTCTGGCTGGAGATTGCAGTCGCTTCCTGGCTACATTCCAAATTGGCAACATGTTCCTACTGTCTGCAGAAGCAGGTGTCTCGAAACAAGTACCTCCATTTCCGATCCACTTTTGATGCATGCACATGTTATTTTGTTAAAAAATGTTTTTTTGCTGATTTCTAGGTTAAGCTGAACACAGAGACACTACTCTTAAAGAGGAGGCAGCTCGGGTGCAGTGTCCATTATGGGCTTGTCTCGTGGTAGTCTGGGGACCTATTTTGTCTGCCCCAGAGGTCTATTTTCTGCCAGTAAGCTTTGGATGTACGTGTTAGTCAGTTTTTTAAAAGAGAGGCTTGTTTGTTTCTGGCAGATATTTCTCTGAGGCTCTGCTCTCAGTATGTATATGTTCTCCCCATGAGAGAAGACCAGACTCTTTACATAATTTAATTTGCAAGCTTTTACTCGCACCCAAACTTGTAAAAATGTCTGTTAAGTTTAAGTCAGCTCAATTTATTAAATCAGAAATGACAAACTTAGGTTTATTACAAGCCAAGGGAGGGTTGTTTAAGGTCAGGTGCCCTGACTTCACTCAGTTCATGAACTGTGTCAACAGTCAAACTCCAAGTTTGGTTAAGCAGATTAAAATTAGCACAATAAAAAAAAAATCAATCAAGGCCATGAGTGTATGGCTAAATTAGCAAATAGCCTACAAGTAATAGTCAAGGTTGTAATGATGTTTGAAGTGTTTAAAGTACAAGCAAGCATTTTTGGAATTGCTCAGGTGTAAGAAATGGACATATTTCATTAGCTGCTGGCACTTCTCTGAAGATTTTCGCTTTGTTTTTCTCTCTCTGCTGTGATTAATGACTCTGCTCTGGCAAGTGTTAAAAGCTTCATGAAACAGTTTGAAGTTACTTTACTATATAACTCCAATGTAGGAATAATGACGTCTTCTATTTACCGTAACTTAACTATTTGCCAATGTTAAGAAATAACATTTTGAAGATGTTTAACAAAAATTTCTTGAGGATTCTGAAGTCGTTGCTTTTTTTTTAAAAATAAAGGATGCATAGAAAAACAATCAAAGAAAACTGCAAGTGGTGGAGATATTCGGCCCTTTAGTCAGAGGCCAAATAATAACTCTGTAATGACAATATATCCAGTTTTGCCCTATTTAGGTTCAACAATTTCAACAAGGTAAAGCAAAGGAATATTTTTCTTCTAAATTTTCTGATCAGCTTGACAGCTCGAAGCAGGATGCAGCATACAGCTGTATGGTCTAAAAGCCACTTCAGTAAATCCATATCACTGCTACTCCCTAAAACAGGATGTTAGTTAAATACAAGATACCCTATGTTCTACTGTTTGGACAAAACAGGATTTCAATGGTCCTAAGAGGAAGCTTTAAGGAGTAAGACAGTAAGACGTTTTAAACAAAGTCTACCATGTCCTGACATGGCTGATGGACATATTAACAGAGTTCCAACAGGCCCCTGGTGGATAGTGTGGTGGGAAGTTGTTTTGCAGGGACATGTGTCATCCAGCTGCTACTGCTGCAAAAAGTTCAAGTTTCCACGAAGCATGGTCAAAGCAATGCTTTACATTTTGGGAGGTAGGTTATATCAGATTACCAGATCACACTCGTGTCTGAATATGTCGCAAAAGAGCAGCTAGAAACTTAGCTTGGAATATAGACTGGACACTGGGGGAAAGTGTTGGCCTGGCTCTGTCACTAAATAAGTACATTCCCTTTCTGGCAGGAGACATAAAACGATTGGCACCGCTCCGCTGTCTGTGCAGAAATGCTTCATCCAGCAGCTCGTTAGCATTGCATGATGACTGGAATCAATGGGAAACATTCCTGGTGTGTTTAATGTACAGTTAAGAGAATTTTCTTTTGGTGGAGAGCTACATGAAAATAATATGATACCACTCTTACGTTTGTATTATTTGATATTAAACTAAAGCCAGTTGTTTTATCAGAAAGACTGTTAAAAGGGAAACGGAAAGCCAGACTTCTATAAAAGTTACAACATTTGCTGTCTGGCATAGAGTTACATAAAAAGATTACCTTCATCATGTCTGTGCCCTGTGAAGCTGCAGCCTGTGTGCAGTTAGCTTAGCTTATCTTAAAAGACAGGACACAGCTAGCCTGGTTCTGTTGCAGGATAAACACTAGAGCTTTAAACCCTTTTCTGTTTGTTTTTAACCCTGCCTTCCAGAGTTTTAAAAACAACAGAACTTGGTCAGTGAAAACTAAGGAATCATAATGTGAGCAGATTTGTCTACAGTGTTGAAGTAAATGATCAGAAGTTGTGTTTTATCCTCCTGTTTGTCTGCTTGATCGTAGATGCAGCTCAAGCAAGGTTGGGTTACCGTGAGTCACATGCAGTTGTTTGTCCTTTAGAGCTCTATTGTATATTCTACTGTCAACACAGAGCTTCTGTTTTACTGCTGCCCTCCTTTACTGAGCCAATAAGGCCCTTTGTGTATATGGTGTCTGTAAGAAACATGTGTGCTGTTGGCATGTTTCTAAACAATGTCCGCACTCATCTAATGTCACCCTGGCTTGTACGATGTCAGACAGAAAAAAGATTCACACTGCATGTCATTGTAAAGGAGTCATTTTGTATGGTTGATGTTTGCAAAAACAAAAAACATCTATAAGGGACATTTATCAACTAGTTAATTCCAACTTACAGTAGACGTTAAGGAATCAGTAGTTGTATTCATGAGGGTGTTTTTGTGCCATGCATTGTGAAGTTTTTTCAAAGTCCAAAAAATGTACATAATTCACCACATCTTTTGAACTGCTTTTGAAAAAGCACATAAATGATTTTTTTTTTTTTTTGTCAGTATTCAAACATTTACAGTAGGTTGTTACTCGATATTAATCATAAGAGGTCTCTGGCTTTGTGCAGCTGAGCCCTGATCCAGCATCCAGAGTTGTATATTTTCCTTTAGTCTCAGTCTCCATCAGTCAGTCTCGCTGGAAGTCCTCCTGGAATTATGTCAGCTGCAGACATTTTCTGAAAAGAATGGGAGGGGTGCACTGCTCAGTTACACAGGAATGTTATACTATTGGTGAGAGCACTTTTGAAAGTGCTCTCAGTTGTTTTTCTTGAATTTAGAATGTGGCAGTACAGCATTTCCATAGTGGCCCCAACACTGTCTGTCTGCATGTTAGTGTCGGTGGTGGACTATTAGGGCGTAAAGAGTACATTCCTCAGTGGGACTGAAACTCGTGATTATTTCCATGCTTAAATTAATTATAAACATGTCTTATTGAATGTCACATATACTGATATATCCCAGTCACAAGATACAGGGCTCATGTTTTGGAATGGCAGTTTTTACTGAAAGCACAAAGAGATACTACTACTGTACAAAACACTTTATGGATGGCAAGAAAACTTTGATAAATCATTACAAACTGTCTTCACTTATATCTTTTCAATATAATACATTCAGGATTGTTTATCAAAAAAGGGTTGAAAAAAAGTTTCTGGCCAGGGACAATTGCTATAGTGATTGTGGTAGAGTGGTTGTCTCTCAACAGGAAGGTTGGGGGTTCATATCCAAAGCTCTAGCTGCCACATGTAGAGTGACCTGTGAGCAAGACCATGAACCCAATATTGCTCCCACTTCTGCTGTAGAGGCAGAATTGTGTGAATTTATTAGCAAATACTGTTGGACGCTTTAAATGGCAATCTCTGCCATCAGTGTTTGAATGGATAAGTGTGACCTTTGGAGTAGTTACTGTTTGATGCTTGATACTGTTTGCCTGTCTCTGGCCCAGTTTGACACATTAGTCAGAATCTTCTTTAAACACTTTCAGTCTCTGATTATCTTGAGGGCAGTTGGGTCAAAATAACGAGCAAACCATTATCTAGAAAATGTATGTTACAGCTTTTATGTATAACTACAACTCTATGAACAACACATCTTAAAATGTTAACTTTTATTCATCATGTACACATATTTACAACGACAAAATGTAGTGAAGTGATTGTTTATGATGTCCGAAAAATATAAGCGGGAGAGAGTGTGTGAGTTGGTTTTTGGAGGGATGTTTCCAAACATTAAGGACATTTGCCCTGACAGAGGAACCTTGGGAAGCTATTTTGCAAACAGCCACATTATTCCGAAGTTGTACGTGTTGTGTTTGCAGTAATTTGTGTCCGGTCTTTTTCATGTTTATTCACTCATTGGCATCATTCAGCTCCTTGCTGTGCATTTCTACCCTGATATTTACCTACTGGATGTATTTTCTCCCCGTGGGTTGTTTTCATCGGTTTCAGACCTTGAGGCCAGAGAGAGAGAGAGAGAGAGAGAGAGAGGGAGCGAGAAAGCGAGAGAGAAAACAATTTAGCTCTGCTTAGAGAAACATTTTAACTTTCCTGCTTTGGAATGATGTCACGTCTGAAAATCTGCAAAGACCAAGACAAATGTGTTATTTTAAAACATTGTTAATGCAATCATTTCAGCAAAGAAAAAAAATAGGTTAACTCTAATCCATCTCAATAAACGGTTGGTTTTCTGGTTTGTTTCTCTCTGCAGCTGTCCTGCCATGCTTCATCATGACCCTCGTCTTTAAGCCTTACATAAGAGGGGTTTACTGTGACGATGAGAGCATCATGTACCCCTTTAAACAAGACACCATCACTCATGGCATGCTGGCGGCCGTCACCATTTCCTGCACTGTCATCATTGTAAGTCCCATCTCAAAATAGCCAGAAAGTGTTGAAGTATAAAAAGGATTGCATTTTAATGACACAGTTAATGTTCTACTAAATATCCTCAAACTCTTTCTTCTGTTCGCCTGTTCCTTTAGATCTGCTCTGGAGAGGCTTATCTAGTCTACAGCAAGAGGATTTACTCAAATTCTGACTTTAACCAGTATGTAGCTGCTCTCTACAAGGTAGTGGGTACCTTCCTGTTCGGAGCCGCTGTCAGCCAGTCGCTCACTGACCTTGCCAAGTTCACAATCGGCCGTCCCAGACCCAACTTCATGTCCGTGTGTGCCCCCAAGATCTGCAATGGATACATGCAGGTGATCAACTGTACAGGCAGGCCTCAGGATGTCACAGAGTCCAGGTATGGGGATAATCTCTTTACATTAAACTTGTATTATTGTGCATTGAAGGGACATTACATTTAATGTGTTTTAATTAATGCTTTACATTAGTGGGATTTATACAGAAGCCCAAAGCGGACATGCATCCATCCAGACATTTTCCTTTCTCCCTTTTCCTGTGATATGATTAAATTCCAATTGTTTTCTTGAGATCTCCACAACATTATGTCATTATCACAAGATAACAACAATGGTTTTCTTGTGAAATTAAATTAACTAGTTTTGTTTTCTTAAGATGTTATTCCTTTGATTATCACAGGATGCTGAATTCAATGTTTGTAATATTCAATTCTATCTGTTTACATAGTAACAGATTTCATGTATGTCATATCTTGAGAAGAAGAAAAAAGAATCAGATGTTCTTGTAATAGGAGGATCATTTGGTGATCTGGGAAACAAAAAATGGGCTTGCTCATGGTTGGCAGTGGGGTAATTTTCTACAAGAATGATGCCCAAAAGACTAAAGATTAGACAAATTTTCTTTTCCAGATTGTCCTTCTACTCCGGACACTCCTCTTTTGGAATGTACTGCATGCTCTTCCTAGCGGTAAGTTCTGGACAAAATGCATATAAGCTAGTATCTATGTGTACAGTAAACATGGAATTGTCTTCATGCTAAGTCCCTATAAATATCTTGGCATAAATCATCTGATAAATTCCTGCGAAGAAGAAAAGGAGGCAGTTTGTGCCTGTGGACTTAAAAGAATAAGGCAAGAGTTCAGAAGAAGAGTGTGTACACTGAGAGAAGTGATCTGGAGGCCTCTGCTGTCTTTTTCCCAGCAATGATCAAGGAAAAAGCATGTGCTGTGTTCTGTCTCCCAGACCCATACAGTTCATTACCCTTGGCTTCGTTTGTTTTGTGTTAAAAGCCAGGCACCAGTGTGAGTCCAGGAGGCTCAAAAGGCCAAACTATTAACAATGTTCAGTTGAAATACAAAAAAAAAAAAAAAAAAAGCTTTTTGAAGAAATTACGTCAAATCTCAAGATAGTGTCCATTTTGCCAGGAAAATAGTGCAAGCAAGCAGAGCTAAGCTATAATTACCAGCATGTGTCTAACAATGGTGAATACAGAGTGGAAAAGTGTGCACCTTGAACAGCAGCCAAGCAGAAGCTTAAAGAAGTCAGTTTTGTTGCCAGGTTAATAATTTCATGGATCGTTGTGTCTTCCAATAAGAAAGGGGGTTTCAATCTATGAAGGACTTAAATTTGAGTGGTCCTCGAGACCTCTTAAACAAAATACCTTTTGAGGCATTGTGTGTATCTTCATTTGTTTTCTGTGGTTGGATTTAGATTTATTGTATCTACCCTTATACCCTTATACCTGATAATACAATACAAGTACAAATGAATAATTTACTTCACTACTTTTGTTTTGCAGCTGATAAAACTTTTTGTTAGATTTTCGAAATGGATAACAACAATTATGACACATTTTTCTCAGTGGTAAAGCAAGCTGTTACAAAAGGAAGGACTCCCTGAATAATAACCATGTCCACCCTTCCCATCTCTTTTTTTGTTCTTTTCATCATTCAACCCACCCCACCCTACCTTTCCTTTCCTTTCCTTTCCTTTCCATTTCATACTCGCTATTTCCCCGTCCAGCTCTACGTGCAGGCCAGACTGGCGGCTAAGTGGGCAAGACTTCTCCGGCCCACCATCCAGTTCTTCCTGGTGGCCTTTGCGGTGTATGTGGGTTACACAAGAGTCTCTGATTACAAGCATCACTGGAGTGATGTGCTGGTGGGGCTTCTGCAGGGAGCACTTATTGCTGTACTTAATGTGAGTCTCCATGACAACCTTTTTTTTTTTTTTTTTTTTTTCCCAAGTACAAAATTGTCAAATTTAAAAATGTCTATATTTTATGTCCATGATATAGTATCTAACTTCTAGTATGTTTTGGGTACAAAGATGCTTTAGGGCTAATGCAGCCTGTTTAGATCAGTATGAGGTTATACACTGAAAATAGTGTTATACTATAATCAGCCAGCTGAAAACTTTAAATTTGTACTCTTCTTTAAAAATGCTCACTCTGAAATATCAAGATATTTTTCCGCATTTCATTTTCTGTGAAGTAGCTACAGCCTTACTTGATGACATCTTCACTTTCAGTGTTACTCCTGTGGTTTCTGGATTGAGAAAAAGCAAACACAAATAGAACTGGCTAGGTCCCAAGAAATGATGAAGAATGAGAACTTTCTGTCCATGAAACTCGACAATCAGTAGATTCTATATTTCAGCCGTGCTTCAGTCTTGACACAAAAATTAATATAAACAGGAAGACTAAGGGGAGTGAAGTGTGACAGCACACTGGCATGCTCTCAGGCAAAAAGTCCTCCCTCTTCACTACACCCAGCTGGGAACTTTATTGTTTGGCCAATTCCCTGTTTGGAATGAGCAACTGTCAGCACTGCCTTGTGGAAATTCTGGATTGGTTGAGTGTGTGATTCTGCTTGTGATGTGTGTGTGTGTGCATGTATGACTAATTGTGAAGTAAGCCTGTGCCTTTGGCCTTCAACGTGCTGTGTGCAATTAGAGACCCTCCTGGGCATAGTGTTTTATGGCCTACAGGTTTTGTGCCCGCTCTCTGTGTGTTCCTCTCAGATGTGTGTGAGTGTGTCACTCACCAGCTGTACACAAACCTATCCAGACACATGTAATCACAGTTTCCAGCCCCAGCCCCTTACATCCTCTGTATCCTATACATTCAAATATTTTAATCTCTGTGGGAAAATGTTTTGTTGAGTGACCAAATCTAACCTCATTTCCTGCATTTTCCCTTCTTCCCCACTCTCTGCAGGTGCGTTTTGTGTCAGACTTCTTTAAGAAGCGTCCTCCACGTTGCACCAGGAAAGAGACAGCTGATAGTGAAGAGCCAGAGAGGAAACCTAGCCTGCAGATTGCGGATTCTGAGCACAGCAACCATTACAACTATCACCACAATCCAGGCACAGTTTGATATGGGCTGATTCTAGGGGACAAAGGCTGCAGGCTGTAGACCCTAAACCTAAGTGATAAGGTCCCAAATCGGGGTCTTCAACCTTTACTGTGCAATCAACAGTGTGTAGTTACCTGGGTCGTTGGCTTTCCTGACTGTTTTTTTTTAAAAATATATATATAAATTCTGCAACAGACCTGTTTATCAATTAGAAAGGAGTTGAACTAGGAATCTGGTCTGTAGCTTGCAGCTTCGAAGCCCCTACTTCCCTCCTTCTTTGTCAACCACTCACACTCCCCATCCAATGGACTGACTGAGGGGGGGTGCATCTCATCAACAGGTGCATGAGTCCCCTCACAAAGACACCACAATGACCTCCTTTTCTCCTGTAAGAGAGAGAGGGGCATATTATTCCTAAGACATCATTGTTGATGTTTCAGTGTATGTGTGTTATCCTGCATTAAGTGAAAGACTCCAGACCCACATCAACAAAGCTAATAGCTCAAGATACACTAAGTGCTCGTGGCTAATGTGTGTTAGCTGCATGCAGCAGAAACAGAGGAACATGTGCATCTCTTTATGAGTCCTTCCTGCCAACTGACGAGTGTTAGTCTGACATTTACTGGACTTTATGCCACCTCCTTACAAAAAGGTTCTAATGCTGTGTTTACAGGAAAAATGCTCCCCACAATCTAGTATGTTGGGTCAAACAGCCTTAAAATTCCTGAATTCTGCCAAAAGCTGGGATATGTAGATTTGAGTTTTTATTCTCATTGGGTTTAGCAATACAGGCAACTATTTTAATTGCCAGGAGTTTGTTGATTTTTTTTTTTTTGAGTTTTATTAAGGTTTTGGTATGCTTTATGATTTGTTTTTATGTAGACAACCACATTTCTTATGTAATATTGGAAGAAAGACAAAGAGGTTAATACATGTTGGTTAAGTCACAGTTTGTGGATTAGCTTCATAGAGTTGCACTTTAGTCTTGCACCACACCAGAAGAACGTGTCAAAATGACAACACATTTTAATTTAAATTGCCAAACAGATTAGCTTTTTTTAATTGTATTTGTAATTTGTAATTGAAGGCCACACTAACACTGCGTAGAAAAGGAGATGTACTATTTATGGACTTCAGCGATAATCCCACAACCTAACATCACCTGACAATTTGTTTCTTTCTGCTTTATTAACTGCCTTACAAACTGGTCTGAGTATCTAATCGGAAAAACAACATCATGTTTTTAAAAGTGACAATACAGGCTTGTCATGAATGGTGAGTCAGGCTTTGTAAATCAGCCTTAATTCACCTTCAGTGGATGTTTACGCCCAGTAATTATTCTTACAGCTGTCTCTTAAGTGACTTGTTGAGTCTAACTTGTAACTCGGCTGTCTGTATGCCTTTACAAAATCTATACATTTAATTGTGCTTGTTTCATTTGAGGTTTCCCCTGTGTTAAAAGGACTGCAGAGGTAGAAACCATTGGAACAGATCTGTGTCATACCACTACCATATTGAAAAGTAAATGTCAAGAAATATGGCTTGGATGTTTCCTTCTACTTTTTTGATACTTAGTTTTTTTTCTAATACTAACCAAGGAAGGATAAGACATTTTGAGAGTAGTTAATTTATTTGACATATCAGAAGTTCTTTATTTAGTCAAATAGGGTTGGAGAGCTGTTATGGTGTTTGTGCAATCACCCCTGCTTGCCACTATGAGCCACAAATACTGTATATAATAATGCTATAAGATAAGAGTTTCATGTTGTGTGAAGGATTTATATATATGTGCTTGTATGTTTGTATTTCACATGTAGGTACAGTACATTTTAATTTCACCTCTACACTGTGTTGGCCTGGGCCCTCATAGACTAGCACCATACAAACAGATCCAATTCCAAGTCAAAAACATAATCCAGATACCTTGGTGAGGCTTTTAAAGGCTCTTTTAATGATAAAGGGTTACATACTTAACCCTGTTTTTGAAGTGTGTAAAACTGCTCCATTCCCACTTCAAAGTATGGTCTGTGCTGCCTTTCCCCTTCCTTTGCTGATAGATGGGGTTAATTTGTGAGTGAGATCTTCTGTGGAGTGCTCGTACGGCATGTGGACCGCTGACAACACATCAGACAGACCGCAAACCTGATAGGGGGGTAAGACAGGAAGAGGAATAGACTCTCACCTGGTTGTGATTGTTAAGCCCTGAAGCTGAGAAAGGGACTCGAGAAAGGTGGGGTACTTTGCGGGGAGTTGGGTATCCTATGGTGAACCTGGGTCCCTGTGGACTTCTTCACATTTAAAACACAGAATTACAATAAGAAACAGCTGGAAACGGTTGTGGTGAAGTGCCTTGTGTGCACCCCTCCCCTGAACCCCTACATCTAAATCATGTGTGCAGCTTCACTAACAGCCCAAAGGAGGATGTAGAAAGGTCATGGTATTTGATTTCCCTCCTTCTTCATGGAAACCAAAGGTTCTCAGCTGGCAATGTGGCTCCATGTGTTATTGTGCTTCATTGAATTAATGCATTTGAGGAGGCACTGGTTGTCCAATTTCCTGTTTGTTCAATTCACAATGTTTGCTTTTTCTATTTAGATTACATCAATAGGTTCTAAACTAGAGGATTTTGAATAAAGCTATTATACACATTCACTTATACTGTTTTCTTTTAATGTAAACATACATGTCACTGACATAATGAACTAATTACACTGGACTTTCCAAATTGTTAATAGAGGATCTTAGGTTTAAAAAAAATCACGTCTACAGGACTTGACAGGTGATGATAAACATGTTCCTGCTTAAATGAGTCATTGAAATATGACAAACAATATTACCACATCAAGAATTCATTTTGTTTGAGTAGAGTTTACTGTAATCTGCTCACATTTTTCTTTGGAGTAATGCATAATAGTCAAGTCAAGTCACAATACAAAAACTCCTTAACCCACAAGGTCTGAGGATCAGGACACTTGTTGGTGTTGTAACCATTTGTTTCCATTTGTGTTTATTGTAAATTTCATAGTTAATTCTCCAGGAAAATGTCTAGTATCTACGGTGGCTTAGTTTGGCCAAGAAGGACATATTTCCTTTTGTGCAGATCACGCAATGCAAACCTTTTCTGGCTTTATCAGCCTAAATAATTCAGGTCTGTGGAGCTAACATTATTGAGAAATGACAATCACTGCAAAGATAATTTCCAGAAACAGTTTCTGTATTTGGAAAAACTTTTCCTTTTAAAATAATACAGAATTTATTTATTTTCCCCGCTGAATTTATCATACCTGCAGATAATATATTTCAGAGGAAAAAATACTGTTACGCAAAGGTGGGTGCGGGGGGGGGGGGTAGAGGAAGTTCGACACAGAATCACAGGTAAACTCTCAGTAACACATGTTTTAGTGCTTTTGCAATGCCATACATTAGGATCTTTACTTTTACTCTCCAAGACAGCCAGGCGAGCGACAGATTAAAGACATGAATGTCATGTGCATGAGGCCTTTTTTTGCTTGGAGAATAATCAAAACCAAGTGCTGAGGATTTAAGAGAGGTGAATCGAGTCTATTGAGTAGCCTCTTGCCAGAGAAAGGACCGCTGCACAAAAATAAACATAGATATTTATAATGAAATAAACACTGGGCTCAGGGACATTTGTGGGAGTGTCTTTGGCAGTGGTATTGAAAACCACTTTCATCCCTCATTTAAAACATTATCACTTGCATGTTGAGAAATCTTTGAGTCCTTTTATTTTGTTTACTATATTGTCATGAGAAGTACAGTAGCTAGGTTATTTACATGACAATTAAGCCATTTAGCTTCGAGGCTATCATTTGCAATTTGTAAATGTGTGGCTTTTGTCTGTAGCAGCTTCCTCACTCTGATTGTAAACACCTAATTTCCCTTTAGGGATCAATAATGTAAATCTTCTTTTTCTTCATATTAAACATAAAGTATGTTAGCTCTGCAGACAAACATTTCCTGACAATTACATTTTTTGGAAAAAAAAAAAAAAAAGCATTCCTGAAAAACTATCTCATATCTTGAATGGTTTGGTCCACATGAAAGGAATTATTTCTGATATCGGGCAATTCGGGCAATTTCGGGCAATTTCTTTGATTTTATTCTGACAAGAATAAAAAGAGGCAGGAAGTATTGGGAGTGCGCTTTGACATGCAGCATGTGTGAAGGGCTAGACTAAAACCCAGGACAGATGCACGGGTTGTGCACATTGGGCACATGCTCCAAACACTGAGCCAAACTGGCGGCCCCAAAAGGGATGAATTCTGTTACTGACCCATAGCTGGATGGGAAGTGGTCTTTTGAAAAAAGCCATATCAGTAACAAAAACAACAACAACCATGTACTGAAGCAGTAAAGCATGACAAAAAGGATTCAGTTGCCAGAATTTTTTATGCTGTGGTAGTTATATACATGACTATTTTGCCTTCTTTGGTCAGTCTACGCCCTGTTTTAAACTGGAAACAGCAATGAATGTTGGACGGCTAGAAAATCTGGGATTTTTAAAATCTTCTCATTTCAAGTTGAAATAACATGCCAATTGTTAACTGTTATACTGTCTATCAATTTCTCAAACAATATTTGCATAATTTAGTAGTTAAGATAGAAGGTGGCATCATAAAATGAGTAGCATGACTCAAACTCAGGGCAATGTCCCCCTTAAGCTCCTTGCATGCACTGACACAGAAGAAGAGAGTTTAGGCAATAAAAAGTTAAAGAAGTCGGGGGGGGGGGGCTGCTCTTATTTTCCAGCCTTTGATAAATTTAATTTTATTAGCACCTAGAAAAGGAGGAAACCGCCTTAGAGAATATCACTTACTGCTTCACTATGACACTCACATTCAAAGGGGCAGTCTTATAACCACGGCAACTCTTACCCTATGTGTCTAGAGACAAAGGCTAATGCATTGATATACTTAAAGGGTTAGGCATTTTTTGGATGTACCATTTTACATGAAGGGCCTCTGAAATTCGCTGAAAAGTATTTTTTCATTCTGTTTTTATGTGATGAATTTAGTTTTGGAGGGAAGAATTTGATAAGATCAAACCCAGATGTGCACAGAATCAGATGCATAAGAAATTACTATTAGTTCACAATTGTCAGAGGATTTCATTAAGTGCACCCAATGTCAGTATGTTATATTTCAGAGTATTTTGAACAGTAACATTATTTTGCAGCATGCATCAGAGGTGTAAAAGCAAGCAGCTTCTGTTACTTTCTCATGCTGGAGCTAGGTTGAGACAATTTTAGCTTGGCGCTGTATTCTAGCAATTAAAATGCCTCTAGAAATGAGCAGCTAGTCTCTGTTGTTTTTCTCTATGATAGAAACAGACTTGTCTTCCTACTGCAATGCCAAAAGTACTGCTACTGCAAAAAGGAACACTAATTAACTCTTTTTATATTCCAAACTTAGTCATAACCACACACACACACACACACACACACACACACACACACACACACCATAATTTATTAATGCCTCTTCATCAGACAGTGTCATGGCCTTGTGTAGTCTCGAATAAAAAGGCATGAATATGCTACTTTATAATTAAGCCCACTAGACTCAAATCAGATGGAGCCACTTGTCTGACCTTGATGTGCTGAGGGAATTATTTAATAAACCTGGTTTTAAGATTTTACTGATCATTGTGTCCACTGTCCATGGATTTCATTTCAATAAGGCAGCTACCACTGATCTTACTTGAAAATCAATTTTAGCCCAAACACCTCCTTTGTAAGCGTTCCATGTAGATTTGTGAAGACACCATCAACAACATAGACACTATTAGAAATGACAAACGTTAACGGCAAAGGAGCCTCATCATTCAAAAAAGTGATCGAATTAAGGTAACTTTTGTTCCATTTATTTTTCTTTATGATTCATGTAGATCAGGTCACAGAGTCTATCATAGTGATTGCGATCACAGTAGTCCATTTTAGCATTAAAGTGCAGCAAAGAAGTTGAGCAGAAGAGACTATAGTCCAACCTCACTGTGTAACAAGTTTGTAGCCTGTAGCAGGCCAGCCTGACATAGCTGCTGTAGCAACTAATGATGATTTCCATTCCTCAGAATAACGAAGTTGACATGAGCAACCCCATTGCAACTTAAAGATATTCACTAGCCAGGGGCGCCACCAGGTAACTTTGTGCCCCATCAACAAATAAAAATAATTTGTTATTGAAAAGATATTAACTACTGTTCTGGTTTTTCTAAGGTGCACCTAGAACTTTTCTACAGACACTACTCCTGCTTCCATTAATTGTCCCAATGTTTAAACTTCGAATAAATATCTGTCCTCTTATATTGGGACCATGACTTCATCAAGATTAAAAGACCCTGAACTTGATAGAGGGATTACGTCGTCCACTGAAGGTAGTTTACACATTTTTATTTATTCTGCTCATCCTCATGCAACAATAAACTCTGATTAGGGATTATGAATTAAACAAGTTTCAAAAGACAGATCATTTGAGACCAGGTATAGGTACATAACACAAGCTAACATTATGAAAACAACAGAATGCCAGGATAAGTTTTTTCAATGAAATGTAAACAATTAGGCCACAAAAAACTCTCTCTTTCATTTAAACAAAAGTGGACATTGTATCTTTCATGTTCAATTTTGTAACTCAGGAAAGGGAGTTCAAAATCAGTTTGAGCTGCTAAATGAGACCTTTGGTTGGAGTGATGAAACCATGCAAAGTGTCAAAACGTATTTCTAGCAACTGCTTTACTTTGATCTTATTTCACTCTTACTGGCACAGACGTGCCAGAAAGTAAGAAATATTGAGTGAATCTCGCGGTCCAGGAGCCGCTTTTGGCTGTAGTGGAGGTGGTCGTAAACAGTCTGAGGAGGTATCTACCGCCCTCTCCTCTCCAGCTTCCAGTCTCCAGTCTCTTGGCCTTTGCATGTTGTCTTGGACAGCACTTCTGTGCTTGGGGCCCTGCTGCAGGGGCCCTGTCTGGATAATGCCACATTTCTTCCAAGCAAGAGAGAGAGACTGGTAAGGAAAAGAGCAGAAGTCGTTTATCTGGCTGCTAGCAATTCTCACCACGAGTGACCCGATGAGGGATATATATGGAATATATATATACTCACACACCTTTGCTTTTTCTGTGGCTGGGTGCTCAGGGTCGTTCTCTCCCCTGACCCTGCAAGTCATGCAGGACTTTACCGATTTATGGTTGAGAGGAAAAGTCCTGCTTTGACATAGCGACACAGAGAGGTAAACAAACCTCAGCTCGGGCGCTAGAGGCCGAGTGTGACAGGGCCTCTGTTAGGGAACAGCTCAAGGTTCTGTTTCAGGTCGGTCAGAATGATGTCATACGAAAGGAGCACAGCACCGTGTAGCCATGGTAACGTGGATTAATCCAGGCTTTTGCATTTAATGCACATGACAGTTTAATCAAGAAAGGTGGAGTCTTATTACTGTTGTGTGTTTACACAAGAAAGTCACACGCTAATATACAGTGAGATACTGTAGAGCAATCATGCATATAGGCTCATGCAGAGACCACCCATGTGGTCAGCTCGGTATGATATGTTCTAATGCTAACATTATTAAACCCCTGACTTTCTAAAAGGCTATGTTAAAAAGGTTATGTTATGTTATGATTTGTTATGCTATGTTATGTTGTGTTATGTTTCCAGATTTAGATGGCAGAGTTTAACATATTATGGGGACCAGAGAGGAGATAACAGCCTAGCAAAGCTGTGTGTGTGAGGGCACAGTTTAGGGGTGGCAATACAAAAATACCAACATATTCTCCTGAATGACACTTTCACTGCAATTTTGGAGAAATCCAAACTTAACAGTGTGGCATGCTACTAAATCAGCAGCATTGAGTACACAGTAAGTCACCCCCTGTGGGTTATTTGGGTGTTGAACATCAATCTGAAGGTGTCATTTAGCACCCCTGTTTTGCTAGTTACTCCAAATGTGGTCTGTCTTTGTGATTATATATTTTCTGCAGGTAGTAAATCCCAAATCTGTGCAGGAAATTGCTTCAGGCCTCTGAAAGTTCTCGCTTCATTGAAGACTATTAACACAATTACAAAGCAGAGTTGGGACTCATACACAAGCATTTTACATTTATCTCCATGTATATCTGTTGTGCATATTGAATTTTCTGCAGAAGAGACAGAAGGAGAACAGGGGGAAGTAGGAGGCCTGGGCCTGCATGCTCAGCAGCCAGCTGAGTCGCCCATGGAAAATACATGATGCCTTCCTGTGCCAGAAATCTGAAGATTGAGAGGGAAAAGTGAATGAAGGAGGGAAAATGTTCGGGTATGATGCTAGCCAAGAAGGAGACGGAGAAGATGGTTCATTTTCCTCAAATTCATCAGTCCCGAAGAAGGAAAAGTGTTGGTGAAAAAGAACAGGATATTGGCAAGAGGTAAAGAAACTTACATTTTGCTCTGTAATCAAAAGGTAAAGCACAGAAAGAAAAACACAACATTTAAACATGTGATATTTCTTCATTTATGAAGACAAAAGGACAAGGCACAGAGGTAGAAGAAGTTAAGGCCCAGAATGGGTTAAAGGTTTAGACAATAAACATAAACAAGTCTGCTGTTATACAATATGAACAACAAACTTTGTGTCCTTTTTATTTTTACTGATTACTATGCGTCATGTGCAACAAAAAGGTGAGAAGGTATCCAAACGGCC
This sequence comes from Symphodus melops, assembly GCF_947650265.1. NCBI lineage: Eukaryota > Metazoa > Chordata > Actinopteri > Labriformes > Labridae > Symphodus > Symphodus melops. The sequence continues at coordinate 17,174,483 of NC_136698.1, forward strand.
CAGACAATGTCAATTATGGTTAATCAGAAATCATAAAATCGCAATTTCATTAAACATTAAATACAACTTTAAATACGTCATATTTTACAAGTTTACAAAAGAGCTTTTTTTAATGCCAAACTGTCATTTTATTTATATTGTTCTATTTAACCAGGAAAAAAATCTAATTGTCTGACCATGTGTACATGCTGGGGTCTGACTGAGTGTTATGAAATGAATACGTGTTGGGTTGAGAGACGGCTAATGCGCTTCACATAGAGACAGTTCGCCATGTTCAGTGTAATAGCGTCATCGTGTGGTAAACAGTCGTAGTTGAGGTATGCTTCCGGAACATTTGCAGAGTAGGCCTACTTGTTTGCTACTTTTATCGATGTTGCAAAGTAAAAAATGTTTTGACATTTTTAGAACAGTATTAATTGAATATATGTCCGTTTCACTGAGCATGAGGTGAAACGAGAAGCAGGTTATAGGCCACTAACGTTTGACGTAAACCTGACGTCAAGTGAAGCCAGACCTCATGAAGCCAACACAGAACCAGTTATTATTCAGCTGTTGGCATAGTCAACTGCTCCCGGTTTATTAACATATTGTGTTGGCTATCACCTATTAATCGGACTGCAGTATCGAGCCAGGGAGAAAAGGAACCCTCTGCCTATCTTATCCATTATATTACTCTGCAATACTTGTGTAGAGCAGCAGGGGGCAATAATGCAGTATTGTAGTTTGTTTGGCGTGTTTATGGTAAACATGCATGACACATCAAATACATTGTTTTTGAAAGTGGAAATGAGAGTTTTTGTTGATCGCAGGTACCCTTATATTGACCTATTTTATGTCAACTGTATTTTGCCATTATATTAAATAGATAATTAAACATTTCTTGTTACATATTAATTATAGCTTACATATCGAGATGGTGTTGTCGTTTGCTGTAGATAAATAAAAAATGTGGGTACTATTTAAAAAAGTGCTTGCGGGGTTCTAATTAAGGAAATTCCTCTTTCTTTCTGTTTGTTTTTTTTTTTTTTTTTTTTTTCTTGACAGGTTCTGTAATCCAACAAATCATTTCACTCATAATTACATCCCTTGTCTACTTTAACAGAATACTTAATTAATGCGCTCCCCTTTCTATTATAACTCACAATTCAACACTCTCAAGCTTGCCAACAATCACGTTTAGTTGAAACCTTTGACGGTTCACTTTTTTTCAATGAGAGCGTGGCTGTGTGAGAGAAGTGACAGCACACCACCTCATTAGTATTAGCAAGTCAATGCTCAGATTTAACCTCTTCACTCTTCACTGGTGTGGCTCAACTGTCTGAATTTAAAATCAGCCTCTGGAGAGATGCTCTTTTGTCACTCCCCCCGTAGAAATAATGTGAGAAAATGAATCATCTTTGTGCTTGCCTTGTCTAGAATTCATCCAGCATAAATGAAGAAATATTTTTTGCAACAAGACACCATGAGGAGAATCTATAACTCCTTGAGCTTCAACTGTACTTTTGTGAGTGCGCTGTGCAATTTTGAATTCCATGGCCATTTTAGACAAGCTGAAACTTTCAAGTATATTCTGAAAGTCAAATGGAGATCTTGTACACAGCGACACAAATCCTCTCTTTGTTGTGTCTTATAAGGAATAGATCAAGTGAAAAAGCTTTTAGTTCCCTTTTCCTGAGGTTATAACAGATTGTTATTGAATCTTTTCTATTCACCAAAAAAAAGAAGAGATTAGTAAATATAATAGAAGATGGTTTTGAATTGATCTCTTCAGTGTGGAGGAGACTTGAGAGAGGGGAAACAACGTTTTGGCACAGCAGTGGAATTCCTGAGTTCCCACACACACACATGCCTGTGGGCGTAAATGTGTCAGTGTGTGTTTTATGTGTGCATACATGTGCGTATGTGTGTCACATGGGGTATTTATTTTGTATCTGTGTGCATGGAGGAGAGGTGTGTGCGCGTGTGGCGTGGTTGTGTGTGTGTGTGTGTGTGTGTTCGTGCATAGCTGCTGCTGATGTGGGTCATTACCCTTTCGCTCCCCCAGGGGCCATGCAGCAGGAGAGGACAGGAGGGGAGGGGTAAGGTGTGTGTGTGTGTGTGTGTGTGTGTGTTGGGGGGTGGCGAGGGGGGATGGTAAAATAGAGGGTGGTGGAGAAGGAGGATGGAGAGGAGGAGTTGGAGATTGTGTGGAGGTGTGTGTGTAAGAGGGGAGGGACCCAAGAGGACTAGAGACCAATAAATCACAATGCCGTCTCCTCGCTGACACCCAGCTTGTCTGATGAGGGACAAGGAAGAGGTGGGGGGCAAAATGAGGTGGAACTGGGGGGTTTGGGTAGGGGCTGGGGGAGGGCACCAGTGTGACAACATAGTGGCCTTGTCTTCCTGTCACTCAAGCCCCTGCTGGGCCCATCGGGGAGAAATTGTGGGGTTGGGTGGGGTGGAGATTGAATTGGGATACCACAAAACCAAAAGTTTATGACCGGAACCAAACCACCTTCAACCACTATCCTTCCATTCACTCTTGGGAGACTTCTGATGTCAGCACTCTCAGTTGTACATTAAAAAAGTTGAATTATTATTATTATTATAAGAAAAATATGTCACTGTCCCTTTTAAGTGTCCAAGGGCTTATTTGAATTTCAATCTTTTAATTTAGGTTGTGATTTTGACTAATTAGAGAAAAGTAAATGTTTGTTTAATATATTTCAAGACAGGGGGAACGTTTTAATTTCTCAGACAGGAAGGGTTTGCTGTGCATTGTAAAAAAAAAAAAAAAAAAAGTAGAATAAGATTAAAAGGAAGAGGTTTTTTTTTCACATCTCGTAAAATATAAGTGAAGAGCTGGAAATGTATTATGACTTGTAGCCCCTTGATGTGTCTGCACCAGTCCCCTAGACCTTGTGATTGTGGCACATTTGAAACTACAGTAGGCCCTGTGTCTAAAAATGAAAGGCTTAAAGACTTTCTCTAAATGTATTCTACATCATAAATGCTTACCATCACTCAATGTGTTTCAGAGTAGTTAAAGTAGAAATATACTAAGACAGCAGCAGAAAGGTAAAGCTAACATTTTCATTGTATGACCTCCCAATGAGTGTGTAAAAACATAGTCCATTTTCTTCTTCAACAAAGATATGTCCGGTAGACCTTAATTGTCCAGTGTTATTGGGAGGCCCAGTTATGCTAATATAGTCGTAATTTAACATGGACAGAAATTAAGTTGTCTCTAGAGTTTTTGTGGGAACTTGTAATGTTTTCATCGCCTCGTTTTAAAAACATACTCCCACTGTGTTCTGCTGTTGGTGTACTTTGCTGGTGGTTTGGCATGTGTTGCAGGGATATGTTTTTTCCAAACCTTATATTGTGGTTTTAAAAGGATGCTGTTGCTCCCTTGGGCAGTTTCCCACAATGTTTAGGTGGATAGATGAGCATGTATTTTTTTTTTTATTGCAATCAGCATGTGTGTGACACAACTGTTTCTTTAAACTTCACAAATACGTGCTAGAACCAAAAGCTCCTGCAGCATCACCACCATTGTGGTCCCATACTATTGTGGGCAGACTTTGATGTCCTGCTGCTCACAGTCTCTGTATGTGGACTATGTGTATTTAATCACTGGGGCTCAGCCAACAACAACAACAACAACAACACACACACACACAAATACAAACACACACACACACAGCACAGGCACACCACTCCTTCATCTGACCTGCCAATAGCAATAATGTGTGTCCTTCACTTATCATTTTCTATGATCTATCATTATGCCTTCGCCCAGCAATGAAGTCGAATACATCCTGTGTACCCCCTTCCCCAAAACACACACACACACACATGAAGCATCTCCCAATGCAGTAGTAGGCTGCAAAGCTCTGCATTCCTCATGACTTTTTTTTTCTAATAAATGTGATCCAAGAATCTGGGAGGGAGACCAGGGCTGTGCATTAAAATTCATAGGAAAAATGGCAATAAAATCTTTCTCTCTCTCTCTCTCTCTCTCTCTTTGTCTCTTCCCTTCTCCTCTCTGCCCACTTACTCCCCTTACCCTTCTCTCCTTTTCATTCCCTCACTTGTCTGCTGAACACACACACAAGCACGCACACACACACACAATACTTCCTTGCATGAGACACACGCACACTTTTTTTTTTCATCACCCGTGTGCACTCTCCCTCTCGTTCAATCTCTAACCTTCCTACTGGCTCGTCTTTCTCAGCATCCCCCCCGCTGTCCTTCATCCTTTATTCTCTTCCTCCTCCTTCCCTCCCTCCCTCCCTTCCTCACCCTCTGCCTTTCCTCTCTCAGTCTCTTTCTCACACACACACACACACACACACACACACACACACACACAAACTCTCACACAAACACACACACACACACACACACACAACCATCTATTTTCCAACTCCACCTCTGGCAGGTTGTGATTTCCACTGTCAGAAATTGCTTTTTCAATATCTCTCTCTCTAATTATGAGCCCCGCCAAAGGGGTCGTGCCACCAGAATACCAATTTTTCCACCATTTCTGCCTTCGTCGCCACAATTCCCCTTTTTCCGTAACAACAACGCACAAGTTTGATGTAACGCTATGTGCACGCATTACGTTATTGTAGTCTCTGTGAGCATTCTCTTTGGCTCTTATTTATATCTTTTTGGGTCCATTTTATGTTCACTGTGGTCATGATTAGTTTTTGGCATGAAGAAAAATACAAGGTTACAGAACATAGCGCAGAGTACATTTACTTCCACATCAACAAGGACGAAAGGGGGTTAATGCAGGATTTTTTAGGCACTGACAGTTTGTGGGGAGAAAAAGGAAAACCACTGTATCTTGATACAGCCACCACACATCTCCTTACCCCCCAATCACTGCCTGTACCCAGGAAAGGGTTAACCTCGCAGAGCTAGTGTAGCGGGCTTGATTGACGTGCGAGGCATTGTGCTACCTGTGCCCTCCAATCAGCAAACGGTCAGTACACCCCACGTGGGTGTCCTCGGCTCTCATTGGCTCATTTTACCAGTGTTTACTGTGCGGAGACTGAGCCCCACGTGGAGATTTCATTCAATCACTGAATATTTCCTCTGAATCCTCTTGTTTCTCAAGAAAATTATGCACTTTTTATAGAATGAAAATGTCTTAATTGCGAGGATAGTGTTTCTATTTCATGGCTTTAAATGGATGAAGCTAATTACGATTTTAAAATCACAGGAGGAAAAAAAACAGCAAAGGTTTCTTTGCAAATGTCAGGCTTTTTGAAGAACAGCTTTGTCTTTTTTGCCCATGTAGTTAAACTTCCAAAGGCACATTTTTTCCAGACACAAATGAACACATGATTTTTAATTTGGGCATAACAACGTGTGAGGGAGAAGTATAGGCAAAACCTTGTCTTTAGCCCCCCCCCCCCCCCCCCTTGAAGAAAGCTCCTCATATGTTATGTCCCATTGAGATTCAGAGAAGGGGGGAGTGAGAGAAGAGAGGGACTGGGAGTGTTGTGTGAAAAGAGTGCAGGCCAACGAGCGAGACAAAAGAGGCTGTGGCTGCATTGAATGTGCCGGCGGTGTGTCCGTCTCTGAAGCCACAAGCTAACCACATTTCTCTCCCCCCCCCCACCCCATCTCATTGGCCTTTATGCTACACAAGGCGAGAAGAAAAATCGGAGAGGGGAAACCAGTTGCGATATTATAATCGCTGGGATCGCACAGTTGAGGACTTGGAAAGAAAGCTCCCTCCTCGGACCGGGTGTTTCTCCTCTCCTCTCCCCGTCGAGCGCGGTGCGGTTTTGGGGCTGGAGATATCTCCCAGAACAAAGGAGTCTTGAAGCAAGGAATGAGCTGTTCGAGATTCGCTTTGCCATTACCTTTGAAAGCGGGCCAAATGCCTCTCTGAGACCAACAATAGTACATTGGCTGCTCGTATTTTTCGACGAAGCTTTCCGGCCCAAAGGGGAGAAAGAAGGACAAAAAAAAACGCACACGGAGACACACAAGTCGGCGGCTACAATGTTTCCTCAAAACCGACCACCGGTAAGTAGGCTACGTTGCTATGTAACCGTCTGCACGCGAGCTGAATGTCTTGTATTTCAAACTTTAATGAAAACGTGTCTATACTGAAAGACAAATGGATTTTAAGCCGTATTAAATGTGAAGAACCGCTATAGTGCCATCCTTGCATATAGCATTTCCGGGGACTCTGTTGTGGAGAAAACGTGATCAAAATAAGCGTCTTATCCATTAGGCTATATTAACGCCCAGTGTAATTTATGAAGGTCAGGCATGTTGCTGTCATTATTAGTTTAATGAAGCAAACTCCTGCTTTAACAGCGCTCAACTCTGCCGAGTATCTTTTGTGTGTGAATCTCGTGTCCTTGGTGGCCACCTCCAGTTCAGAAACAGTTCCCTTCTATTTCCAAACCGATGTGGCGTTGACCCAGATGATGAAGTGTGTGTTTGTCCCTTACTCACACAAGGGAGAGGGAGAAAGAGGGGGTGAGTCAACTTGGCTTGTTGACACCTTTTACTCAATGGACTGCCCTTCTCAAGTGCCACTTGTTTGGAAGGAAAAAAAATCTGCTATTGTTTTTAAGTACTTTTCAATCATCCATAACCCAATCCCATGATTTACTGATTTTGATGTATTGAAGCAAGCTGCCCCTCTTTTTTTTAAGATCCAACCACAACCAGAAGTCCATTACTAAATGCTTAATTTGTCTGTAAAAATGAGAGAAGAAGTCAGCATTCAATGTCTTTTAGGGTTTTTATTTATAAGGGTTTGGAGCGATTTCATGCTGCATGGATGTAATTTGTTTTAGTCAGGTTAGGTGGAGAGCTTTTGAGCTGACCGAAATACATAAACACTGGCCCTCCAGCTGTGTGAAGTATCAATTAAGACCTGCTCATTTGTCTAACCCTCATCTACATCCCTTAGCCGTGCCTCCCTGCACCCCACCCCTGACTGTGTTTTCACATTCATATCCAACGCATTGAAACCAGATTAAGCACACTGACGTATGAGTTCATGCAAATGTGTGGACACCATCTTAATTAATTCCTCCAACTCATTCATGCAAGAAAAGACCCTAATAGGTGTTGTTTTGATCTGTTTGCATTGTGACTTTATCTTCCTTTAAACTAATATTGTAAGTTTGTCTATAGCCATAGCATACTGCACACACACAAGTAGCATACTGTACATAATATTCACACCAGCAGCTGTGTGTGTAGTGGAGCTGACTGCAGGAAGGCAGGGCAGGAGGCAGACTGTGGCTCTGTGGTTTACACTGTAAACCCAATCCCTCTCATCCAGCCTCTCCTAGCTGTGTTCCTGTGAGAGCTCCAAACCACATCTTAATGTATGGGCAGGCGTCCCAGGGCGAGAGGAGCAGACTGTGGCCGGTCTGGGTGGAATGTTTAGGCCTGCGCTCCCTGTTTTGTTTCAACCCTCCACAGATCTCAACGAGACCTATGTGAGACACCCGTCCTGAGAAAGTCTGTGGCCCTCACTGGCTCTTGTTTGCACCTCGCAGTGAAGGACCACTCCACGCGGCAAACTGTTTAATCCCTGAAATGCTGGGCTGGTAGTAACCTGTCATCACCGGCTACTTGACTGCTGTGAAGGATGTGACCCATATATTATATAAACCTGTGACCCACATTGTATTGAAAATGTAGCTTGTTTCAATCAAATGAAAATTACAAATAGTTCAACTATTTCAAACACATTTTCATTATTCGTGTAACAAAGCCACTTTGTTCCCTTCTGTTAGGTAGTGTATCCTTTCACAGCCATCTTTATTGCGTCTTGTGGCAGATTTTCACAATTGCTTGTGTCATAAAATCGGAATCAAAAATCAGGTTTATGGCCAGGTACGTTTCCATATACAAGGAATTTGATTTGCTGTATTGGTGCAAAAAAAATCGTTAACATAGAGTAAGCGTACAAGAACAATAGGCTGTAAAACAGCAGGACTCTCTAGAAAATGGGTTAAAATCTAAACTTTGTTTTGATCTTGTTTTAAAACATTTACCTTAACAATACACACATTGATAAGGAACACTAATAGGTGGTGCAAATTCCAAGAGGCAAAAACAATCTTTTGCTTGTTTTTAATCATACATTTTGTAAAAAACAACAGCTGAACTTTTGAGAGATTAAACATTTAATGATGTGCAGGGCACAGATGTACTCTACATTGTTTGAGCATGACATGGAGATGTTCTTAAAAATGCTTCGGGCCCATATTTGTGCCTATTTGATTTTGCCAAACACAGACCAGCTGAGAAGTGAACACGACATGGCAGGAAGATCTGTCTCAGATCCTTAATGTTCTTTCAAATCTGCTATAGCTGCAGACACAACAAATAAGAGAAATGAGAGAGAGAAAAAAAATATACATCAAAAGAGCATATCAAATTGTATTAAACTCAAAATGACATCCTGTAATGACATAAATACAGTTATCGTTTGACCCATTTAAACAAAGAAGGCATACGTTGCTTAATGTTTGATATGTTTCTCTCACCAGTTGGCCAGATATGTAGCAGTCTCCACAATTATCTACGAGTGATTGAAGACGGCAGAGACTAAAAGCTGTCAAAATTGACATCAAGATGAGAATAAGATATTCCCACCATTTAAACCTGTAGTATGCCCTGTGCTGGGGGGAGCGCTTGCAGGGTGGGCAAACGGAGCTAATGTAAAACTGATCTCTAAAATGTGATCATGGTTCTTATATTCAATCAACTATTTTCCACTTGGGCTGTACATGCAACCATTAATTATTTTGTCTGAAGGACACTTTGGGTATGTTTGCCCTTGGATTTGATCACTTGAGTTTTCAGTTGCCAGTTTGAACATTGCTCTCGTTGTCTTCAGTTGGGTAATTATGTGAAGCTTATTGTAGAGAACTGAGCTGCCCTCGGCTTTACAGTTATACAAAATACGGCTTTTTTTATTCCCATAAACAAGTAAGCACAGTACCTACGACAGTCCTTTTATATCCTGGGCATTTTCTGGTAAGTGTCACCTATGAAGTCAGTGACATTAATTAAAAAAAAAATAAACAGCAATATTACTTTTAATCCTCTAACAAACAGTGGTTGATAGTGTTAAAGGGGACATATTTTTAGAAATCCACTTTTACAGTGTATTTGGGTAACCTGAGTGTCTACCAACCTACGACATTTGCAATAAACCCATCAGTCCTTTGTTTGTGGTCTGCATAAGTTTTACACCACAGAGACAAAAGCTCCGTTTTTGAATGTGCTCTCCTTGTGATGTCACAGTGGGATTCTGGTAAAATATAAAATGTACCCTCCCCATCCCTGTTTTCTCCACCCATGGATTCCACACCCCTCCTAGAGCCTTTTCCCAGGTCAGCCATGTTTATTCTCACTAGCATAGGAGTGATGTCTACTAAGAAAACTTATGGGAGGCTCATTGCAATTTAAAGACCAAACAGAGCGATTCATGTTATATTTGGGCCAAAGCAAAGCACAGATGCTTCATTTAAACCTCAGGGGACTACTTTAAAAGGTGGTAAAGGTGGGTAATTTGTCCTCTTTAAATGACAAACGGTACTACAACAATAAAATATTTGAATAAAGCTATGTACTTTTTAGTATTTTAGGCACGTATGAATAACATGAGTGAATGTTTTATATCAGAGGTTAAAAAAGCATATGATAATAATAAATATAGATATAAATATAGATAATAAAGCAATGAGGAATAATTTGTCACTGTAACAGCCAACATTGTTGAATTTTTTTTACAGTCTGGAAAAAAACGCTTATAAAAACGGATACTTAAAAAAAAAAAAAAGAATACAGCGTCACAAATCAGAATATTACATTACTAATGTGTATACGTAGTTCTATAAACCCCTTTTTGTGAGCTTCATCTTCACACCATTAAAGTCCCTGGTTGCTATCAATCTACACATCATTGAATGTCTTTTTATAATAAGGTTTGTTTCTAAAGGCCAATAAATTTTTGTTTACCTGACAAGTTTCGGCTACTTTGCTTCTGCAGCCTTCATCCCGTGACACCTCTGATAAAGGCTGCAGAAGCAAAGTAGCCGAAACTTATCAGGTAAACAAACATTTCTTGACCTTTAGAAACAAACCTTTTTATAAAGGTATCAGTAGGCCTAATGAACCTCTTTAGTATATCATTGAATGTCACCAATCATACCCACTATCCTTTCTGATCTGAATACTACATTGCATAAACAATGCATACCATGTTTTCTTAAGATCCATGATTGGTTGTCATTAATTTGATTTTAAGGCAAAGTGGGGATTTTGGTTTTAACACCGTTTACAGTTGAGCTTCTTTAATCTCTACAGTGACCTGGTTGGATTTCAGAGGCTGAATGATATAATCCAGAATTCTAATAAATCATTAAAAAGGGCAAACGTGTTAAATACTGTTAAGCGTGACCTTGGTCTAAATCTCCTTCTATGTATCTAGTTTCTCCTCAAATGAACGCCTATAACAGATGGTATTTTAACTAGTCGGTGTGGACAGACCAGTTCAAGTTTGAGACTTTTGTAGGGAGATTAATCTGAACAAGTGACTGAGATCCTTCTCCTCTCGTCCTCAGAGCTAGCATAAAGCAAGCCTCCTCTTCCCCAGTCCTAGCATGCTTTTAGCTCTTTATCACCACTGTTGTCCAGTGGTGAAAGTGGCTATTGATCAGGAGCTTGCCAGCATTTCTCAGCCACCGATTAGATGGAGAGAGAGAGGCAAAGAAAAGGCAGATGAAATTGAAGGAAAAGAGGCTGAGGGCATCGCAGGTTTACACAAGCAGCTGTTGTGGAGCTATGTCTCGGTGGAAAGAACAAACGAGCGGAGGGGGTTACCTAATAAAAGAAGGCACCTCCAGCAATTAAGCCAGCTGACAGGCAAACTGTGGCGCTTTGCTAATGTGGGCTGACAGCAGGGAAATTTGAATAACGAGGCTTGCGGGAGGAAGGAGAGAAAAATGAGGAGGTGGAGGGGGCTGGGGGAGAAAACTGAGGAAGAAAGATGTGTAGTGCTAATGAAACAGGTGCCTAGCAGCTCCTCCTGTCTAAGTGCAGGAATCATTGTGAGATTACCAGCATGTTTCTCCAGTGCAGAGCTGGGCAGATAGCCACTAGATGTTCAGTGAGGGGGGGGGGGCCCAATGTCTTTTCTTTCCCACCACAAGCTGCTTTAACAATGCAAACCACCACTGAGGGTTGACAGTGCCGTTTGAATAATTTGACATAAGAAGCTTTGACTTGAAATGCGTGTGAGGCAGGATGGCGTATTGACATGTTTCACAGTCCTCCGAGATGGTGAGGTGTGTTTTAGGCATGTGTGGGTGGATACACAAAAGATACACAGAGGAATTCTATTCTGGGTTAGACCTACTGTCACCGCGTCCTTGGTGGTACTCAGATGAGAGAGGGAAAGAGAGGGAGCTCGGTGGGTGTTTACGCTGATGATCGACTATGTGGGTAAGCAGTATAATTAGTGGCCTGACTAATGGGCTGAGCTGTATGAAGGGAGGCAGCAGCACAGCATCTTCCCAGCTCAAGGAGACAGTTAGAGCCACAATCAAACAAACAGAAAAATGAATTATGAATATTCTGAAATGATTAGCCACGTTAGTGATACGGTTGAAGAGAAGGTGATGAGTCAGTCAAAAGAGTGTTAGATTACATTTGGCCGGATGATAAATCTTTGTCTTTGGGGATACCTTGAATTTTCCAATATTCTTCCACTAAGCATACATTAGGACTTCAACATCAAGCACAGTCATTGGCAAATAATGTGTTCATACCTGCATGGTTCCCGGAGCAGACATGTTCTATTCCTCTTCACTTATGCACCCCTCTCCTGAAAACTTCCCAAAAACTGTGAACTTGAAGAACACCAAAATTGAACTAGTGTTGGGTATTCCCCCCAACCCCAAGATAAGATACCTAACATGATACAGAGACCACAATATGATAAAAATGACTTTGGATAAAATTGACTTTGGATAATGACCATGTCCTGTACAGGATTCACTACTCCAGCTGTTCTTTTTTTGTTGAGAATAGCAGCACGCTCATCATAGCTTTGCAGCCATATCAACTCTGTAGCATCAGCATCAGTACAGGTTTGCAAGGAACACTGATGAGCACACGATATATTGCCATGTCGATTTTTTTATTTATTTATTTATTTTTTTTAAGCACAGCCCTAGGGGGAGGTTTTTCAATCCTGGAACTTTTTCCTGCCAACCCCCTTAGTCAATATTCTGCATGAAGTAAGGGTGAAGCGATGAGACACCATGGCAGGCAAAACTCTGGAAAATTCACCACGAGAGAGCGAGGGGAGGGGGTGATGAAGGGGGGAATGTCATGAAACAATTTTTCAATTCACCAGTGGGGTTTTCTGCAGTATTGTTGGAAGTGTTTATATATTTACAACTACACTGATGTACTTGGATCTAAAGTACCTCTGAATTGAGAGTGTAGCTTTGTTACAGCGCTGTTATGGAAATTTACAATGCACAGGTTAGCATTTACCATATGCCAAATTCCCCTCTATTAGATCCCCTATCATGGCTATATACATTAGCGTGTTTGAAAGGCAAACGTTTTAAAGACTATGACCCGGTTTCCTGTTGGAGTCTTTGTTAAAGCAGGGCACAATCCGTGTTTCAGTGAAAACAATACAGCAGTACACAGTACAATGTGCCTTCACAAATACTCTACGTATTTGTATAAAAACCAAGGTAGATACGCTTTAGTAACTATATCAGAAGCAACAAGTCTTTCATGTTACATCAATGGAAATCTATCCCAAGGCCGTACTAAATGCTCAAGCATGAGCCAAGTAATGATGCAAGTAGATCTTTGAAGGGACTAGGGAGGTAAATTCAACATGAATTTGAAGCCAAAAGCATGACCTTCTACTAATCTAACCAACTTCAACTATTTCACAAGAAGAAGAAGAAAATGATGAACGGTTGAAAATAAAACTTAAATTAAATAAAATAATAAATTAAATAGGAATTAAAAATGTTCATACTACACGTGATAAACCCAAACATAGGACGTAAAGTGTTTGAGGTCATTCAGGAGAAATCTATTCCCTCCTCATCCCAAGGCTGGACCAAACAGACACAGAGGAGTGTTTTCTTTAAGTGAATGTCATATTCTTATGGTCACACAACCTTGTATAACTACGATGGCCCATTTCAGATCCATTAGCAGGTTTTCTATCACTGCGGGTCAATGGGGCCTGTGAGGATTGAGACACATCTTGTGGATTTCCATATATATTGACGCACAGCCACAGTCATGTGCAAACACAATAAAGTGCATGTGTGCTCGTAAATATTTGTAGGGAAAACTTGCCTCTCGCACACATCCATTTTGCGTTTTGTAGTGGACTCGTGGCTGTGTACTCTCATCTGTGGGTTTGGGTTTGGAGCGAGGATGTGAGGTCATAGTGGTTTGTTGCTCGCGGTGTAATTAGAGGTAACTTAAATGAAAACCGGAATGAATTCATTCAGGGAATGCCACAATGTTAATGGTCCCTTCACACCAAAGTTTAATGTTTGCCAGGAACACTGTTCTGCACAAATGACATTGTGTGTCCATTAGTGCTTTCGTGATCATGACTTTGCATTCATATATTCTGTTGCATTTGACCTCAGCTCTAATGCATGTGTGGGGAGTATACTCTGGCCTGTTATGTGGCTGCCCTTGTAGTCAAAGTTGTATGGCTGGCGTTCGGCCCTTTTCACCAATTTGTGTGTTTGGAACAATGGCCCCTTATTGGATTGTTTCCTATCCTACCCCATCCAATCCACTAAAGTGATGTGCGGTCTGATTAAAATATTTCTGTTCCCAAAGATAACCTGTTCACGCCCTCCCTCTCATCCAATCATCACCAGGTCCTCATTTAATCATTGCAATTGACTTTGTGTGTGTGTGTGTGTGTGTGTGTGTGTGTGTGTGTGTGTGTGTGTGTGTGTGTTGTGTGTGTGTGTGTGTGTGTGGTGTGTGTGTGTGTGTGTGTGTGTGTGTGTGTGTGTGTGTGTGTGTGTGTGTGTGTGTGTGTGTGTGTGTGTGTGTGTGTGTGTGTGTGTGTGTGTGTGTGTGTGTGTGTGTGTGTGTGTGTGTGTGTGGTCACTTCAGGGCTTTCCTCATTGAGCTTTTGCCAATAGTTTGCTTTAAATGTCTAACTTTAGCGTATAGCTTTCCCAGCTGGTTGCCTGGAACAGATCACAGCCTAACCTCGGCAGGCTGCTTGGGGCTTCCCCATCGATTTCTCAAACAGTTGAGCAATCAGATGATCTCCAATCATATCAGATAAAAGCTTTTTCCTCTTAATGCAGTTCAACCTCATGCAATCCTTCTCATTATTAGAACAGGACTCCACGGCTTGTTTGTAAGTCCCAGCCTATAGTTGTGTAACAGTGATTTTCAGTCTATGTAAGCTACATTCAAGGGCAGACAGCATGCGTCTTGTTTGCTTTCGAGCCAGGACACGACTGTGCGGGACAGGAGGGAATAACTGTGTGTAGTAGGATTAGGTGGGTAAGTCTCCGAGTCTAGGTCTATTCCCAGAGGTCACCAGGCCAGCACCATGACCTGACTTCTCGCTTTAAAGTCTGCTCAGCTATTTGCCAGAACAGAACTTTGGGACAGACGCATACAGCGGTTTAAAGGAGGAGACGGGTTATGTGTGCTGGGATACGATCTGTGCTCTGCCTCTGATTCAGAGACGGCCACATGGGTCCTGGTGTGAATCAAACCAGCAGACTCACGTCAAGCGTAAGGGTCTGAGGACTGAGCCGGACAGACAGACAGTGGTTTTCCTTGACTGTACCTTATGAAGAAGAGATGTCTTTTTTCTTCTCTTGAACATGAGTAAATACACGTCTTTGGCCTCATTCCTGCATCCATTTCTGAGGAGGTTGCCTCTTCTCCTCCCCCTGTCCTCTGGAGGACATGACTGTATGTTAACACAAAAAAAGTGTGAAAAGCACAAGAGGGGAAGGGGGAGGGGCGGCATGATATAAACAAGATAGAGTAAGATAGTCCTTGCTTTATTTCTACTTTCACCCTCCTTTAAAATGGCCTTGGAGTTTCTTTTTTTTTTTTTGCCTGAGAAGAGTAATTGCTCCGTGTGTGTCCTGTGGAGGAGGGGAGACAGTGTATGTGTTTAATCATGGCTTTTTGTGTAAGAAAAGTGTATCCACAAAATGTGTGTGTACGTCTGTGAGAGTCTGTATTTGTGTGTTTATTGTTGGATTTTGTGTAAGGAGAAGGGGTGCGTGGCTGTCTGGGCTCTATAGGAGATCTGGCCGACAGATTGAGAGCAGCTTGTTAAAAAGAGGAACAATGAGGCCACAGCCCTTTCTTTCTTTCTGTCTGTCTTTCTTTCTTTCTGTCTGTCTGTCTGTCTGTCTGTCTGTCTTTCTTTCTTTCTTTCTTTCTTTCTTTCTTCTTTCTTTCTTTCTTTCTTCTTTCTTTCTTTCTTTCTTTCTTTCTTTCTTTCTTTCTTTCTTTCTTTTCTTTCTTTCTTCTTCTTTCTTTCTTTCTTTCTTTCTTTCTTTCTTTCTTTCTTTCTTTCTTTCTTTCTTTTCTTTCTTTCTTTCTTTCTTTCTTTCTTTCTTTCTTTCTTTCTTTCTTTCTTTCTTTCTTTCTTTCTTTCTTTCTTTCTTTCTTTCTTTTCTTTCTTTCTTCTTTCTTTCTGTCTTTCTTTCTTTCTTTTCTTTCTTTCTTTTTCACCTGCTCCAACACTCGATGCATCTTACGCTCACAGTGCTGTGGCATGCTTCACTCCGCCAGATTAAACAAACCGATGTAAAACAAAAGCATTCTTTTTCGATTTGGAGTCATGTTGTGACTAAGTCATTCATTGAACATCATTAATTCATGACAGACATGTTAAAGTTTTCGACATACAGATGTATGCTCCCTCATTCAGTGCTTCACACATATTATATGTTTAATATTGGAGGATCTGTAAAGCTAAGCAGATTGTTCTTTTTTTTTTCTTTTACTGTAGTGTGTGTGTGTGTGTGTGTGTGTGTGTGTGTGTGTAGGCCATTGTTAATTTTTAGATTTGAAATCTGTGTGAGAGTGATAAATAGAGAGGAAATGGAAGGAGGATGAGTGTAGGACGGACAGAGAAAGGCGGCGAGCGCGGTGTGTCCTCGGTATGATGTGACTCTTAAAAGTAACACTGTCAAAAATTCCTCTGATGGCTGGCCGTATATAAAACAAGTCATACATCTTAAATGATCATATTGAAAACACAATCAACAGGTTGAAGTTGATTCTTAGTGATGTAGAGGCATATGGACTATCAACTACATCTGAAAACTTTACAATAAATGATGTCATGGTTTCTTTAGGAGTCAAATCAAAGCTTTTCCTCCCTCTCCCATTATCACTTGTTTGAATCATACATTTTTTTGAAAGACTTAAACTCTCATCCGACGAAGCCACGTCCTAAAACTCAGCTCTTTCTTGGAGTAGAATACAGTATGTTACTATCACTTACCTCACTGTGG
>NC_136698.1:17191238-17233571 GCF_947650265.1 Symphodus melops
TTAATTTTTAGATTTGAAATCTGTGTGAGAGTGATAAATAGAGAGGAAATGGAAGGAGGATGAGTGTAGGACGGACAGAGAAAGGCGGCGAGCGCGTGTGTCCTCGGTATGATGTGACTCTTAAAAGTAACACTGTCAAAAATTCCTCTGATGGCTGGCCGTATATAAAACAAGTCATACATCTTAAATGATCATATTGAAAACACAATCAACAGGTTGAAGTTGATTCTTAGTGATGTAGAGGCATAGAGTTTTTTAAGATATGGACTATCAACTACATCTGAAAACTTTACAATAAATGATGTCATGGTTTCTTTAGGAGTCAAATCAAAGCTTTTCCTCCCTCTCCCATTATCACTTGTTTGAATCATACATTTTTTTGAAAGACTTAAACTCTCATCCGACGAAGCCACGTCCTAAAACTCAGCTCTTTCTTGGAGTAGAATACAGTATGTTACTATCACTTAACCTCACTGTGGTACTTGACCGTAGGGAGGCCTGTGAACCGGCTGCCCCGTTGGCCCCTTCACTCTGTTATTCTGACAGAGAGTCGTATAAACTGACAGACGGAGAGCCCCCACCTCCCTGCTAGTCCGGCTCTCAGCCCCCTTTTGTCTGCCTGTCCTGCAGCATTACTCCTATGGTTGTAGTCTCCTAATTGCTCTGAACCCTGCAGAGATGGCAGACTAAGCATGGGTTGGGAGGGGTCTTCAGCCAAGATGGGGGGTCTCCCCACCCCATCTTTGTCCCTTCCAGCGCTCTGTCTGTTTTTATTTCAGTGTTCTACTCAGGCTTGCAATTAAACAAAGTGTGCATATTTGGCTCAGTAGCCCTCCTTCTTCCCATCCAAGCCTCAGTGACCCATTCACATCTGGCTCTGCATGCAATGACAACATGTCTGTAATACACAACCCCGGACAGAAGTGACACACAGGCGTGCATGCAGATGTGCATCTTTACCCCCTGTAGTCATTTTGTGATGTTTTATGAAGATGCAGTTCAGTATATATATATTTTTTTCTAATAAAGAGCATTAAAACGTGGGATCCCTAGCAATCACCGTAGTCTGTTTTTTACATGATTTTGTGGATTGTTTTTTTCCCCATGTCAATTATCCTAAACGTATTAAAGTCTTCTGAGTCAAATATTGACGTTATCTCTTTATGTCCTCTCAGGCACCCCTCCAGCCACCTCCGG
The DNA here is from genome assembly GCF_947650265.1 of Symphodus melops. Classification (NCBI taxonomy): domain Eukaryota; kingdom Metazoa; phylum Chordata; class Actinopteri; order Labriformes; family Labridae; genus Symphodus; species Symphodus melops. The sequence continues at coordinate 17,192,436 of NC_136698.1, forward strand.
GTTCCTCCGCCTCAGTGGTGGCAGCCGCAGCAGCCGCAGCCGCAGCAGCATCGGGGACCCCCCAGTCATTGAAACTGACCTACCCGGAAACTCTAGACCGCATCAAGGAGGAGTTTCAGTTCCTACAGACCCAGTATCACAGGTGGGGGCTTTTTTTTGAAAGGGGGGGTTTGTTTACTGCTTTTTACTTCGAATCCAAACTGACACTCAGCACTCCTGTTTGAAATCACGTCGTAGGAGATGTGTTTGTAAAGCGTGGTTCTTCAGGGAAAGGTGAGATAGTTGTATACAGTCCAGAAAGACTGCTAGAGGAAATGAATCCATAAGTCTGAAGGCTTGTCTGATGCCAAAACACAGCACAGTGGATTGTACAAACAGCGACCATACATTCATGTGTTCCATCTGTACATCTTCATCATGCAGAGTAATTTACCAGGCATGTGCACCTTAATTGGATTTGATTGATCTGTATAGCGTGCTGTAAGATGTCTGTGCATTAAATTGCTGCCGTTGGCCCTTGTTCAACTGCTCTGCCTTCTCTTGTTGTCTCACAGATGTACAGTACCTGCACACGCATTAACATGCACACTCAATCAGTAAGATAACACAAAGCTATGTGATGTTTTGACTAACTTTCTTGGCTCAGTTTGACTAGACCATAGGGGTTATATTCAGGTGTCTCTTTTTTTCTAAGCGTGACTGTTTGGTGCGCTTGATGTGCAGGAATGTGCTCAGCCTTTGAATGTGGGATTTGGGCTGGCTGTTTGGAGTCCAGGCTTCTCTTTCTCCCGCTCTCGTTTATGCTCTTGTGGCAACACTACACAGGACTACCCCCCCCCCCCCCTCCCCCCTCCCCCCTCCCCACCCGCTCAACACACACTCTTCCCATCTTATCCTGCTTTCATTCAGTCTGCCAAAACTACCCTCCCTCTTTTTCTGTCCCACGTCCAACTTCTTTTGTACAGCAGCCTCGTCCGCAGCCACTCTAACCCCTGTGCCTGCTGCTGCTGCTTACGTACTGATAGATCTCCGGAGACCACTCGGCTCGGATCACGATTTCCTACTGCATATACAAATCAGCACCGGTGCATAATTTAAAGTTTACCAAATGTGTCATCATTTTCACCTGTTGGGAGGAAGCATTGTTCTTCATATGTGTCAACAGATGTTACATGAGGGGGCAGAGTGTTCAAACCGAGTGATCGGATGTCAGTGAGTCCTCGGGAAACATTAGCCTATTTTCACACCTAGCATCAAAGCTGATCATGGAGGAGAGATGTTAATGCAGGCTGTAAAGCAGACGTTTTTTTAAATGCACCATCGTTGCAGGTTAACACATCCGCTGTTGAAATAAGAATACCCTTCCATTCTGCAGAGTGACACAAAAACTTATTTTTTTTGTCTAGTCCTACCTGACTGGACTGTATAGGTAGGAATTGTTGACTCTTGCATGTATAGATAACAACTCAAGAATAAGGCTATCTTTGGGAATCTTTATGTTGAATATTTCTCCTCTGCAAGTGCAGAGAAATGAACGAGCGTCACACTATAGGCATTAATGACCGGCTTTGATATCTGTTTTTCCGTTTGGTTGTATTTGTGTCAGGGATGAAGTCCCTTGTCATTGTGGCACCAGTTTAAAGTAGAAATATGAAAATTTTTTCGCAGATCTCCTATCCACTATTCTTTGAACAGGATAGACTAATCAAGCCGTTCAGTGAACACGGGTTACCCCTGGATCTGTTTGTAGAGACAGCTCCTTTGGCAGCCGTTCAGCCTCGCTCCTCATGTTACAAAATAGCTGGAGCATCGCCCTCTCACCAAGCTGTGGTACTTGGAGCCAGCTAGAAGGATAAACAATGAATGAATGATGAGATTAAGAACCCGATTGGAAGCAAGAGTGAGCTTGTGATTTCATTTCATCCACCACTTGCTGTTTAAGTAAGCCCAGGTTAGGTTTCTAGGAAGGTCGTGTTTTTACGTTACCTTTTCTTTACCTGGTTCTGCAACTGCTCACCCTGCAGGCTGGTGTAAAGATTGTATGGAACTGCTGTGTCTTCGTGCCCATGGCTACAATCAACAAACTGTCCCATAACCATGCAGTCGTTAAGACAGGGTAGGTAATTTCCCCGAGAAAAGAAACAAAGAAACAAAGAAAATCCGTCATCTGCAGCAGTTGTAAGCCTGTAAAAACTTCAACCAATGTCTGCAATCGAGTTGTACGAACCAATCAGGCCTCCCTGCTTGTTCTCTACCCCATGCATGCACGAGCCCACACTCGAAGCACGAGCTGAAATCTGCTTCTTGACCAATGGCGTTAGTGCATGTAAGTAAGGGGTGTGGCTTTTGAGGGAGCAAAGAGAGAAGGGGGTGGGTGAAGAGGGAGCACGGAGAGATTGCTACTTTCAAAATCATGCTAGTCTTTTTTTTTTTTTAAATGACCAACCCTGCCTTTTTCGAACAACGGGATATCAGACATTGTTTCTGAAATTTGTCAAATGTTACTTTAACCCGTCTGGTTGCTGATGTGTTTTGAGCGTCTTTGAGCAGACAGAAACCTGCTGATTTAAGAAGGACTGTAAGCATTAAACAAGTTACATAAATCACCAATATAAGACTGTTCAGATTCAGTTTTAATGTACAAGGATGTAATGTCATCAGAGGCAGAGGTTCTTTAAGGCGCTGTCTCGGAGTCGCACTCTGAAAAGGGCTAATGACTACGTTTAACTGAAACTTGAATACATGGATTATGTTTTTGCGTTTGCCACAGCGCCCTGTCGTGTGTTGCTTCTCATGATCCTCTACATTTATATCATGACCATATCAGTCATCCTTTAACATGACAAGCAGCAAAGCAAACCCGCATGACTCTTTCCATAAGGGTTCGAGAGCCATCCTGCCGTCGTTCATGTCGAGTCTCGTAAACACACAGAGGCTACTCCGCACAGGGCGGATGTATAAATATTGCATGTTGAACTTGCAGTCTGAATAAGGCAGGGACAGTCAGTTTCCAGATGTAAACCTAAAAGTCTGTCAGAGGCAGTTTTGGAAAGGTCCACTCAGAAAGCAGTCAGTGGGATTAACAGTGGCCTTGTTTAGTCGTACAGCTGACAGGCCACGGTCTGATCACATCGGAGTTCAGGCACCTAAACGTAATCAGAGCCTCTTGTACATTATTAATGCTGCCGGGAGTACGTGACCTGAACGCACACAGAGCCAGAACCAGACACACTGACACACTCCTAAGTTGATGCATGTGCTTTACACACACTTATACACATGTAAGTCTCCAATTATCTTCACACACAAATAGCAGTTGTCCAGAAATAGCAGGGCTTAGTCGTGTGTATTTTGTCTGCGGAGAAGGTGGCTGGATTCTGATGGATGTTGGATTAGACAGCAGGAAAGAGACGGAGGGAGGGGATTAGTGTGTGTGTGTGTGTGTGTGTGTGTGTGTGTGTGTGTGTGTGTGTGTGTGTGTGTGTGTGTGTGTGTGTGTGTGTGTGTGTGTGTGTGTGTGTGTGTGTGTGTGTGTGTGTGTGTGTGTGTGTGTGTGTGTGTGTGTGTGTGTGTGTGTGTGTGTGTGTGTGTGTGTGTGTGTGTGTGTGTATGCTTTTCTAAATATGTGTGTCGCTTGTTGGATTTGGGGGCATGTGTGTTGGGTATGAAGGGATGAGAAAGCTTACCAAGAAAGCTAAATAAATGGCAGGGTTAATTAATTGAAGGGTCATTGGTTGGTCAGCTGATCTGATTGTGTCTGTGTGCATCTTTGTGTGTTATGTGTGTTAACTACCTAAATGGGCTGTAATCAGCAGACTGAGGGGAGATGGGAGGAGCTGCCGACACAGAGCTCTCATTACTGTAATTCTCTTTCTATAAACAGACACACACAAGCACATACACACACTGAATTATGGCTGATAAAGGCTGGGTGGGTTTGTGTGTGTGTGTGTGTGGGGGGGGGGGGGTCTCTGTGGATCAAGAAGAGCTGAACATACTGCTACTATTCCAAAAACCCTGAGTATGTGTATGTCATCATGACATTGTCCCGTGACCATACATGGAATTATCCTCTGATTAACAAAACGAGGTGGGTACAGTTGTTTGAACACTAAAATAAAAACAATAAAAAAAAACTGAGATCAGGGAGTTCTGACATTTGAAATCATGAGTCATAATTAAGTCGTATTTCCAAACACTTTCTGGCCCAGAACAAGGTGCTTCACGCATCACATGGTAGTGAAGCTAACGTAAGCTATAGCTGCAGTTAACAATAAACTCATAGTTCTTCTCCCTCGGTGTGGGCAAAAGGAGAGAACCAAAGCGATGACGGAGGGATTTCTCAACACACAAACCTGGCAAACAATAATTAGTTATAATCACCTGTAACAAAGTGTACTGTCACATTGTGGATACCGTTGATGAAACGATGATTTCATAAATATAAAAATATTGAACACACAGCATCAAAGTAAAAAAAGAGTTGTTTTGGTACCTTAAAACTCACAGTGCAGCATTAAAGGAACCGTGTATTTCTGAACGCCTGCTTCGCAGTGAGTCTGCTCTGCACACGGAGTATGCATGTCTGTGGATGTTTGCGTACACACATAATTAGATCAAATAGCTGTGTATCGTCTAACTGAATCAGTCACTCATCAAGTCCTTCAATTATATTTGCTCTAAGGAGAGCTGACGGTTTGTCGTTGGTGTATCGTGTCCTGTGTTTTTAATGTGTTTGATAAAACCTCCTTCTGTTTTTAGTGTGTGTGTGTGTGTGTGTGTGTGTGGTGCATGTGTGTGTAAAAGAGCAGTCTGTGCAGTGAGTCTAGCAGCAGAGAGAAGTACGGTTGGACTACTATTATGCGACAAGATCCCAGCTTTGTTTTGTGAGCTGTGTGTGTATTTGCTCTGGTACACACCCTTGAGAGCTGATGAAAGAGCACACAGGCGAGCTGGGTGGGTCCCCTGTGTGTGAATGTTTGTGAGTGTGTGTATGTTTGAAGAGAGTCTGAATGTTTTTCCAGCGGAGCAGATAGGAAAGGTTGATCAATAGTTAATGTGATGTAAAGTGAACAGTCACATACCTGGAGGCTGCCGGGCTAACCGCTGCTGACACTGTAAAGGCACGACACTGGTGCACTCGCTACATGCCTCCCCATCAGTGTGTGTCGTTCGGTGTGTTTGTGTAGCACTCGTGTCAGTTATGTTGCTTGTCTGCCGAGAAAACGATGGGCTCCAGACTGCTGAGCAAGTGATGGAGGAGCCAGACCTGCTCGCAGCATGTCAGGATTAATAAGGAGGTTTAGTCTCCGCGTTTTGACAAGGTTCACATATCTGGTAGTGATGTTAATTGGGATGTACTTCTTGATGTTAAATAAAGAAATGAATCAATCAGTCTTTTTCTAAGGTAATTAACAGAATGTTAGTTGATGAATTTTATGTCAACTTTAGACTTAATTTTTTTCCTCACAGGATTGCTGCTCTTTACAGTTTTATGTTATTGAAGAAGTCTTTGTCATTGAAGCATATGAAAGGCCTCCTTAGGCACTGAGAAGTTCTGTTGGACATGTCTTTTTTTCTTTGAAAGCTATTGATTGATTGGCCATGGATTAAAGGTAGATTCATTGATAATAAAAACAAACATTATTTTATTAACAGTCTCCTGTGCTCTAAATGAAATAGCTGTGCTGTGCTTTGCTCCAAATATAACATGAATCAAGCATCAGAGGAGGTTTGTGACCCTGTATAAACCAGCTCTCTCAGAACGCTTCGTTTTGGTGTGTGTGTCTCTTTTCTTTCTTTTCTTTCTTTTATTTTTTTAACCACAATACAAGTTGTGATGTCAAAAGTTCAGAAAATTTTAAACGTAGCATTTTTGACTTGCAGACCAAAAACAAAGGACTGGATGGATTTCTGTCAAATGTTGTGGGTCAATAGACCCAAATAAAGTGGATTTTGCAAAGACACACTGCTTTCTTAATTAAACAATATAAAATTCAGATCATTAACTCTTAATCTGACCAAGCATTTTATAGACACTTTAACTACTTGACGGTCTCTCTGCACTAGTGATACACAAACTGTAAAGGATCTTGTCATAACCAGTTTAAAAGTAGCAACATATTTGTCAGGCAAAAATGTGCTAAGTAATTCTCCATAATGTCCCGAAGCCCAAACTATGATGCATGTTAAACACTTTTCTGTATTAACCATGCAGGTATAAAAAGTCAGTGTTTAAAATATGAAGTAATCAGAATTGTTTTTTTATTGAGAGAAAGATGACTCCCTTAACTAGAGTGAAGTAGCAGAAGCTAACTTAGCAACTACCTATGGAGATTCTTTACCAAGAATATAACAGTGTCTTTTAACAGGTCCAATCGGATGCAATGATATTGGTAATATCCCATAGCGTTCCCCTTATCCTGTTAGTTTTTGAATCTGTATCAAAGTTTGAGAAGGAAAAGATCAATTCAATCTCAAACTTCCAATCACCATCGGGACGGCCGCTCGCACCATGCATGTTAGAAAAAGGACTGTAGGGCGCAGAACAACTGTGCCGCTGAATATTTTCCACATGGGTAAAAAAAAAAAATCCTCAGAATGATTTTGTGTGATCAGCTGGCACCCACTCATTTATTGATGCTCAGTTTGTTCGGACCTCTTTTTACTAATATCTTTTTATGGAAAGAAAATCGATATTCTCTGTAAACACAGTTAAGTTGTTCTTTAACAACCAAAAGCAACTGACGAGAGTTTAATGGGAAAAAAATAACTTTGAAAATGTCTTTGTTTCTCTCTGTAAAAGAGTCAATAAAAGGAATTGTCAAGGGAAAAAAAAATGTTAAGATAAAAAGAAGTGCAAAGAAAAAGATTCGCAATTTTTTACAATACCCAGTAGCCTGTTTCACTCGCTTGGAATAAAAAGACAGTGGGCACATTTCTACAAAGTGCAACGTCTTAATTAGATGCTTCACTCTCTACAGGCTCGTTAGAGTGTGTCTGTGTGTACAAATGTGTGTATGTGTGTTTGCTTCTGTGTGACTACACGCATGCAGTATATGTTCTACTGTATGCACGCTGCTTTGGTGTGTTAGAGAGCACACAAACGCACACTTAATGCTTTCATGCTCCAAGTTGTGTGTGTGTGTGTGTGCGCGCGCGCGCGTGTGTGTGTGTGCATCACTGACAGAGCTGTCTGAAGGCTGGCAGGCTGCAGATTTGTAGCGAGTTCGGATGATCATCTTATCTCCTGTCACCGCCAGTGAAAGATTGGAGGAACCGAGCCCACCACAGCACGCACACGCACGCACACACACACAAACAAACACGCACACACACACTCAGAGTCATATCTCCTTTTTTGCGTTCTGTTTTTTTCTTCTCTCTTGCTCTCTCACTCTATCTTGTTTTTTTTTTCTCCCTGTGTTGCTGTGTGTCAGTTCTCCCCGCTCCCTCTCTCTCAGTAAATGGTGCTGAGCCAAACACTCATTATTACAGGCAATCATTTCAACATGAAATACCCACTTCCTGCTCACCACTCTCCTCCCCTCTCTCCCTCATTTTCTTCCCTCGTCCAACTCTTTTATGCTCCTACAATCACATAATGACACACACACACACACACACACACACACACACACACACACACACACACACACACACACACACACACACACACACACACACACACACAGAGAGAGAGAGAGTAATTTCATTCCTTGAAGTCCATTTTGCAGGGAATGGTTATTTCAGAGTGTGACCTTGGGGTCTTTCCTGTAAGCACAATTGTTTGTCTGCACACTTTCTGTGTGTGTGTGTGTGTGTGTGTGTGTGCATGAGCTGCAACCTTGTAAGTCTTTTGTGCACTTTCTGGAGCACTGTGCCAAAAACAGAGAGCTGATTTTACGGGTAAGGAGAGATTGATTTTCCCCCCCTCACTCTCAACTGCTCATTTGCCAAATTGAAATCTGATGAGCCGCAGAGGTTTTGTTTATGTGGCATTCAGACCACAGATGGTCTTTTTTCAAGCATTTTAACCAAGAAGAACTACCTGACCTGCTGTGAAGTGTATAAGTGTAGGAAAGCATGCACTCACAAGCTATAGTTGAGTTTCGCAGATGAATATGGTCCGATGAACTGATTCTGTTCGAAGAGATCAACATGAGCTGTGTGTGATCAAACAACTGCTATCACTGCTTCGACTACCTCCGCTTCTCTCTTTGTTGTTTGACTTGTATCAATCAAGATCATTCGCAGGACTTGTTTTGGACCTCACTGTAACACAGTCTGCTGTCGAGGATTACTGGTTGATTCACCTGCTCACCAAAGGAGTTAAACTTTTTGGTTTGAATGTCCATTTGTCAAAACTTTATTTAGAAACGGGTTCCTTCATCAGTAGTCCCTGAACATCTGAATTTGTGAATGTTGTCTATATTGTGAATGTTGTCTATATACGCAGAGTGACGTATACCTCTTGTGGTTTTTCCTGAGAATGTCCAGCAGACACATTATCCAAAAAAAAGAAAATGCAAGAGCTCCACACAGTTAGCTTAAGTTTCACGAACCTGAGATTTGACCCAATGGTCAGTTCTGGATCTTTTGGCTAGAAATGCTAACTCATAAGACTTTATCAGTGACAGTCTTCCCCGCACAGAGACTATATATATGTAACATATATTTGTATACTTACCACTTAATTAGTGTATTTATTGAATGTTGTAGTATTGTTATCCATATGAGAACAGTAGGATCAATAAATGATCTGCTCTCGCTCCTTACTGCTCCCTCTAGCGTTTCAGGCGTCTCAGTAACATCAGCCATTGGTTTGTGAAGTGATCTATTGAAGCCCAGCAGTGGTGGTCACCATGTTGGAAATCCTGTCTCAAAATCATTTTCAGTCAACTTAGTGACGGGTGAAGAGATGAGACCAAGGCCGGCTGCATGCATCCTGACAAACCGCTACGATGTGCCCGCTAGTCAGTTTGATAAACTCTTTCTAATCAAAAGAGTCTTAATATAATCAAAACAGATGAGTTATTAAAAAAAACCAAAAAAAAAACCATCACCCTCTTGTGTACCTTTTTTATCAAAGACGAGCTGTTGATACAGAGTTTGCTGAGACCAAATTGAGGTACTCATGAAACTTTGACGCTGATGTTTTTTCTGTGTAAAAACAATCTGTGTGTGTCGAGTTGGGGCTTTGTTCCCAAGTTTATGTTTGTTAAGGTATGTCCACACACACACACACACACACACACACACACACACACACACACACACACACACACACACACACACACACACACACACACACACACACACACACACACACACACACAGTCCCATTAGTCCTCAGCCCAGCTGTGAGTGACTTCTGCCGAGAGGCAATTCCACTGTAATAAAATCTATAGGGTGGGGGAGTTTAATCCTCACTAACCCCCCCACACCTCCACTCTTCCCCCGCTTCCATCCTCTCCCACTCTTCATCCTGCTTCTCCCCCTCCTCCCTTGTTGCTCTCCTCCTCAACTGGCTGCAGATGATAAATGAGTCAATTATGTGTGTGTGTGTGTGTGTGTGTGTGTGTGTTGTGTGTGTGTGGTTGCACACGGTGCTGAAGAAGGCGAGCGGATGGGACCGTTATTACCTGTTGCGGCTGGGGGTAATGTTGCGGTATTAATCATATTCTAATTTTCCTCTGCTAAACAACCGTCCCACCATCACCTCCTCCTTCCTCCACCCACCTCCAATGTCCCAACTCACTACACCATACCCCCCCCTCCCCCACCACCACCATACTGCCACAACCACCATCAATATATCTGCCACAAGTCTGTAAACTGCTGAAGAACCAAAATGTACGACACCTCAGGGGAGATGGGGCGAGAGAGATAAGGAGAGAGAGTTTTTGAGGTGACAGGGGAGGTGTTTGAGTGCTTGAACCAGTGTGTGGGTGTGTTTGCAAATTCAGCTATCAGCATTATCCAGTCTTAGAGGACACATGGGACAGTTTTGGGGGGTTCGGAGAGACACAGGACAGTGTTTGGCTGCTATCACATCGTGTGTGTGTGTGTGTGTGTGTGTGTGTGTGTGTGTGTGTGTGTGTGTCAGACTGAGCAACCAACTCAGGTCATGTCCTGAGCATACAATAAGACGTAAAGCAGATTTATTTCACACAGAATTGGCCTTTCTGACCCACTTAAAGCGCCGTTAGTGAAACTTGGCAGAGTGTGCTGTGGAAGGTGAAAGAGGGAGGGGGGGAGCGGTCAGACAGACAGAGGGACAGACTGGCAGACCAGCTGGTAATTGGGGAAGAATCAGAATGAGGAGTGGAGGGCGCAGGAGTAGATAGAAAATTGTCCAGAGAGAGAGAGACAGAAAGAGACACCTTGGATGTGCCTGCCTGCAGTCTTGGCTGCGTTTCAGGCTCAGAGCGTGACTTCGTCTATTTCTGCTCTGCTCTGAGGTGATAATGGGCTGTCAGCACCCCAGTCCCCCTGCTCCCTCCTCCCCCACAGAGTGTGAGAGAAAGCTAGGGGAGAGAGGGGGGGGCGAGTGAAGAGTTATTTGTTGTCATTTTGCTTATTACCTTGTGTGTTTTTAGATAAGATATGATACATGTCAGAACTCATGTTCTTTCTTTTTTCTCCCTCTTCTCTTCGTTGAAGTTTGAAAATGGAATGTGAAAAACTGGCTACAGAGAAGACGGAGATCCAGAGACACTACGTTATGGTGAGACACACACACACTCATATACACACACACACACACATGCCCAGTGTCTCTCCACATTAACAAGTGGCCGTGCCAAGTCCACCAATCCCTTTCATCTGCTAACAGCTGCCAGAAACCACATGCAAGACCACACACACACACACACACACACACACACACACACACACACACACACACACACACACACACACACACACACACACACACCCTATATTAAAGGACTGCAGAATAAACAGCACTTATATGGGCTGGTTCTTTTTTCATGTCCCAGATATGCATGCAGAGCTGTACAGCTGATTCACATCTTTCTGTGGCTGTATAAAGAACTCCATACACAATACGAACCGGCCAAGTTTATGTAAACACCTATGTGCTGAGAGCTGGTCTTCAGTGTCTTGTCCGATCGTTCTCTCTCTTTTTTTGTGTGTTCTTGTTAAATTAAATGTCCAATATGGAATTAAATCCATTCTCCTGAAAATGTTGTGTAATGTTTCACAGGAAAGCGGGAAAAAAAAGAAAAACACAATTTATTCTTAGTAGCGTTTGAAGAGCTCTGAAAAGAGCCGCTGTGCTCTTTGATAAGTTCTCCTCTGTGCCAAATGATTTGAGGTCTCCTTCGCAACATAATTTTTTGAAATCACTGATGGCAGAGATCACTGAAGAAGTCGTGTCCATGGTTTTCCATCCCAAAGCCGTCTCTGAGAATCTTGGTGTTAAAACCGATAAATCCTGAAACAACAGACGACAGACATGTGAAGGTGTTCTGCGTAGTTGCCAGTCATTCAGCACTGTGTGTGTGTGTGTCAATATTTTTCTTGTAAAGTAAAGGCTAAATCCCTGTGTTTAATTCACTTTATTTTTTTTGTCTGCAAACCACCATCCTTGTGTTACCTGTGATCAGAAAAGCATCAGCCACAGCTGACCGAGTGCAGCCTGCACCAAAAAGAAGCTATGTGGCAATCCTGGCAAAGAGCGAGGATTGAAGTCTTAGTGATGAGGAGGGAGGAGGGGGGTTAGTTGGCATTGAGCGCACGCCAGGTCTCCTTTCCTGGCTGATGATTTGGGTTTGGATGAGTTTGGGTGTTGCTAAGCAACAGGCAAAACTTGGCACAGCGACTGCCAAACGAAGCTGCCAGCTGCCAGAAAAGGCGTCTTTTATGGCGGCACACAGACACACACAGAAAGAGGAGCGAAAACGCACCGACAGAGAAAACATGCACGCAAAGCACATAGATACACATGCCTCCATAGTTGCAGGGTAACACAAACACACACACACACACACCTGCACACTCACACATATGTTTGCTAACTGCCAAGAAAGATGTCTGGAGAGAGAGGACCCCTGCCATCCCCTCTCCCTTCCTGCCAGCCTGTTCTGGCTGCCTAACTGCCAATCTCCACTCTGCACAAGCAGTCGGACTGAAAAGCAAATGTCAGCCTGTCACTTTCCGAGGCATCTGACTTTAAAACGTTCCCTCCTCCATCCATCTCTGAGGACGGGGAGAGGGAGACGGGATGGAAAAGAGAACTCCTCACCTGTCTCTCTCGCTCTCTGGCATTCACTCCCTCCTGCGTTCCTCACAGCTCTTTGTACATTCGGCTAAAAGTCAGGGTCAAATAGCTCACATTAGACGCGATTATTGCAATAGTCTGTCACCTTCCTCTGCCCAGCGACAATTTCGCTGCCTCGCGTCTAAATCCTGATTGCTGAAAAAGTGCCTCAGGGTCATTCTAGTGCCATTGACTTTCAGCAAAGCCAAGGTGATTGAATTAGCAGGGATGTGCTTTTTTATGGGCACTTCAGAGTGCATGTACAAGGACTGTCCTCGTCTGAAGCCAAGAGGAAAGAAAACAACTTTGTGACTGGGTCAGGAAATTCTGAAGTTTTACTGTCAAAACAATAACAGAAACCAAAATAAGTTGATTATTTATAAGTCCAATTAATTTTAATTCACACATCTCATAGTAAGACGTTTTGGTTTTTTTGTCCGTTTTTTTCTTCTTTGCTCATGTTGGAAAAAGGCTGTACTATTATGTTTTGGTTGTTTTCAACAAACCTCCCAAATATGTCGCAAACATCAATATGTTATCTGTTTTTAATACTTCCTGACTCCCTTTGTCTGCAACACTCGGCTCCCTAAGCCTCTTCAGTTCGACTGAGGATGTTAATCTTAAAAAAAAAAAAAAAATTTAAAAAAAGAGTTTTATTCTAAAAAAGAAAAAGAAGCTTGGTTTTGTACAGCACTTATCAGAAAATGTCTATCAAACAGGAGACAATGTTTTTGTTAGTGACTGAGGTAAGCCCCAGATTTATACATCTGTAGTGTTGTAGGATGTTTAAAGCCACATGTGTGTAGGATTAACAGGATGAAACTCATTCTTTGTTGGTCTCTCTCAATCCAAAAAGAGAAGTATAGAAAATGACCCCAGATGTTTTTTTTAATATTTATTCTTGTTTTCATAAAACCCATTTGTTCTGATGTGGATAAAATAAAACAACAAAGCCCAACTTGATAACCTTCAGCTGTAGGATATTAAGTCTTACAGTGGCAGCAGATGAGATTTAGAGGACACTTTCTTGACTTGTCTTCTGGTTAGTTTTCAAGTTGGATCAAATAATGTATAGCATTGTGTTTTCATATTTCACATTCAGTCAAAAAACAAAAGTATCCACGTTGTAAATGTTCAACGTCATTTTGAAGAAAGTTGTAGCTTTATGTAAAAAAAAAAAAAAGACCTTATCATATTGCTGTTCATGTAAACTAACTAACTCCTGTTCTTCTGTGTTTCAGTATTATGACTGTGTTTCAGTATTATGAGATGTCTTACGGCCTTAACATTGAAATGCACAAACAGGTGAGTGATCCTCTCTCGCTCTCTCTCTCTCTCTCTCTCTCTCTCTCTCTCTCTCTCGCTCTTCAGAACAGACTCCTCTCTTGCCAGTCATAAATCCCTGTCTGTTACTGCCTCTGTGCCCCCCCCCCCCGCCCTTCTATCAACACCCCTAATTCTCGCCTGCTCCATCGTCCTCCATCGCTCCTCTTTTCTTCTTCCCTAAATCCCTGTCTTGATTTCTCTTTTTCATCCTCCTCTTTCTTAATCTCCATTTCTTCACCACCCGTCCATGTCTTTCTTGGTCTCCATTGATTTCTTTTTCTCCCCGATTTTTTTTTTTTTTTTTTTTTTTTTGCACCACCCTACCTCTGCCTCCTAGCAGACATACAGTCCGTGCTGACTTTCACTTTAAATCAGGTCACTGCCTTCCTACTGTCTACTCTCCTTCTTTCTCTCTCTCTCTCCTTCTCTCTCTCTCTCTCCTTCTCTCTCTCTCTCTCTCTCTCTCTCTCTCTCTCTCTCTCTCTCTCTGTCTCTTTCTCTCTCTCTCTCTTCGTTCATTTTGCCATCTCAGTCGCTTTCACTTTTGTCGTGCCGCTGCTGCCACTCCACCCCCCCATCTCGTTCTCTTTCCTCCCCCGCCTTCCTTCTGTTTCTTCTTCCCTCTCTTTCTCACTTTTACTGTCTGTTTCTCCTCACACTCCCACATCCTTTGTTCATTGGCTGTCATTCCCTCAACCCAATCTGCCCTTTTCTTCCTCCTCCTCCTCTCCTTCTTCTGCCTCCTCCTCTCATTTCCCCTATCCCATTTATGCCCTCCACCCCACCCCCCACCACACTCTTTATCCTTCTCTCAAATGCTTGTGTTCTCTCTCTCTCTCTCTCTCTCTCTCTCTCTCTCTCTCTCTCTCTCTCTCTCTCTCTCTCTCTCTCTCTCTCTCTCTCTCTCTCTCTCTCTCCTGACGATGTCATTTAGTAGTTGGAGTTCTCTAACAAGAAATCATTGTGTCTCCCTTGTGGTGGGGGCTGATGGATTCAGAGGAGGGAGGGAGGGAGGAGGGGAGGGAGAAGCAGCACACTGCTTGGCTGAAAAATGGAAAGCAAAGGGAGGGAGGGAGAGATTTGGGCAAGCAAGAGGGATGAGAGAGAGAGAAAGAGAGAGAGAGAGGAGCGAGAAAAAGGAGGGGGTGGAAGTTCAGTCCGGCATCAATAAATCACTTAAGGGAGAGAATGGAGTGGGGAGAGTGTGTTTGTGAATGTGTCCACACACACACACACACACACACACACACACACACACACACACACACACACACACACACACACACACACATGCGTTTCCACATACACACAACAGAGTCTAGCTGTCAACAAGACAAACAGCCTGCGGTCATAATGATGTTGTCATGATCTCTGCATGCATATCATTATTTGCCTTAACAGCCTTGTTGGGCCTGCCGCTGTGTGTGTGTGTGTGTGTGTGTGTGTGTGTGTGTGTGTGTGTGTGTGTGTGTGTGTGTGTGTGTGTGTGTGTGTGTGTGTGTGTGTGTGTGTGTGTGTGTGTGTGTGTGTGTGTGTGTGTGTGTGTGTGTGTGTACATTAGATTTCACATGACAGGAGAGATTGCATCACTGATAACTGCATTAATACATGGATGGAAAAAGCAATACATAAAAGAAAGATGGAGAGAGAGTTAATGATGAAGAGGAAGAGATGGAGGGAGGAAGAGTTTGCTCTCGGCAGTGTAGCAGAGCAGATCGAGACAGACACGCACCCACAGCAAGAATCCCTGACCCCCAGCAGGAAACACACATACACACTGAAGCATGCAAAATGCAAACACACACACACACACACACAGACATGTGAGGAGACATCAGAAACAGATACACACACACGTTACATACACACAGTAAGAATAGAATGGGAACGAGCTTCTCTTCCTCATCTGACACACACACACACACACACACACACACACACACACACACACACACACACACACACACACACACACACACACACACACACACACACACACACTCACACTCACACTCTGTGTGGGTGGCTGAGGCCACAGCAGATGCTGTCCATGAATATTTTAGCCAAACTCCCTGGCAGAGTTTCCATTTGCATGGACCAAGTGTAAGCAGCTGAAATATTTACCTCTCTCTCTCTCTGTGTGTGTGTGTGTGTGTGTGTGTGTGTGTGTGTGTGTGTGTGTGTGTGTGTGTGTGTGTGTGTGTGTGTGTGTGTGTGTGTGTGTGTGTGTGTGTGTGTGTGTGTGTGTGTGTGTGTGTGTGTGTGTGTGTGTGTGTGTGTGTGTGTGTGTGTGTGTGTGTGTGTGTGTGTGTGTGTGTGTGTGTAACCTTTGAGTCTGTGTTTTATTTTTGTTCCAACTCAATCTTGGCTGTGTGCTTTTTTTTTTTTTCATCAAACCAACAGTATCTTTTCTTTTCCAGACAGAGATTGCCAAGCGACTGAACGTGATCTGTGCTCAGCTCATCCCATTCCTGTCGCAAGAGGTGACACACTCGCACACACACACACACTGCTAATACATGCTGACCCTGCTCTCTGCTGTCTGACAGCAGTACACACAGACGGCGTGCACATGCATCCATACAACGGGCAATAACTCACACTCACACATTTATAGCTGCAGATGGACAGAACATCAAAGCTCAACTCGATTGCCAAATGTTTGCATGTTGCTCAGAGAGAAAAAAGTCAATATTACCAAAATGCTGTTTGGAGGAGAATTAATAAACATTATATTCATGCTCCGGTTACACCTACATAATCGTCAGAGGATGATGACGTTTGCATTATTAATGTATTTAACTCTGATTCTTGTTTCGTTCCACAGCACCAACAACAAGTGGTCCAGGCTATGGAGCGCGCCAAACAGGTGACCATGGGGGAGCTTAATGCTTCGATAGGGGTACGTGGGCTCCCCCCTCTGCCTCATAGCGTGTGTACCTTATCCTCCCATGTATTTATTTATATTCCCTCCTTTTCTTTTCCTTAAACTGAGGCAAACATTTATAGGCCCACTGTAAAATAAAATAAATAAATTCAACTATTAAATTAGGACTATTTAAGATCACTTATTTAAAATGTACTTCCATGAAGAACTGGTTTCAGCTGGTACCTGAACAGACAACAGGCCCCATCAGTTGTCATTTTCCAAATGTGCACATTTCAAATCTTATTCAGGTGTTTATATTTTTCAGTTTGAGTTATTTTCACTTTACTTCCTTTCATGCTGATTTGGCTGTAGAGCTTCCCCTCCTAAAGAGCCACTGCCCCTGACCCTAGCATTTCTCTTCTCGTGCATGTAGCACCTTCCTCATTTCCTCCACTTGATCACTTCCTGTTGAGCCACGTCCGAAGGTGCTCATAGGTCACCCAGATCTCTCTTTGTTCTGTCTCCCTCCTCTTGTTCCGTTTCTTCTCCCTATCCTCCCTCTCCACAGCAACAGCTTCAGGCCCAGCACCTCTCCCAGCATGCCCAGGGTTTGCCAATTGGACCACACCCATCTGGACTGCCCCACCCCGGCCTGGCGCTTGGTGGAGGATCCGGTCTGCTGGCCCTGTCGGGGGCTCTGGGGGCCCAGCTGGCTGCCAAGGATGAGCGAGCTCACCTAGAGGCAGCAGCCGCCGCCGCCGCTGCTGCAGAGCTCCACAGAGGTACAGGGACACTTTAAGTCATTGGTGTTTACTTACCCCAGTTAGTCTGGGTTTCTCAAAGAGCGTGAAGCCGCAGACGTGTTTAGACCTGGAACTAAAGTTGGATTTCTCTCTCAGAGATAAAAGCTGTCTGAGTGATGTAGGAGTAATATAAACACTGAGGCCTGGCTCGATGGATCCTGATGATTGGCTTTACTTTGGGTGGTTGGCAGGGAATGGAAGTTCTGTTGATATTAAAACTCCTCTGGGATATTTTTCCAATGAGTCAACGGCTGCAGAGTGATGTGAAGTGATGGTGGATAATCTGGCATTAATCTGTGTGTGTGTGTGTCCTTATCTTCCCTTGCTCTCATGTGATCTGGTACCTGGATTGGTTTTATCCTTCTGCTGGAATGAGCAGACCGTGAAGCTGGACCAGTGAGTAGAGTTTACCTCACACTTATCACTCACATCAAGTACACTCACACATATAGATGAGTTCAGCAGTGTCTGATATTGAAGCCCAACAATGTTGAGCTTGAATATCCCCAAAACAAAAGAACAGAAATATTTCTTTCTTTGTTTTTTAAAAATATTGTTTTCATTATTGGACACGTTAATATGCAGTATCATTCATTAATGAGAGCAGTTAGAATCAGAAGAAAGTTCAGTACTTGCACATGTTAAACATTATTGAAATAATTTTCCTTAGAAGAATTTCTCCGATGTGACAACAATTATTAGAACATTTAGCTGCCCTTAAGTAGAGTGCGCCATTAAACCTGAATATTTATTCAGGTAAAACTGTCCAATCCAATCCTCTATTTGTTAAGCACTTTAAAACAACCACAGTGCTGTATAGAAGAATAAATATAATACATAACAGCTCACGAGAAAAAAAAAAAAACTACATAAGAAATATAAAAATAAGACTTTCTTAATTATCTACATGTGTTTTATGATCTTGCCGACATGACGTTTTCCTTTTAATGAGCGTCTCATTTGATGGTTCTGTCCAGTAAACTGATGTAATGATTGTCATTTTAAAAATGATAAACAGAAAACCAGTTGCCCTTAGAATAATGAAAGGACTATTTTTAAAGTGAATATATTTTGAGTAGCATAGTTACTCATAAGCAACAAGTTTAAGAAAAGAAACTGTCTTATCTTTCAAATACAATGTCCTTTCTTCTTCTTTGGCCCGTCATACTTTTGGATCCGTGATCACACAGTTTGTCACCTTTAAGTATTTTGTCTGGTTTAATTTTGACATGAATGTATAAAAACAGTTTTTTTAGACCTAGGATTGAGGTCGCTGTTGCTGGACACTGTAAGACAGCACATTAAAGCTCAGCACTATATCACTGCTCCTATTAAATCAGGTCAGTACTGGTTAAAAAAAATCCTCAGTGCCAAAGTATACGCGGGCAGCAGGCATAAAGAAATCTTAAAGAATTCACTTTCGTCCTCTCACTCCTTGAGCGAGCCAGTCGATCGATTCCATCTGATATTCTCTCACATTCATCTCGGAAGCTTATGAGGCAGACATGATTTATGCAGTTCCTCTCACCTCATTATCACCCTCTTTCCTCCCTCTCTCTCTCTCTCTCTCTCTCTCTCTCTCTCTCTCTCTCTCTCTCTCTCTTCTACACTCCTCTCATCCCCTTCCTTTCTCCTCCTCCTCTTTATGCATACCTCCCCTTGTCTCTTTGCCTCACTCCCTTACTCCCTTTTTTTTCTCATCTCAACCCAACCCCTGTCTCGCCCCTCTGCTCTCCTCCTGTCTCTCTTCCCTGCAGAGCTCTCTGTCCAACGGGGATAAGGGCCGCTCGGCAGACTACCTCAGCAACGGCAAGAAGAGGAAAGCTGATGAGAAGGAGTTCATGACAGACTATGTGAGGCACTTTCATAAAATAGTTGAATGTTTGAGTAACTGGAGGAAAGTTTCACCGAAACTCTGTGCAGATCTCTCACAGACCAGTGGTGTCTGTACTGTGGACTCTCTCCATTTGAATTAATGTAGAAGCAGATAAAAGAAAGTACGGGATACATTTCATATCATAACTTTGAACTCAAAGACGGGCAGTTATGAAAACAGCGGTGCCTTTAAAGGTATTCAACTCTCAAAGTTAAAGATCTTAAATTAATTACATTAGTATCGTCAATCAGATAACCCAGCTCGGGTCATAAAAGATACAGAAAAGTCATTAAATTTACTCTTTAAAGAATGAAAATGAATGCTCTTGTAGAAGTTTTTTTTTTTTTTTTTAATATAAAACTTTAAAAATCTGTTCTGTTGCACAAGCCTCTGTTTGTGTGTGATTGTCTGTGTGTTGTATATTTCTACATGTAATCTCCATACATCAGACACCCGAGCAGGAAGATCTAACCTCACTCTCTCCCCTCTCACAGGGCAGCGATGCAGATAAGAGTGATGATAATTTGGTGGTGGATGAGGTTAGTAGTCAGCCTGCCGGCCTCTGTCGGCAGCTTCTCACTGCTTTCATCTGCATACATCATGTAAACACACCCAGCAGGACCATCTGAATAATGATGATAAAAACAATAATAACCCCACAGCCCTGCTCTGCCTCTGCCTGCCCTTATTTCACAACATTCGCAGCCCTAAAGTGCAGAAGCAAACTCACACTTGACTGCACTTTTATTGTAAACATAGTGTGATCCTGTAGGTGTGGTGGTCGAGGTTTCATTAATAGTGTGAATAAATGCAGGCAAGTAGACAATGAAAGATTGACCAATGGTAAATACTGAGTATGCGTGACCTCTTTTTATTACTCTCGTGATCATCTCCTTTCACTTTCAAATGTCTCCTCTGTGGGTCAATATAGAGTTATCTTCGAGAATCAACACACAAGTGTCCATTGTGCGCTGGATAATAAGAACCAAAGGTCAATCCAGCTCCTGAATTCTTACACAATGTTCACTGCAGTTTGCTTTGAATTGATGAAGCATTGTCTGTCTTACAAAGATGCGTCTCTTACAGACACTTATTATCAGGTTCCCATTCATTTACTGACAGCGATCCTTATGACTGAATCATCCCTCGTGTTCATGATGGCCTTGAATATGAATCCAACGTCCTCTGAATCAAAACACACTGGCTGACTGATACTTTTCATCGAGCATGGTTGAACAAGCACTGAAAGAGTTCCATAATGAAATAAAAAAAGAAAAACAGACCAACTTGATTGATGCTTAGGTTTTCTCTGAAATGTAGAAGAAGTGTTCCCTTTTATTATCTGCCTTGCCTCTTAACATTTTCTGTGTTTTGAATTCAGGACCCGTCGTCCCCTCGCAGCGTGCAGTCCTACTCTTCCAGGGAGAACGGCCTTGACAAGATGCCCCCGTCTCGAAAGGAAGGCCCACCACAGGCCAGCCCCACCTCCCTGGCCTCCTCCAGCAGCGCCACCTCACCATCTCGTGGCAAAGAGCCCCCTCAGGTAGAAGCACAAATCTGTTTGGAGACACGCATTTGATCTGATCCCACATGTAAATATTGAACAACATCTGTAACTTTTTTGATGTTCGTGTTCACATCCATACGGAAGAGACAGTTTAGGAGATCAGTGGTTCCATTCTGTCAGCACACACTGTACGCTGCTTTTTATAGGTCAAAAGTTTCTCCCTGACTTATTCTGTTATAAATTCAACATCCCACACGTTCAGTCTGAACTCACTGCTTTCTGTCGCTCCTTCCTTTTATTTTCCATTTCTTACTCTAGCACTTTAGTGTTATGAAATAGCATGTATTTTTATTCCATAATTTAATCATGGACAACTTTTATTTCCCTCATGAAATCTTTGATCTTAACTGCAAACAATTAAATAATGAATAGAAACTTAGCATTTAGTGTTTTGTAATAAAACTCGTCACATTAATAAAACATTCCTTCTTACCTGAGAGTTTAACCTGACAACTGTCACCACACCCATCACTTTACAGCCTCAGCTTTCAGTGTAATTGCAGCCTGCCCTCAAATCATGTTCATTAAAAACTAAGAGATGAGGCCAATCATTTTCCTCTCTTTTCACTGATCTCCCCCCCCTCCCAGATAAAACTATTAAACTCTGTCTGATGTCACGTCTTTGTCTGATTAAAGTGTGAGGAACAACATTTCTGATGACAGTTCTGAACAATAAAATCTGATATATCTGTTTGTTGTAAATATTTAGTTTTCACTACTCATACATATTATGTAATAATGTATTCCTGTTTGGCTGGTTTAATTTATTTATTTGTGATAATGACATCCACTTTAGAACCACTCGGTGTTTCTAACTTGGCGTCCAGTGAGTAATCATTCTGAAGATGGTGATCTGGGCATGGCCCTGCCATCACATGCCCTTATATGGGCATCAAAAGTGTGTTTTTTTCTATGTTGATAAGGAAATGCACCAGCGTCCAGTTTATAAGGACGTGTCCTTCATCCGTTTAAGACTGCGGTGTGAAAAGTTTAAGAACACATCATGATATCTTCTAAAGGTTTTTCTCAGGAACTTTCCTCTGAACCTACTTAAGTAAAACCTTTAGAAGATAATGGTGAGTAAGGCAACATGTGTTTATGTAAGTTTTCAAACTAATTTCATTTTCGTTTTCTTCTTTGCTCGTGCAGAGGGAGAAGTCCAGCACTCCAGGTATGAAACCAGGGACCCCCATGTCTCAGGAGTCCAACACTCCTGGACCCAGCGGACCACCACAATTCAGACCTATCCCAGGCAAACCAGGCGTAGATCTCGGTAAGAGCACTCTGTGATCATACTCGTATTATAAGAACACAGATCTGTACTTTGAAGCCATGAAGCTTAACTGTATAATGGGAACAAACTGAAACAAAGCCCTCTCTACCTTAAACACTGCACACAGACTCCGATAAATATCTGAGTTTTGAGCCCTCATCAGCTTTGTTTTCTGTTGTCATTATCAACATGGATCTGCAGTAGTTGGTATGAGTGTCAGGCAGCTCCCCTCCATCCACCACCACCTGGAGCTCTGGGCTGAAATGTTCAGTAAATATTCAGTGGCCCTCACTTTTCAATCGGAGTGATTAGGAAAGGTGACTGCTGTGACTGTGAGCTGATTCCGAATGAGCCATCCTCTCTTTAACTCTTCCTCGCCTTTTTATTATTTCTCACACGACGCTCTCGCTCTGCTTCTCTAACACTATTATGCATGCATTAGGACACGCTCATAGATACAGATACATCACACAGAGAGGGGATGTCCAGGATATGTATGTGATCTCTCACTCACACACACACACACACACACACACACACACACACACACACACACACACACACACACACACACACACACACACACACACACACACACACACACACACACACACACACACACACACACACGTGTCATCCTTCAACCTTTCATCCTCCAGCTCTGGGACTGAGAAACCCCCTGGCGGTCCAGGGAGCGTACCCCCCAGGTGCCTTTGGGCTGCCTCCCCCAGGAGTGAACGGGGACCTGCCTGGGGCAGCAGGTTATGGTGCTGGCCTTCACTTGGTTTCCCCCCAGATGAACGGAGCTGCAGCAGCAGCGGCGGCGGCAGCTGCGGCAGGTTACGGACGATCCCCCGTGGTGAGCAAGACACTGCAGTGTTACTGTCATATATAATATATTTGACCGACCCATAAAGCCTGCAGAGAGGGCAGACTTACACACTGTTGAAAAGTGTTTCTTATTATATGATCTTACTCTGATCTTTATTAACTACTCTCTCTGCATTAACATGTTTAGATCAGTACTCTCCTCTCCTCTCCTTGTCCTTCTCCCTCTCCTCTCCTTTCCTACCCTACCCTTCTCCCTCCCCTCTCCTCTCCTCTCCTCTCCTCTCAGTTGAGGTGTTGTTTTTACATGAGTGCTTTACCTTGTCTTTCAGGTGGGTTATGAATCCCCCCACCCTCACATGAGGGTCCCTGGGCTTCCTGCCAGCCTTCAGTCAGCTGCCTCCGGAAAACCGTCAGTTCCCTTTCCTCTGCTATCACTCTGATCTTCACCTGTTCCCTTGTAACATACCTCAAATTTCAATACACCAGCAGCAGTAAAGATGAACAAAGATAGATGGTGGAGAGAAAAATCCTTTTGAAAACTCAAGAATGTGTTTGGTCCAAATGTACGAATGTACAGGAGTGCCATTACTGAAAGGCTTTTTGTGTTAATGCCATTCTTTAAACACACATGTTTATGCATAATTATCATTTTAAGTCTTTTCTATTTTGCTTTCGCAGACGAACATAGTCAGCCTGACATCATTGATATTTGCAGAGCACCTTAAACCTCTCTCCCTTCCTGATATTTACTTTCTGTTTAAACCTTTTATTCATCCATTTCTTTGGCCTTCTCTGCAGCGCCTACTCGTTCCACGTGAGTGCAGATGGACAGATGCAGCCGGTGCCCTTTCCTCCTGACGCCCTGCTGGGCCCCGGAATCCCTCGCCACGCCCGTCAGATCCACACCCTGAACCACGGAGAGGTGGTGTGCGCCGTCACCATCAGCACCTCGACGCGTCACGTCTACACCGGAGGTAAAGGCTGCGTCAAGGTGTGGGACATCAGCCAGCCGGGAACCAAGAGCCCCATGGCCCAGCTGGACTGTCTGGTGAGACCTGATAAATGTTTGAGCCCTCCTGTCTAAAGTTTGTTAAGAAATGCTCTTATTATCCTGAATATGAAACACTCTTTGAATGATGAATCACCCACGTTGTTGTCCCAAAGCCAAATCCTACATTTGCTGTTGTAGTAGCATGATTAACTTTAACTACAACAGGTACTGTTTCGTCTAAATGTTAATGTGTTGCTTTTTATCTCATCCAATCAGAACAGGGATAACTACATCCGCTCCTGCAAACTGCTGTCCGATGGACGGACATTAATTGTTGGTGGGGAGGCCAGCACCTTGTCAATCTGGGATTTGGCCACGCCCACTCCTCGCATAAAGGCGGAGCTGACATCATCTGCCCCCGCCTGCTACGCTCTAGCTATCTCCCCCGACAACAAGGTGTGCTTCTCCTGCTGCAGTGACGGCAACATCGTCGTCTGGGACCTTCACAACCAGACTCTGGTCAGGTAAGAGGAGAGAGCTTAATTTTATTATAAGACAAACAATATCACTGTTTTAGAAATGAAATGAAACCTTTAATGTCCTTCAAGTATTCTGTGTTGGTGTGGGCTTTGACATTAAGGTAAAAGACACTTGTGGGTTTTACGCGTGTATGAGAGCTGTGCGTCTCCTCCCTGCAGGCAGTTTCAGGGCCACACAGACGGAGCGAGCTGCATCGACATCTCCAACGACGGCACCAAACTGTGGACGGGAGGGCTGGACAACACGGTGCGCTGCTGGGACCTGCGAGAGGGACGCCAGCTTCAGCAGCACGACTTCACCTCACAGGTAACGGAACACAAATTTGCCGAAAAGTTGCTGGGGATAATTTCTGTTTTTTTCAGCTCTCCCTTTTTTCCCCCCCTCTTCCCTTCATCTTTCTGACTCCTCTCCTCCCTCTCTGTCCGCAGATCTTCTCTCTGGGTTACTGTCCGACGGGAGAGTGGTTGGCTGTGGGAATGGAGAGCAGTAACGTGGAAGTGCTGCACGTCTCCAAACCTGACAAGTACCAGCTGCACCTCCATGAAAGCTGTGTTCTGTCACTTAAATTTGCTTACTGTGGTACGTATGCACACACACACACACACACACACACACACACACACACACACACACACACACACACACACACACGCTCGTATATGCTGACTAGGGAAGCAGAACAAATCTTTTGCAGTTTCTCTTCCATCCTTTACAAATGCAGCGCTCTCTCTCAGGCTCCTCCATGTCTCACCTCCCCTGAGTCGTTATCTGACGATGGCTGTGTGTGTTTCTTCCTGTAGGTAAATGGTTTGTGAGCACAGGCAAAGATAACCTCCTGAATGCATGGCGGACACCCTATGGATCCAGCATATTCCAGGTAGGCTGTAACACCCTGAGTTTTATGTATTGACATTGCTACACTATTTTAGGTCCTGAAACCCCATTTAAAGGAGCCTTTTTAGCTCCTGCTTCAGAGTAGGTGCTCTCCCAGCACTGGGGATGTAAAGATTAATCGTGAGCCAGTTAAAAATCGATTCAAAGGTGTCAATCAGTACTCTGAAACATGAATCACATTAATATCGTGATGCATCAGCAGCTGTAGAGCAGAGGAGGTTGTAATAAGCAACTGACATGATGCAGCATTTAATCAACAGCACTATGAGAAGCTTCAATCACCATGGCAGGGTGAGCCACTTCCTTTGGTGTGGAGTTCTCAGTGAACCTAGTAGGTCGTTCCTCTTTAAAAAGTTCCCAGAACTTTTTGTCCTGAAAATGTGTTATGTTGTTTTGGGGGTTTATTTATTGTACGTGTAAATCTGTTTACATCTGGACAATATATATGGCTTTCCACTTGAACGTGTGTTAATGTTAAAACAAACATGTCCTTTGCTGATTGTTTGTAGCTAACCTGTCTCCCTCTCTGCCTTCTTGTTTAGTCAAAGGAGTCTTCATCGGTCCTCAGCTGTGATATCTCCCCTGATGATCAGTTCATTGTCACCGGCTCTGGTGACAAGAAGGCCACCGTCTATGAAGTCATCTACTGATCTCTGAACGACACAAACAAAACAAACTAATAAGAAGCGGCGGGGCGGAGACTCCCCACCTGCACCTATGACTGTACAGTGGCATCGAGAAAACACGAGAGAATCGAATCCTACTTTGTTGTTTTGTTTAAGTTTGTGAAAGAAATGAGAGAGAAAGAGGAGCAAGGAGGGCACAAAGTCACATCTCTGGAAAAAGAAACTCTGAACTTTGTTTTTAATGATCTGAGAATGCTGGTTAGTCTATAGCTGGGCAATTGCGGATTCCTCCAAAGAAATTTTGTTTTTGTTCCTTTTTTTTTTTGACAAAATAAAACCTCTGTAGTGAACATGAAATTAGCAAAAATACCCATATTTTTTTAGTCTTCGAATTTTTTTTTGTTTTTGCAAAAAGTTGGACTGCATCGAGTGGAAAAAGACCAGATGTGGGACAAAGGAAGTGAGCACAGGATCGAGGCAGAGCTGGAAACATTAAGTGGAAATCTACGCTCAATATTCTGTGCTGTGTAAAAGTCCCAGCCTGTGTTAGCCTGGCCTTGTTTGGCCTGGTGCGGTCCAGCTCAGGCTCCGGCACATGGCTGCTCCTCTGGTCAGCAGATGTGCGGCAGATGTCAGGGCGGTGTGATGTGCTGTGAAGTTCCAGCTCCTTCTTTTCCTCTTGGTTAAATTTCAGCAGCGACATGATTGTATCATCTCCAATTCATACAGAACAGGGCTTACTTTTCTCCAAAGTGTCCTAACAGTTTTTCTTTGTTCCTTTCTTTATTTTGTTTGTCTTTGAAATTAACAAAGCTGGACGTATTCTGAAGATGCTTTTGGAGAAACCAAACTGGACCATAATAACCATAACCCAAAGGACGGAACACTGAACTCAGTCCAAACAGCTCTCACCAGGTTTTCTCTGGGCGTGGCCTCATCATCATCATCCTTAACACTCTGCATTAAAGGTGTTTTTCTTTTGTATTTGTTAGGGCACATATGGGCAGACAAGTTTTTTTTCACAGCTGCATCATGAACCTTGAACCTTGCTATATATGGACATGTAAATAAAGTTCTCTAAAGGCAACAAAGATGTTTTTTGGACGTGGATTTTCTTTGGTAGTGTGGAGCGGGTGTTATCAGCTGTGTATCATTTGTGTTTATCCCTGAAAACACTGTTGCTGAAGGACTAATGCGGGTTTGAAGGGTAAGAATGAGGCTCTTAACTCTGATGTCTTTAAACTGAAAATAAAAATTAAAAGAAGCATTTGTGTGAATATTTTGCCTTTGGAGGTCGCACATAAACCATCTGCAAACTATTTACGCAAGCAATGAAAGTGAGTGTGCTTCTCTCCTGTCTCCTGCGATGCACTTTTCTTTCACTAAGCACATTTAACTACCTGTTCACGTCTAACAAAAGTTATGTGACTTAAATCCACGGCGCTCCTTTGTGACTGAAGGTTTCAGTAAATAAACAGATCACTGTTTTTTTCTTTATAAAGCTGAGCTGGGAGTTTGGTGAGGGAAAAAAAGGTCGTTTGGGCTGAGGAATGATTATTTTAGCAACATTTTTGGTGACAACGTTGGTAGTTGTGACTGCTTTGACATAAAGCTTTAACTAGGTATTGAACCTGAACAAGTTGAGTATTTATCCGTCTAGACAAGAGTGTCAATTTATCAGTTTCAGATGTAAGTAAATAATACTTTAAACTCTTTTTTTTGGAGTAGGATTGAAACCATGGTTTTGACCTCTTAGAAATGAAATGCACTGCTCTTTGTATTGCTGATCACAGAACAGGAGAGCACTTGAGCTACTTTGTTTTTAACCAGCGTGAACAGCAGACTAAAGATAAAAAACACTTGGTATTAAGGATAAATACCTTATACCAATGTTTCAGTTGAATCTCCTTCAAAAAGAATCGATGGAGCAGTTTTTTTTTTATTTATGCCATAAACTAAAATCTGAGCTGCTAGCCTTTGAAGATATTTTGAAAGTCCTAGTTAGTCCCAACATGTCAGCATCTTTTTTTTTCTACACATGGAAATCATTTTAAATGAGCTCCACAATCTCTGCTCTATTCATGGGCACCACCATCTAAAGTTACCAGTTTACTTTGTTCCTACAGAATTTAAATCACGGTGAAAAAAACACAACAGCAAGTTGAAAGGATGAACACAAGTTTGGTTTATTTTTCACACATAGTATTTCTTGTACAGCACATCAGAAACGCATCAGGAGGGTGAAAGACACAGTGCATTATAAAAAAAAAAATCCTTGGCTATTTAAAGGAGAAACTAAACATGGAGTTGTAAAATGAAAAAACAAACAAAAACTTTTTATACAGTTGGAACAGAGAAAGCACAGGCAGGGTGAGACACATTACTGACAGTAAAAGAAGAGTATCAAATACAATGTCCCAAATATTCACGCTATACCAACAACTGCAGAGCCATTATACAGCATTGTTCTGTAGTAGTAGTATACAAGCTTGTTTATGGGAATATTATTTAGGTGTGCCAGTTTCCGTTAGGGAAATACTGTACAGATGATCCCTGACTTTCGGCTAGTACAGTAGAAGAAGTTCCTCATTATTTTCTATTCTGCACATGAGCTGCCGCCAGAGACATGGCAAAGTCTGCCTTGAAGTTCATACAATGGAACTTAATTGCATGCTAATGTAAAAGTAATTGCTCTGTAAAAATGTGGCTGTTAAACCAATCACTGTACTTGCAAAAGTGGAGCTTTAGTGCAACATCCATGCAGTTAGACGTGGGATGTCTTAGTTAGTTTTAATCTGCATCGTTGTGTCCCAGCTGATTCCTGCTGTACACAAACTAACGGAAACGTAGAGAAGTTAAAGTGTGGGGACTGAAACAGACTATAGTACATTCACTATCACTTTAGGAGAAATGGGGAATAAAACAAAAACAACAAGCAGAAGAGAGAGGAGAATTCCTCCCCAACAGATTGTATAATTTTTTTAAATTTTTTTTTTTACATGGGGCCACTGATGTTTGTCCTCTGCTTATCACCATCACCAAGGATAAAAAATACACTGTTAAGATAAAAAAAAAACATGGAAGAACTGAAAGAAATGTCCTGCCTGTGATAAGTTTGATTTGTGTCTGTATGTGTTCTGCTGTATTTGCTCCTCGCAGTCATAGGCAACCTCAGTACATAAACACATCATTAGATAAGACAATCAGTCAATATTCATGAAAAAAAAAACAACACAGAAATATATGGGTAATCAAAGAAAAGCCTGTAATGTGCCCTTTTAATCTACATATGGGTGATGCATATTGTGTAGTTGCAGAGAGCTGTGAAATATGCAAATTCGGATAATATACAAGGAGGATTGGAAAGTAAGAACCATGTTTAAAAGAACAGATATGCTGTTAGCTATCTTGCAGACTCTTGCAGTTGTAAAGTTTGAAGCCACTGTCACATCTTTATAGTTCACATTAAGCTACAGCCACCTGACCGCTAGCATTGGATAGCATGCCTGAAAACAGAACCATGCTAGCTGTTTCTCCCTGTTTTCAGTCTTGCTAAGCTAGGTTAGCAGCCAGCTAGTAAGAGCTTCATTTTTACAACCCCAAGATGTGGAAGTGGTTGTAATCAGGGTTCTTTTCCATGTCAGCACAAATGTGCATAAACATACTTCCTAAATCTTCATATGGTTCTTTTAAGGTGTTTGGCATCTCAATTAGTAGCTTAGCAAAAATAAGCCAGAGTTCTTGACCACATACGCAGGCAGGCAGACGTTGAAGATAATGATTCTGATAAACATGTAATGTCATTTGGTTTGTAAATCAAAACAGTTTCTTAAACCCGACAGGACTGGGATTAGATGCTGCTTATTTGGCTGCTGATGATAGTAAAATTGCCTGGTGTTAATTTTGTTGTCTGCCATACTGTAAAGTTGGCGTGCTGCTTCTTCATCTAGCTGACAGCACCTTTAATGAGAGTGAGAACAGCGCTTGGTGTCAGGAGAACAATCCAGAGGAATTAGAGGGAACAGCTAGGCTGATGTTCTGTGTTTGTGTCTGCGGGGCCCTGGGAGAATCCCATTGACTCGGCTGCTCATTAGACGCTGCCTTTGTCAGACCAAAATAAAATAGATATTAAACAGTGAGACGGGGAGCGCTGCCATGAATGTTTAATTGGGTGCTCTGTGTTGCGTGTGTGTGTTTCTGTTCCAACGTTTACCTCAAGGGGCTGGATCCGAGTGTGTTTGTGTGTACTTTAGTCCAATGACGTGCACCTCCTGTGTATGTGTGAGCAGGTCTATGTTTCATGTTGGTGTGTGGGGATATCTGACGCGTCATCGTTCCCCAGCTCCTGACACCTCTCTGTGGGGAGAGCGAGCTGCGGCGTCAGCCTCATTAAGGCTTCCACTGTCTGGCTAATGAATCGATTGTGTGGTATCAGTGCTCCTGGCTGGCGCTCCCACAGTGCCGCTCCTCGCCTCCTCTGGGGGCCTTCCTTCCACTGAGCTCTTAATCAGGAAACAGCCCTAATTACCCGGCCTCCCCCTCCTCTTCCTCCCTGTCATTTCTCTTCCTTCTCGCTTTCTCTCCTCCTCTTTTGCTTTCTGACTTTATCTTTATGCTCCACCGCCCTTTCCCTTTGTCCTTCTTATCATGCTGCTTCCTCTCTCTGTGCTATCATGCTTCATCCTTGAGCTAAATAGACAAAGGGGGGGAGGCATTTATGAGCTTCAACAGTAGCTTATATCACAGCAAAAAAAAAGATGGAGATGGGGTGATTTGTGAGGTTTGGGATTAGGAGGATGGAGACAGTCATGCTGCTGTTGCTGATGTGATGAGGATCAGGGTTGGTTTTCAGGGCATCTGGTTAACTGCTTCTCCTTTCTCTTTCCCCTCGTCCTTCTCATTAATGTAACAAAAAAAAAAAAAAACCCTAAACACTCCGTCCTGTCCCCTGCCATCTTGTCTCTGCCCCTCAGTACACCACCTCATACACCGTGGCCTTCTTGTCCCCGGAGCCTGTCACTATGTACTTGTCATCCGGGGAGACGTCGCAGCTCAGCACAGACGAGGACTCCTTGGACTATGAGCCGGAAATAGACACAGACACAAAGAGAGAGAGAGAGAGAGATAAGTGTAAATCGATGTGTGGAGACAGATGGAGAGAAACAAACCTTAAAAGAAAGATGTTAGAAAAATGACTCATCCCTAAATACTCAATCATACAAGACATATTTGCATTTCAAAACAGTAGGCAATTATATCCAAACAGACGACAGCACCGCTCCAGGATGCTGACTCATTCGTCTGCTCTGTCTCTCTCTTTCTATACAGCCTCATTAGCTGCAGGTTTAAGCATCACTAGCTGCACACGCCTGACTGTCTGTATGAACCAGCAAAATAACCCTCCTTCTCTCTTTGTGTGTAAGGCAGACCTGGGCACCTGGCTTTTGATGATCTAAAGCCCCCCCCCCTCCTCCTCCTTCCACTGCTCCATCGTCATTCATCTTCCTTCGCTGCCTACCCACATTTTGTCCCACCTCTTATTTCCCCTACATCCTCTTAGGCTCCCCAATTCTCATGTCGACCCCTCCTCCTCCTCTCTTCACTCAGCAGAGCTGTCAATCAACAAGCAACCGGTGAGAGGCCATTTCACAGAGGAATCCTCATACTATGCCAGACAGCAGGTTGGGAGTGTGTTTGATTTTTTTTTTTCTTTGTTACCTGTTTTCATATTATTTCTACTTCTGAAATAACAGTCAAAGGGCTGCACATCTGTCTCTGTCTTGGTTAGTGAACTTGAAAACAAAAGCAAGTGTGTAAAATTCGATATGCTGTCTCATGAATAGTACTTTTATATAGACTTAATCAACTTTTTCCTTTTACCTAAGCAACCCCAAGTAAAATCTAAAATAAGCATCAGGAAGGCATCACACTAGCACACAAAAGAATCTCTGCAATCAGCAATTTAAAAAAAGAGACGTTTCCTTTTCTCTAAGCAGACGTTGTTTCTTGGTTTTTTTTAACTACTCAGAATCTTCATCTTCATCAACATGAAGCTAAAGAAACACAGATGTGTGGTACATCTGTACATACATGGTTTGGACTGTTAATATCTGATCGACTTACACATTACTTAAAACCAATAAAAGTCGATAAAAGGTCTGAAACAATTAGTTGAAGCCTTGTTGATATTATAAAACAAGTCCAAAAGGAACATATATTCAATTTCTCTCTCCTGTAACACAAAACAAACCTTCAACCTTTGATCATTTCGACTACGACCATATTCAAACTATAAAATAGCAGAAGTGATACATTTTAATTCCTACATATTACCTTCTAACCTCACATGATAAACGCAAAGAACCAGTTATACTTAACAACCCTGACCTTTGTAAATAAAAATAAAAAAATCACAACCTTCAGTTTTATGTGGCACAAAAAAACTAAACGGTAACGTGATAATTATTGTAAAAGTTCATTTGTATTCAATCATATTTAAGAAAGAAAGAAAGAAAGAAAGAAAGAAAGAAAGAAAGAAAGAAAGAAAGAAAGAAAGAAAGAAAGGACAGTGATAAACCAGAGGACAGGAACAGGTTAGAGGTACAGATAGATCAGAAGAGGAAGATAAAAATAAATACAGAGAGAGAGAGAGAAAGGATCACAATAAACAAAGAGACAAGGAGAGATAGAAAGAGAAAGAAAATGGAAAAAGAAGAGAGAGAAACTGGAAAGGACAGTAATAAACCAGAGGGGAGGACTAGGAGGGGAAAAAGAGAGAGAGAAAAGGAGAGAGAGAGAGAGAGAGAGAGAGAGAGAGAGAGAGAGAGAGAGAGAGCAGCTCTGTGTATCAGAGACAGGAGGGAGCTGTTTGGCAGGAAAAACATTTGGCATTTGGATTTAAAAAAAAAAAAAAAAAAGCAGATAGCCAGCAGTCTCCTTTCAGCCCACTGGGAGAGACAGGAGTCGCCAACTGTAGCTTATAGGAAAAATGACAAACACACACACACAAAACAGTCAGCTCAAAGGTACCATCATCTCCCCTCGCTAGATTCATTCACACCCAGATGAACTGGCTCAGCGAAAAATATTGCAACCCTGCATATTCATTTTACAACATCAAGCTCAAAAGGACGTTTGAATAAGATTGAACTATTACATTTGTTGTGTGTTGAGTGTGAGTGAGTGTGTGTGTGTGTGTGTGTGTGTGTGTGTGTGTGTGTGTGTGTGCGTGTGTGTGACAGCCTGCACTGTCTGATAAAAGTCTGCAAGTCACTCTGGATCATCGTACCAGAAATGTCTCAAAAAAAAGTAATTTGTTTACTCTCTCTCCCTCGGAATCCCCTCATTTTTGTCTTTCTTCTACCTCCAGGCGTCGTACATGTGTGTTTGAGTGTGTGTGTGTGTGTGTGTGTGTGTGTGTGTGTCTGCTACACACATAGAACATAAACATCCTCAGAGGTTTGCACTCATGTCTCACCTGGAAAATACTGGCTCCGTACGGTGTCCTCCATGCATTCAAAAGATTGTCTTTTCCTGTACTCACGAACCACTTGCCTAAAGCAACACAGACCACACACAGAGTATCAAAGGTTCAAAAAAAGAAAAGAAAAAAGAAAATGGGCCATCACGTTGAAAGCAATGACAACATTTCATTGTAATTAAAGTTGTTATGTTAAGGTGTCCATACCACAGTAAGC
This sequence comes from Symphodus melops, assembly GCF_947650265.1. Taxonomy (NCBI): domain Eukaryota; kingdom Metazoa; phylum Chordata; class Actinopteri; order Labriformes; family Labridae; genus Symphodus; species Symphodus melops. The sequence goes on from NC_136698.1 coordinate 17,226,015, forward strand.
AAATTTAAGTGACAGAACACAGCTTTCATGGAGGTGCAGCTGGTACTTGTCAGGTTTGGAGACGTGCAGCACTTCCACGTTACTGCTCTCCATTCCCACAGCCAACCACTCTCCCGTCGGACAGTAACCCAGAGAGAAGATCTGCGGACAGAGAGGGAGGAGAGGAGTCAGAAGAAAAGGAAGAAAGTGAAATGGGGCAGAGAAGAGAGGATACAGAAATGAAAACAAAAAGAAGGGTTGGGGAGGATGTGAGCGGATGAAGGAGGAAGGATGAGACGATTGATGGATGAAAAAGAACAATTGTAGGAAGACGGACGAATGAGCAGGAGTGAAGGAGTGACGGATATTAAGGGGAGAAAAAGATGTTGAGTGGCATTAGAAAAAAACAAAAATAGGGTTAAAGGAAAAAGGACAGAGTGGAAGGATGTAACAGAGTTGGAACATGGAGGGAATTAATAAATGGGGAAAGAGAGAGAGAAAAAAGAGTGACAGGAGGTGGCAGACCGAGAGATACGACGAGGGAGAGAGAAAGTCATTACATGGTGGATCGAAACTCATCTGACAACAGTGGTCAACTCTGTAGCTCTGTTATGGCAGTGAAGAGTGAATAACAGACTCAGTGTGTTTGTGTGAGTGTGTGAGGGGATGTTGGTTGAATTCTGTCTGTTCATGATTATTTCCAGAGCATAGTGGTGTAAAAACCTGCAAGCCAGGGTCGAGTGATTTGTTAGTTGATTTGTGATTTCAACTCTGTACGTATGTTGAATATATCTCATATATATATATATATATATATATATATGAGATATATATATACCACCCTGTTAGTTTACAAAAGTTTTTAGAAAAACTTTACTGGAAATTTTAAGATTTTTTTTTTCCTAGGTGGATGTGTGTGTGTTGTCTAAATCTCAGCGAAGGTTTGTGTTCTGTTACCTGTGAGGTGAAGTCGTGCTGCTGAAGCTGGCGTCCCTCTCGCAGGTCCCAGCAGCGCACCGTGTTGTCCAGCCCTCCCGTCCACAGTTTGGTGCCGTCGTTGGAGATGTCGATGCAGCTCGCTCCGTCTGTGTGGCCCTGAAACTGCCTGCAGGGAGGAGACGCACACCGACAGTTACAGATGCATACGCATAGTCTGCAGTCATGCATCCTGTGTGTTCATCCGATATACTTGAATCCATCTCTCCCTGTAGCACCTACTGCCCTACCCCACGCATACTTGAAAGTTTCTACCCTCCTTGTTCAATCTCTCTTATTTACACAACCTCCCCTCCCTGTCTTCCACATTCCTTCTTCTCTTACCTTAGTAGATTTATCGTGTCGCATCCAAATCCCTGAAGGCTCTTTTTATTTAACTATAGGGTTAGGTAAGAAAGCCCCAGACGGCAACGATTATTCCTCCCCATTTTCATCTCAGATATTTAATTTCCCTTTTCTCTTCTCTCCAGACGAAGTTCCTCAAATGTTTCTGTGTCATTCAGCTTTGCTCCCTTCACTAAAATCTATTTTTGAAAGCAAAACTTTGTTCTCCTTTCTCTCCTCTTACCTGACCAGAGTCTGGTTGTGAAGGTCCCAGACGACGATGTTGCCGTCACTGCAGCAGGAGAAGCACACCTTGTTGTCGGGGGAGATAGCTAGAGCGTAGCAGGCGGGGGCAGATGATGTCAGCTCCGCCTTGATGCGAGGAGTGGGCGTGGCCAAATCCCAGATTGACAAGGTGCTGGCCTCCCCACCAACAATTAATGTCCGTCCATCTGGGAGGATTTTACAGGAGCGGATGTAGTTATCCCTGTTCTGATTGAACAAAAAAAAAAATCATAAAAGTATTTAAAACATATGTGATGGGGAATTATACTGCACCTACACACATTTGCTTGGAATGATCATCGATGTTTCTATTGTCAACACTTTTGTATGTCTGTAACACGACTTGTCTGATGTCTCACCAGACAGTCCAGCTGGGCCATGGGGCTCTTGGTTCCCGGCTGGCTGATGTCCCACACCTTGACGCAGCCTTTACCTCCGGTGTAGACGTGACGCGTCGAGGTGCTGATGGTGACGGCGCACACCACCTCTCCGTGGTTTAGACTGTGGATCTGACGGGCGTGGCGAGGGATTCCGGGGCCCAGCAGGGCGTCAGGAGGAAAGGGCACCGGCTGCATCTGTCCATCTGCACTCACGTGGAACGAGTAGGCGCTGCAGAGAAAACAGAGCAAAGAGAAGAGAAAACAATCAAAACAGAACATAAGAGCTGAAAAGGAGAGTAAAGGATTTGAGACATGGGCCTATGACAGGGAAAAACAAGACAAAATCAATCAATCACTGAGCTAGTGGAAGCAGAGAGCTATACATGCATAATGCGCCACCAGAAAGTATGCAAGTTGTGAAGTTTGACCATAATGGCTTTGTAACTCCCACTAATATTTGTCTAAATTCAGCAATGACTTGGCCCACAGTAGCTGTGGGAGGGAGTGTATAATGGCAGATTGTATTACAGGGCAGAGTCAGTGTGGCATTGCTAATGGTCGATCAATACTGGAGCAGTTGGAAGCTAAGGCTGTTTTATGATTTCAAATTAGCACCGCAAGAATGAATTGCTGCTCTGCAACAAATGATAAAAACAGGACAATCTCTCTATCAGCAACCCAGAGTGGACTGTGTGAAAACGTGCTTGACATTCAACAGTGTTGGAAATAAACAGGGCTGTCAGCTGTTATACAGGGTCAATGTTGGACTATGAAAAGCCTTGTGTGGATAAAAAAAAAACGAGCAGCTAGGGGGAAATGACTAAAAATGTGGATTCTGATTCAGTCGATCTATTTTCAGCTCAAGTATTGAGCTTGTTTATCCAGCTCAGCTTTCGCATACTACTTTTCAAACTCACTTTTTTGCAAACAACACAGTTCACCGGCCGGTGTAATGAGAGAGCTTTCTCAAAGAATCTTAATTATGTGAATTGTATTTGAAGAAAAAGGCTTTAAATGTGTTGACTTTTGACAGAAAAACAAACTCACGGCTTGCCACCCGAGGAACCAGGCAGAGAGGAAGAAAGCCCTGGAGCTCTCAGGTGAGACCGAGAGTCATACGCCACCTGGTGGGGACAAGAGAGTAGAGATACAGCTTGACAAGAACTAACTTGTAAACTTAAATATGGAACAAACTATTTCCGGATATTCATTAAAGCGTTTGAAAAGTCTGGCCTAATTTAGTTAGTATTTATAGTATAGTCACAACAGAAATGTGAAATGTTCTGAGTTAGCAGTTTGTGATCAAGATTACTTAAAGCTATTCAAGTTACAAACTTATAACTAATAATAGTACTGCAGTACTCATTTATCAGTTTTCTCTCAGGGCTCAGACAGTCTTAGGGGTGAGAGCTGAGGTTAGACCATAAATCAAACTCTGACAGAAAAGAATAAAATGGACTTCACTCACCATGGGGCTTCGGGAGTACGCGTTTGCTGCTGCGCTCATCTGTGGGGAGAGTGTCAGAGCGCCTCCAAAGCCTCCTGGGCTGGCCAGCTCCCCATTCAGTCCTGCGTGGGACACCACGCCAAAGTGAGCCGGGTATGAACCGGGGGGCACAGACATGGGACTGCGGAGAGCTGGGGAAGGAGGGATTGAAGGATGGATGTAAAGAGGGGGAAACAATGCATGTGCACAACAAGCACACACACACTCACAAAGGGGATGAGAAGATCGAAAACCTTTTTTTTCTTGAATTTCACTTTTTTCTTTTTTTAACATGAACTCAGTGTAAGACAATGGCTGGTCTCTGCGGGCTGTAGAGGAGCAGAACAGTTGATCGGCCTTGATCATGAGCACAGTGACTTCAGTAAGAGTAAGGGGGATCATACTTTTGTTTCATTGTAGTTTTACAAACTTAAGGACACATTTTGTAAGTTTCATTTGACATCAGTTATTTCAAAGAATACAACTATGAGGAAATGGAAAACAAAGGGACAAGAGGTATAAGGACATAAATGGCAAGTGGCATCCAAATCATGAGGACAGTTTTATAGAGGTAAAGTTTTTGTTCAGCATGAAGTACATTTTAAGGAATGATTGATGACATTTTTTACCATCAGTTTACTTCCCAATCAATTTTTTTTCTACATTACCGTTCTGGCATTTATTTGACACTTTCTGAGTTGATGGTTACAATCAAACAAGATGATTATAAATATATGTAGCAGATTAAAGCTGTTACAGCTTGTATTATCAGAGCTTTTCCACCCAAGTTACCATATCAAATCTTTTCTTAGTTTAATGATCCTCACCAAGTGGGTCTGCACTCGATGCTGCTTTGCTGACCAGACGTAGGCAGGAGGTGCTGGGTCCAGGGGCTCCTGGTGCTCCTGGGGTGAGGGCGTCGCGGTGGGATGGGGATGGAGTGCCAGACTTGGACAAAGGAGACTGAGACTTATCCATCTGTGAAGATGTCAATCAAGACGTACAATCAGTATAAATCACGGCTGATAGAACTGAAACTACTCTTGATGGACACTTTTTGAGCAGCCTCAGTGAAAAGGGGCGTTCTGGCATAGCTCTTAAAACTGTGTTTAATACTCATCCACGAAGCCTCTAAAAGTAGAGCTATAAGACAAGGATAAGTTACTGAACAATATTTGTGGGATACAAGAGTTTAAATAGTCTTATTCCAAAAGCTAAATCCCACAAATAATAGTGAAACTTGTAATAGGAATGCACAACCTAAGGGAACAAAGAGAAAACGGCTGAGCTCTTCAGTCTCATTAAACAGGTTGAAATCTGCAGCAACATATAAGACTAAAAGGGAAATCAGTCAGCAGCATGCAGACGCTCCTGAACAATCTCTCCATCCATCTTACTTGTGTGGGATCCTTGGCCTTCCCTGGGGTGGGGCTGCGGGGGTTTGGTGTGGAGGGGGCCTCTCCTGTGTTTGAGGAGCCTGGGAGCTCTTTCCTCAGGGTAGGGGCCCGGTCCAAGCCGTTCCCTTGAGGGGAGTGAGGAGGGCTGCCCGCAGGAGAGTTAGGCTCCTGAGTGACGAAGATGAAAAAAAGTTGTGCCACAAGTACAAAGTGGAGGTTGTTTCTGTCCTCACAGTCTCAGCATGTGACATAATGTGGCTCCTTTTTTATTGAGTCCTCCTCCCCTCACTTCATCCCCCATTTTGCCTCCACGACATTCATGTTGAAGGGAGAGTAATCAACAGAAAGCACTGAAGCACTTTGGTGACTGGCAGAACTTTCCTAGATTATCTCAAAGGTACGTGACACTGCATGCCCAAACAAAAGCAGCGCCTCTATTTGTTTTAGCAAGAACAAGCCCTTCTGTCTTTTTCATTGCAATATGTTTGTGATCGTATCCATGGTGTTCAGATCCATGTATATTATTTTCTTTACTTTCTCTTTGATTTCTATTCCGGGAAAAGGACGCGTTTAAGCTTTAATTAGACTATGATATGTTTGAAGAGATTCAATATACTCTATATTTAAAAAAGTAAATATGACTGGTGAATATGAGTGATAGGATACATCATGACTTGTCGTGTCAAAAGTCTACATTTTGATTGGCTGAGCAGCTCAGAGCTCGGGATATCACAGGAAACAGCAGAGATTGTAACTGTGCTGCAGAAATGTGTGAATCTGCAGATTGAGCCAGAGCTGCCTCCCCCGAGAACAAAGTGCTGGAGTCAGCACTGTGCCATAGTGATCAGCACACACATTTAATTGCTTACATTTACGTACACACACACACACACACACACACACACACACACACACACACACACACACACACACACACACACACACACACACGCACACTGGATGTTCACAAATATGTACATGAAGAAAGGCAAACGCACAGACTTTGTGCATTGCCTTAAACAAGCATACAGAAGCATATAGATTTATACACACACGTCGGTCACATGAGAAATCCCCTCCTTTCTCTGTTATTACCCACATTTGTTGTTTTTTTTGTTCTTTCTGCTTTTGTACCAGCTTCTAAAGCACACAAGAGACCAGTTTTGCCTTTGTGTGAAATATCAAAATAGAGAGGGCTTAGATTAAACATATTTTGGTACACTGTGTGAAGTATTTAAAGAACTAAAAGTATTCCAGAGGCATTAGCAGCTTTGCATATATTAAAAGGAACCAGTTTGCAGTAATCATGAGGGGAGAAAATAGGGAGGTGAAGCGGGATGAAAGGAGGAGGAAAGAAAGAATAAAAGGACCAGAAACAAAGATGGAAAAGTGAAGCTTCAAAAAATTCATTGAGGAGGAAGATGAGAACATTTGTAGAACAACTGTGTGTGTGTGTGTGTGTGTGTGTGTGTGTGTGTGTGTGTGTGTGTGTGTGTGTGTGTGTGTGTGAACACAAACAGTGGTGGCTTATAATAGAAAATCGTCTTATTAACAAGGAAAGCTGCAGTGGAAAACTGAAGTAGCTCAAAACCTGCTGAGCTGTTTCACATTTCACGCACACAAATACAAAACACACACACCACAACATACACCGACAAACCAAGGCTGCTGTGAAACCTTTCATTGAAACAATGTCAAACAAGACAAATACAATGTTGTATATGTGATATTTTGAATGTGCCTGATTATTCTGGAAAGATCTTCATTTCAGTGATTTCTTTATTGTTAAAGAGAGTTCACTTTTTCAGTGTGAACATTCAATCGTGAATCGCTCCGTTATTTATAATGTATTACATTACATTATAAGTTTAGTTTAGTTAGGTTAGGTTTAGCACACATTTTTTTAACACTTAAACTTCTGCATGACATTTTAAAGACAAAGAGATTCATGTGAAAAATCACTTCTGAAAATCAATAAAATATCTGTTCAATTGAATATCACACACACACACACACACACACACACACACACACACACACACACACACACACACACACACACACACACACACACACACACACAGTTGTGCATTTTAAATCAAAGTATAGACAGCTGGACTGATAGGGTGTGAAGAGGATAAAGGCTGGTTCCAAGTAGTGGAAGCACATCTATAGTTGTTCCCACACTACATGAGTCCAGCGTTAGGACTGGTCGACTCATGCTTTATTCATGTGTGGGCTGTTACCCAGAGTCTAAGAGCTCCTGCTGGATAAAGACAGCTTGTAACTTGTGGCGTTGTAAGGAAATCGAAGATGTTTTTCTGCAGCAAGGATGTATAGCTCTTGCACAAGCACGTAGCTGTGTGTAGGGGAGAGTGGGCAGAGTTGGACATATAGGCTCTGTGATTGGGGAGTTTGATATTTTTCATAGCTGTGAAAATTCTGGTTCATAACGTTCATATTGAAGGTGGAGTTTTTTTGAAGCCATCAATAAAATATCCATCTGTCCATGAAAGACATTTTTTAGGAGACTGAATTGGAATCGAATGTAAAAAAGAAGAAACGAGTCGGTCATTAAGAATGACCTCACTAAATCTACAGAGGGAGCAGTTCCTCTTCCATGGAGCCCATGGTTCTGGAAATGCACATCTGAAAGCTATGTCCAACTGTTAGCCTGCTCATTAAACAAAAAGGTTTATTTCAAACCTGT